>NC_133655.1:279460518-279788018 GCF_009905375.1 Apium graveolens
CCAACCATTTCAGCCACGAGACTTCGTCCCTTTGAAAGTTAGGACATTCTCTTTTATAGTGTCCGGGTTGTTACACTCAAAAACAGACATTTGGTTTCCTCCGGAGATGCATCTTTTGGTTTTGGAGGAGTGTAAACGGGATGAGTAGTAGAGACATTGGCATTACTATAGGTATTCATATTTGATTGCCTTTGCCTTTGTTGTTGCTCGTTGACGGAAAATTATTCTTATAGTTGGAAGAATAAATTTGGGAGTAATTAGGCCTTCCGTTAGAGTTAAAAACTCTTTGTTGATTATTTGATTTTAGGAAGCCTTTTTCGTATCTTTGAGCTTTGCTTTGAAGCACATGACAGAGTTGTTTCGTGAGAAGAGCAATTTTACTCTCATTGAGATTTTGAAGTTCCTCGTTTAACTCCTCGTCATTTTCATCTTCATCTATTAATATGGCCTTTAGTGCCATATTTTTCTTTTTGTCCTCCACTTTTGGAGCAACCTTTTCGGGAATATTATCTTCTTCGTAAGCACGAAGATTTCCAAAGAGGTTATCAATCTTATACTCATTTAGATTGTGCATCTCTTTTATAGTAGTAACTTTGACTTTCCAACTTGGAGGTAGAGATTTAAGCACTCTTCTATTCTTTTCATTTTGAGTATAATTCTTTCCAAGTTGAGATAATTCATCAATTATACGAGTAAATCTTGTTTCCATATCGATGATATTTTCTCCTTCTTGGAGTTTAAAGTTCTCATAATCTTGGATCAATGTTTCCATCCGAGAATCTTTTATATCAGTGGTTCCTTCATAGGTTACCACTAATTTGTTCCACATCTCTTGTGCTAACTTGCTATTATTTACTCTTTTGTATTCTTTTTCTGCAAGTGCACTTGTGAGAACCATTTCTACCTTGGCATCTATATTCATTGTGGCTTCTTCCTCGAGATTGTATTAACTAATCTTCTTTTCGATGAGGATGTCATCGATAATTTTGGTAGGTATGCGAACACCGTCTTCGATAGCCATCCAAACTTTGACTCCTTGAGATCTTGCATAAATGCGAAATCTAGTTTTCCATGTTGCAAAGTTGGTGCCATCGAACAGAGGTGGTCGTGAGCTTGACAATCCTTCACCACAACCAACAGGATTAATATACGCCATTTGGACCACTTTTTGTTGTGCCTGTAAATCTGCAAATCACTTAACAAACACATTAAAAACCCTGGCTCTGATACCAATTGTTAGGTCCCGTATGAGGGCTATGTTAAGCTAGAAGGGGGGGGGTTGAATAGCTTAATTACCAATTTAAAATTTATTATGGCGTTTTAAAATAATTTTATCCCTTTTTAAAACTTTACCTAGTGGTTATGCAGTTTATATGTGCGGAAAATAAAGTGCAAGGAAAGAAAATACCACACGGCGATTTTATCCTGGTTCGCGATGGCGCCACCTCTAATAGATCCGCTCACCCCTACTCCAGTCCCCGAGCTTCTCTCCCGGACTCGGGATTTTCCCTTAATATAAACTTGCTCCTTTAGTAGGCGGAGAAGCCTTTACACCCTTATAAATATTTATCTTGGTGCGTAACACAAGGGTGACCACCTCAAAATAAATGTAATTCCTACACAACTTATCTTAGACAATAGCTCCCCGCCATCTCTTCAAAGTTGATGTAGATCCCTTATGTGGACTTGGCTTCCTTAGCTTTCACCGGTCTCGGATCTTATTATCCGGTCTTGGGTCTTTCATCTTCTTCACGGTGCAAATATGACTAACTCCCCGCTTGTGCGTATGAGACTTGGGTCTTAGAACGAAGATCACCTCACGTCACCTTACCTCACTGCGAAACTAATAAGACAATCCACAAAACATAAAGTATAAATAAAATATGTGTTGAACCAGTATGTTACGGTACTAGCCCAAGAGATAGTATAATATTCAAATAAGAATATTAATACTCTATATGTATACTTGACTTGAGATATAAAATGTTATATCAAGTATACTTTTGATTACTCCGTCTCTATGAATTATATGTTAATCGGAGTATTATAAGAAGTCCTTTATATGTATAATTAATATGGATTATGACTTCTTTGATCTTCAAGCTCAATACATATACTTAACTCGGAATATATATTTATATGTCAAGTATACTTATGATTACTCTGTCTTTGTAAAATATATGTTTATCGGAGTAATAAGAAGTCTTGTATATATGTATAAGCACTATGGCTTATGGATACTTATGTTTATCGGAGTATACTTATGATTACTCTGTCTTGTATATATGTTAAGTATACTTATGATTACTCTGTCTTTTGTATTTTTCTTCTTTCGATTATGTATTTATGGATCGAAGAATACTTTGGTTACAATCTCGGAATTGTACCTATCCTTTGAAGCTCTTAGGCTTATGGATTTAGTATACTTATGATTTGATGATTATGTGGTCAAAGTATACTTTTAACTTCAAGCAATTTATAGGTTCTATGATTCTTAGCCAAGGTCCAAATAATAGAGGTGCAAGTAATTGGCTTTAAATTTGTGCTTTTGAAGTTTAGGTGGATGATTACGAAGTTTACTATTGATCGACTTATAATCCCCCGGAACACTTAGTTTTTTCTTCTTTCAGCCCACACCGTTCATAGCCCATTATATTATAAATAGGTTGTTCAATTAAAATGTTGATTTATATGTGTTTCGCTTGATAATGATGATGATGACTATTGTGTTTCTTCTTTGTAGTAACTGTCCGACTGCTGATTTCCTCTGTAGTAATTGTCGTGCAATTACAAATAGGCGATGGAGGAAAACTAACAAATGGATGAGAGAGTGTAAAAACTTAGAAAAATATATTTAACCCGTTCTGGCAACGCCACGTCAGCCATCCGAGATTTTACTTTATATAGATATAAGATTAATATGTGTGCATTTTTATCACCTGAATATAATTAAAATTAATATATTAATTTTAAGAAATCATAAATCAAAATTGTGGAAATTGAACATGGATCTGATAATTATTTCCCCACCTCTCTACATTTCAATATATGTTTCCAATCATGCACTTAATGTGTGTAGGCTAGAGATGTTCAAAAGATCTGAAACCCGAAATCTGATCCGGGAAAAAGTCCGAAAAGCCCGATCCGGAAAAAAACCCGTCCCGGTTCGGCCCGGCCCGAAGCCCGAAAAGCCCGAATTTGAAAAAGCTCAGATAAAAGTCCGGATCGAAAAAAGTCCGAATAAAATCCCGGGTGAAAAAGCTCGGATAAAAGCCCGAATCGAAAAAAGCCCGGTCTTTTTGAAAAGCCCGATTAAAAAACCAATTTTTTTTATATAAAATTTAAAAATATACAATACTTTTTGTGATTCTTAAAATAATATATTATAATATTAGAAGCAATTAAGGTATATATGATTATTTATATATTATATTAATATATTTATTTATTTCGGTGTCTAAACTACTCTATCTTATATATTAAGATATTATTTTCTATGGTATTTAAACTACTCATAATTCGAGTTATAAAATATTAAAATATATTTTTATTATATAATTAAAAAGCCCGGATAAAGTCCGGTTCGGCCTGATCTGGTTCGGCCTGCGGGCCTAAAACGGGCCTTATATTTCTTAGGAAGCCCGGTCCGGCCCGACACGATTTTTAAAAAAGCCCGGCCCGACCCGACCCGTTTTAAAAAAAATCGAGTTTTTTAAAGTCTGAATAAAGCCCAGCCCGATAAGCTTTTTGTGCAACTCTGGTGTAGGCATTTTTGTCACCTAAATAAAATGATATCTATATTTTACATTTGGGACTTAGAATTTAAAATTTTGGTCATGTTTTTTACTTTTTATTAATGTGTTTTATATTACAATAGATAAAATTATAAAATTGGTTGTTGATGCTATTTTATAAATAACTGGGTTAAATATAATATTTTAATTGTATTTGTATGTTGATTAGTCCAGTCGTAAGCAAATTATCTAGTTAGCCAACAAAAATCATTTTGAAATGTAAGAGGTGTTACAATATTAAATTGATCAATATATATTCTTTTAAATATAATGAAAAATGCATAACTTCTTTTTTGACCAGAAACTAATGATTTTTTTCCTTCGTTCCAAAGTTCGTGAGATAATGGCACATTTGTAGTCAAATGTTTAACCCGATTTACCCGATCCGATCCAATCTAACCCAAAAGATGGAGGGTAAAGTTGGGTTGTATATATATTTTTTGGTAAATGAGTTTCTTTTTTATAAGCAGAATTAGTTGGGCTGAGTTGAATAATTGACTCAAATCCAGTCGACCAAATCCTTGTTAATCAATATCTTAAAACTAATTTTATAGGGTTTTTGAATCCCATCTAAATATTTCTTTATAAAATTGTTAATGTTATTACTTTTTAAGTACCCAGTGTAAATTTAAACAATAAATTATTTAAATGAGATATAAAATAATGAAATTTTAAATTAGATGCCCATATAATTTCTAAAAATGCATTTGGAATCATTTTCTTTCGTATTTTTATCTTGATACTATTCTGTTTGAGATATCAATTCTTGAGAGAATATTTTTATATATTTCAAAAAAAATGAGTAAATGTTGATATTCATCAGGTTTTCAAAAATGTCTTTGAATCCTGTGTAGTGTTATTTATTATATTACATATCTACACTGCATCTTTTAGATATCATAATAAAAATAATATCTATGCATATTATTTCATATCTATATCCGCTTAATTTCTAAAAATGTCATAGAATCTTATTATATTTTGATATCTACATTATATCTTTTAGATATCATATAAAAAAATTCTATATATTTCATTTCATTCTTATTGTCCTCTTCATCATTTCAACTGCTCTCCAAAACTTAGTTGTTTAAAACCCGATTCTTCTTATACAATTGTTCTCGCGTTGTAGTTCAAAGTGTTCTTGAGCAACTATTGAGGAACTATTACAAGTTCTAACTCAAACAGCTTTCAAACAATTAATACAAGGTTACAATCCCTTACTTTTTACTTATTTAAATTTAATTTTCTGATTACACATCTTCTAGTCGTTTGAACATGTATATATGGTCGGAATAGTTAATTCTTTGATCATTGTAATTTGTATTTTTATCTCTATGCAGCTTATCAAATATATTGACCATGTCAAATATTTCAGAAATTGAAATGAAGTCTGCACAAAATGATTCAATCATGTCTACCCAATCAAATATCTCAGAAATTGTAGCAGAGTTGGCCGAAAATGAGCCTCAAATAAAGTTAGCCCCAAATAAGGTAACATAAAATAATATGTTATTTTTTTATATTATAAATATTTTAATAGATTTTTATCAGGATTAAGTAAAATATTTCGATTTTATTCTTGACCACTTATTCAATGTTTCATTGGGTGTATTAAAAATATTAATTTTAAAATAATAATTCCAATTAAAATGATTTAATGTATTTCTAAATACACGATCCTGCCTTCGTGACTCGATGTTTTGCCATACGGGTTCGGGTCAATATCTCTCGGGTTGCTAGGGTTAGGGATTTTGGGATTATAGAATGGAAAGCACAATTGAAGGAATAATTAGGAGTTTTAATCATTTTGATTATTATCATTCTTGCTAATAATCCAAATGGAAGAAAGGAGGGCTTTTAATCTCTTAACTATGGCCATATTCTGTAAGTTATATTATTTTGTTTGTCTTAGACATTGACAATCGTGTTCGTGTTGTTTTGTGTTCGTGTACCGTCATACTTCACTTTACTTTTATACTAATTGTATTGTTTGCCATACTCTGTAAGTTCTAGTTTTCAGCTACTTGTGTGGTATTAGACATTGACAATCGTGTTCTTGTCGTTTCGTGTTCGTGTCGTCATACTTCACTTTACTTTTATACTAATTGTATTGTTTGCCATACTCTGTAAGTTCTATTATTTTGTTTTAAGTCTTATATTTTGAGCTACTCGTGTGTTGTTACTGGTTAGACATACTAGTGTTCGTGTAGTTCTGTGTTTGTGTACTCACCTGTTCCTGCTTTACTTTATTTATATAATTGTATTGTTTCCTATTCTATGTAACTTCTTTTATTTAAGTCTTATAATTGTATTGTATTTAGTTTTTGTTTTAAGTCTTATATTTGAGCTACTTGCATGGTATAATCGTGTTCTTGTACTGTCACGCGTTACTTGCATAATTGTAATGTTTATCAAGCTGCATTATCAATTAATCTTTTATTACCTATATACTTTGTTGGGCTTATATAATCATGTTGTATCTTTCAGTGAAGAGTATTTCTGACAATTTTCTATTTTCAGACCGCAGGGCCTATATATCTTCAAACTGCTACCGGTGACTATCTAGAAGTAGATATTAAGCTTGGCTTGCAGTGCCCCTATATATCCGATGCATTTGAATGCAGGTTTGGGTTTTCTAGGAGCCACCCGGTTTGTCTATATCCGGGTGTTGAAAAAGAGGCAGTAGAAATGATATTTGGATATTTTCAGTTTTCTGGAGTACCTAGTCACTCTTGCGAGGTTTGGTTCGTGTTTTCTTAATTTTGTAGTTAGTTTGTGCTTCCTGACACCCATTTTGCTTTAAAAGGATTAATTGTAAAAGTTATTACATGGGGACTTTTTTGTTTTGTGCACATGAATGCGTAATTATGAAAGATACGTGGAGTGAATAATATATTGCATCAAAGGATTGCACGTTTACTCATTTTTTTATAGAAGCAAATGACTATGGCCTGTGGGTATATGAGAAACTCAATCTTTACAAAGTTGACAAATGATTCTAAGCTTCATGTTAGCTTGCTGGGTCTTAAGCATGACCATGACTGATAATCAATACATCAATTTCAATTTAGTAAATCCAGCAGACTGAAGTTTCTGTCATAGGATTTGTGACAGCCGTACCTTTGTAGAATTATTTTACAAAGGATATCCTAAATTGGAATTAATATATGTTTTTCTTTGAACAGTGCCAGTTTTATATTGATGAATTTCTCAAGAAGGATAAACACACTCTTTGGATGTTGCTTCGTGCTGCAAACTTTTTACAACTTCAAGGGCTGTTTGAAATGATCCGCGACATTCTTGTTCGATACCCTCAGAAACGTATCCCGGAAGTACAACAAGATTTATTTAAATCTTTCGAGCATTGCCTAAAGGTTTTTCCTTGTCCACTTATTCAATATATAATATTTTAATTGGCCTGAAAGTATTTCTAAATAAACGGTGGTGTAAAATTGACCAATTAGAGAAAAATAAAATTAGAATGGGCCGAGTCACAATACAAACGGGCCGAGAAAATGATATGTTTAGATAGACAATAGTGAGTTCGTGACTCGATGTTTTTATGATCTGGGTCGGGTCAATATCTCTCGGTTTGCAAGGTTTGGGATTTTGGGATGATAGACCGGAAAGTAAAACTGAATTAATTATTAGGAGTTTATGATAATTGTTTATCTTTTATTTGTTATAAACATTTTGATTATTATCATTCTTGTTAATAATCCCAATGGAAGGAAATAGGGCTTCTAATCTGTTAACTATGACCGTACTCTGTTAGTCTGTTGTATTTTTTTGTTTTAAGTCTTATATTTGAGCTACTTGTGTGGTATTAAACATTGATAATCATGTGTAATGTCATGCATTACTTTACTCGTATAATTGTATGTTTTCCTATACTTTATAAGTTTTATTATCTTGTATATGTCTTACATTTTAGCTACTAGTGTGGTATTAGACATTGTATATCGTGTTCGTGTTGTTCCGTGCTCGTATACTGTTATGCACTACTCTTCTTGCATAATTGTATTGTTTCTCTAGCCGCATTATTAGTTAAGTTTTTCTTGCCCATGTAGTATACTTTGTTGTGCTTGTATAATTATGTTGTATCTTTGAATGACGATTATTTCGGATGGTTTTCTATTTTCAGATGGCAGAGCCTATATATCTTCGAACCGCTACTTATGACTATCTAGAAGTAGATATTAAGCTTGGCAGGCAGTGCCCCTATATTGGCGATGCATTAGAATGCGGATTTGGGTTTTCTAGGAGCCACCCAGTTTGTCTATCTCCAGTTGTTGAAAAAGAGGCAGTTGAAATGATATTTGGATATTTTCAACTTTCTCGAGTACCTGGTGATTCTTGCGAGGTTTGATTCGTGTTTTCTTAATTATTGTTGTTAGTATGTGCTTCCTGACACTCAATTTTATATAAAGGGATTATTTGTAAAAGTTATTATGAGGAAACTTTTCTATTTTGTGCACACCAATGCATAATTATGATAGATACGTGGAGTAAATATTTCATCCAAGCGTAACCCGTTTACTCGTTTTGATATAGAAACAAATGACTATGGCATATGGGTCTGTGAAAAATTCAATCTCTACAAAGTTGACAGATGGAGTCTAAGCTTCATGTTTGCTTGTTGTCTTAATTATAACCGTGACTGATAATCAGCTAATCAATTTTATTTTAATATAGCCAGCCGACTGAGGTTAATGTTATAAGATTTGTGACAGCAGTACCTCTGTAGAATAATTTTACAAATGATATTATAAATTTTGAATTAATATCTGCTTTTTCTTTGAACAGTGCCAGTTCTCTTTTGATGAATTTCTTAAAAAGGATCAAGACACTCTTTGGATGTTGCTTCGTGCAGCAAAATGTTTACAACTTCAAGGGCTATTTGAAATGATCCGCGATATTCTTGTTCAAAACACTCAGAAAAATGTCCCGGAAGTAGAGCAAGAATCTAATTCTTTCGAGCTGCGTGTAAAGGTTTTTTTCTTGCAGCCACCAAGTTCACTGCATTTTAACCACTGACATGTTCCTTACATTTTGTTATATAAACTTTTTCAATTGATGCAGGGAGATGAGCTAGAGCGTCAGAAAAATCCAAAGGTCGATATACGTACTAGGCTTTCACATAAACTGTTGGAAAAACAGAAGAAAAAGCTCAACGAGGTAGTGAACTTAAAGGTAAACTTACTATCATCTTCAATGTGATGACCATCACTGGTACTATTCTAAGATTTATTTTTTGTATCATTTGCATTGTTATTGGTTGATGTTCTTCCTTATATAGAAAGCGGAGGCAGAACTGGAGGTTCAGAAGCGTGAAGATCGTTCAATTGATGACCTCCTTTCTTTTATCAACGGAGATGGAGGTATTGCCATCTTTTTGCTCCAATTTTTTATGTGTGTCCTGTACTGGATTAAATATATCTGCAATTAGAATTGTTCGCATATTTTAAATTAGATACATTTCTGGTCCTTTTTCTTTTGAGAGGACTAGTAGTCCTTTATGTGTTGTTGGTAGCCTGTTTTTCTTTTCATGATGCCATATCAAAACACAAAAAGAATGGCTTGCAATTTTACGTAGAAAATGAAAGATGTTAGGTGAAGCCCAACAATTTTAAAGAGAAAACCATGTTTGCCAATAAAATTATTTAGACGGTGAGACATGCGTCCGATCAAATAAAAAAGAAACATACTACTACTAGCATGACTAAGCAGCCATGTTTTCATATATTAGTCGTATCGTTATACGTTAAAGTGTGTTTAATATACTCTTTTGATAAGTTAAGTGCAGCTTCGGTATCTAGTCTGTTTTAAGTACGAAGATTGTGAAAATTCTCCACATCTACTCATAGTGATTTGCTCATCTCCAAATGATACACAAATTATACAATTATTTTTTTTCTTTTGTAGTACAAAGTGATCTTTTTTAAGGTTTTTGTGGCGTGGTTAGCACATGGCATCGTTCCAATGATTCTTTAGGCACTTAGCTGATAGTTTTCCCTTGCTTCAAACCCTACAGTTTCATAGTGTAGTTTAATGAAGACAAGGAGATTTTATTTTTCATAATGCAAAACATCAATATTAATTAGGTCCATCATATATGCAGATACCAAAGGGGGTCAAACCTCAAAGAAGAAGAAAAAGAACCGTATCAAAGGGAAGGAGAAAAAGAAAACTCTTTTCGGTAGTGCTTTTGCTTCAACCGAGGCCCCTGCTTTAAAGGAAGTTTCCGAGAACCGTGAGCAGGTCAGGCACATGAAGTCCATTGTTTTATTGTTGGTTATTTCCGACACTTCTTCCCGGTAGTGTATTGTGTTGTTTGTTACTGCAAACTTTCATGCATAATTTGAAGTACCTAAGAAGATGTATGTTAACATTTTAGGACATGAATGAATCCGGTTCTGCAAATCGTAGTGGTTTTGCTGATGATGCATTAAAGATATTGGGCACTCAAGATGAGAGCTTCAATGTAGAGGGAGATTATGATGATAATGATCTGGATCCTGCAAAGATGAAAGAAATTGATAGGTTAGCCTGTTAATTTTATCATTTACAATATTTTTGGATCACCATACTTTTAAAACTTCTCTTGGGAGTTGTAAGACAATTATCTCAGTACAGAAAATTGACAGGGATACCGGTACTTTAAGTTTATGAGTGTGTTAGATATAACTCATTCATTTGAGGGAACTGTATGATATGTGTGTGTGTATTAACTTCAATATCTAGACCTGACGTCAAAGCAACGAGAAACAATAAATTTTTTAGGGAATAACAATATAACATTATATTTTTCCTGTGGATGTTCGACAAATTTACATTTTACAAAGACGATAAGGTATAAAATAATATTTTCTTGGAAGGAAAAGATAAAAGAGTTTACCAAAAAAGATTTTGATATGGAGATTCATTTGCCGAACATTTCCTCGACTAGGTGATGCTGAGGCCATTTACTAATC
Organism: Apium graveolens; assembly: GCF_009905375.1. Classification (NCBI taxonomy): domain Eukaryota; kingdom Viridiplantae; phylum Streptophyta; class Magnoliopsida; order Apiales; family Apiaceae; genus Apium; species Apium graveolens. Next base: position 279,471,290 of record NC_133655.1, read on the forward strand.
ACGGCCTTTTGAATTTCGTCCGATTGTTGTAGAAATTGTGATGATAATTGATAAAAACATAATTATTATATATAAGCAAAAATTAAACAATATGAATTTGTATCATTATTACTAAAACTGAAAAATGAAATCAATAAAATATTTTATTTGTACGGTAAATAAAATATAGACTTTTACATTTTTTGTTTATTACATTTTCTTAGGGTAAATTTGTCTTGTAGTATGTGACCCAAACTTTGGTAGTCAAATGTAGAATATTATTTTAAACTTGAAATCATGTCAATTATTTTTCATCACTGTCTTGTAATATTCTATTTTTAATATCATATTGTTGTCATGTTAATGTCAAATATTAGATAGATAACAGTTCACTTGTTCCAAATGGGGACGCTGATTTGGATTGACTGCTCTTTGCACATGAATGCCTTTGTTTACAAAGCGGTTCTTGTTACTTGATTTTAGTCTTGAACATTTTTATGATATTTTATGAAAGGTGAGGTCTCAGTTTGTTTCATTCATTTAGAGATAATTTCGTCTCACCTCTTGCCTTTAATAATCGACATTAAATAACATAGGTATGGACATTACGAGTCTTGATAATCGACCTTAAATAAAGTAGGTAAGGACATTACGAGCGGAAGATCATATATATTTATATTCTGTTTGTTTTCTTACATTTCTTCCCAATAAAGAAATAAAATTGTTGTTTTCATTAATAGGCAATGTTAAAAATTTGGAACGTAAATTTTTTTTAAGAAAAAAGTTTATGTTAATTATGTAGTCACAAAACTAATGTATTTATTAGGTAAGGACTGTAGTTAAATAATTGACACAATTTTAATCCACTACACTATTTTTTAGCATAAATGGGGTCGACAAAGGCATTGATGTGTGATAGAGCAGTGGAGGTTCATCCACTGCTCTTTTGTACATCAATGCAAAACCGTTGGCGCCCTATGTCCTAATAATAATAATCATCATAAAACCCTTGTCGCTTGTCTTGCCTATTGCCTTAATAACACATATATGTAAGGTCATTACTTTTACCTAGAACTTTGAACAGGATTGCCTTGAAACGATCATGATAAACTTATATTAAAAAACGAAACAAAAATGTCGCGTTTATGCATGTTTATACATAGCAGTGTTAAATTTTTTGGAAAATAATATGTGATTTATAATTTTTTTATTAATTAAGCAAACCACTTTATTAGGAAAAAAGGTTGGGGTAGGGTACGGATAGAGATAAGTAAACAACTGAACATGATATAATTTTGATTGATTTCTCTTTGTAAATTTATGCCTTCGTTATGTATTTTTACTTGGTTTTAGTCTCAACCAATTTTAGGTGATTTCTCAAAGGGCAGTTTTCATTCCTTTATATTTGGTATCACATAAAATTACATGGAAGTGTTGGATTGATTGCTATTTGCATGTTTGCTTTTTGGTGAAGACGAGTACTACCCACCGGAGTTTAGTTTTATACAATGTTCTAACAAATAATTAGTGCGGTGGCATCTAGGATAAGCCGGTTTTATTCATTTGATTATATTTGGAACTTGATTATTTGTAAATAATTTCTGAAATTTTGGTAAATTTAAATTTTTCGCCAGTGTGGTATATATGGTATGTGGTCAACAAGAAATTGGCTGTGAGTAAGTTTAAGATAATAAATATAAATAAAAAACAAATGCTATAAAAAGTTTGTACAAATTTTAATTCAAAGCTTGTAAGCATAAATTTCATGCATGGTTGGATTCTAATGTGAAACTATTAGCATGTACGCAAGAAATATGCTGCATAAATATGTATAATACCAAACTAAACATATCCAGTAGTTAAAAGGGCCCTTTTGATTCAATTCATGTCCCGTGTCCTGCATGTCTGGAGAGGGTAATATGTACGCAGAACATGCCCCTATTCCGAAGAGCAGGGAGGCTGGTTCCATGAAGACCACTGTCTTAGTGCACTATAAAAATAGTATGTGATAAAAATAAATATTAGCGAAAATGATAAACCTACGAGAATTAATCTTCGATTTTAGATGCTTTTGTTAATCCTGATGCCAAATCCTCATCTTATGCACCACGTGTCTACAATCCTTAACTTTTAATTTAATTTTGTTGATCACAAATTGTCTTCGCCAATTTCTCTTCCCGTAGTGGTGAAATCATCAATTGTGAACAAATGTCATTGTCTTTTTGTTCATCATGTATTCTCCGACTTCCAAAAGGGAGAAACATAGATTTTGTATTATATGTATATAGTATTATGTTTATTGAGTTACCTTCAAATATGCGCAGTTGCACACCCATAAAGTTGTCCTTACTATATGTGTGAAATTTATGCGCATTGCGCAGTAAACTTTTGTTTAGCCTTCAGACAGCTGCAGTTCTTTATTGCTCGCTTCCTTTTTTATGTTTTGTTTTGATTGTATAAATCTTACGCGCATCGCACTGATTCATGCATACAAGGGAAACAAGCTTATTTCTACAGAATTGTTTTTGTGAGAGTCATGGTTTAGAATACTGCATGTTCTGAAAAGCATGTTAGTGTTACTGTTTTGCTCTCTACAAATGTACCTTTTACCTTAGTTCCTTTTTATTTAGGATTCTTTTTTGTCCTTGATTTGTGCAGGGATGTAGAGGAATTAGCTAAAAGGTTTCTGGAGTGGGAATTGGAGTTAAAAAGGAGGGCCGAGTTAAAAAGGACTTATTCGTGTAACATATGAAATTCCAACAATGATAAGGTACCATTTTATTATTTTGTTTGAAATGTGCAATAATGTTTACAAAAACAGGTAAGCTAAATAAATACTAATAACTTTTGGGATAGTGGTCCTTTTTGACTCAACTGAAAGCAGGTGGTCTTGATTATCTGAACTCAGTTGACTTGGCCCCAACCACTAACTTATTACACTTGTTAAGTAACGTATCAAATTGATATACAAAATATCCATATGTATCAAATTGATATATAGTCCAACTTAAAGTATAATTGGCGATGCGCTGAATCATAACGCTTAGTACCTCCGAAACAGCACCAACTGAGCGTCGTCTTTAAAAACCTATAACTACCTATTATATTATTGGGAAATCAGAATCTATAGTACACTTCAATTCTAAAAATTGTGGTTGGGTTCCATTTATAATGAGGATAACGGAAAAGTGTGGAATTGAAAGTTGGCGGAATAGAAAATTAGGAGATTTTTTTTGAAGAGAGATGCAATTCAAATGAAAATAGGGAGGATGCGGGTTTGGTACGTGTAAATGGGCTAGGGGTGGAGTGGGAGGAGGGTTGAGGACCGGAAATGATGTTTATGCGTTTTAACATGTACGTATTTTTATGTGTTTTATGTATAAATTTGTCACAAGAAACACAAAATTGATTGGTGGAAAAAGTCAGTGGGTCTTAAATCTGGAAAAAATTAAATTGAGATTAATTCTACAAAAATGCATACTTTCAGAAATAAGTCAATACGATTCGTATTGTTATACAATGTGTTCGTAAATTTGTGTTTGTTTATCAAAATTATTTTATTGGCAAGTGATCGATCAAGACACAAATTTTCAAAATCTCTAGAGTCTTAGCATGTCAAATTAAGTTATAAGACCCCATTGTAAGTTATAAGACCCCATAGTTGGTGTAGTGTGGTAGTTATAACTAGTCTACAGTCTACGTACTTTCCTAAAAAAATCTAACGTTATCAAGCTTTGTTTTCACTGGATGATCCCATTTGTAATTTTGGGCAATGTTACGATGATTTAAGATTGTGGGAATAGAAATTGGAATACATTGTTAAAGAGTAATCATTTGATTAAAATTTTGTATATGTGAATTATTGAATATAATGTTGTGAATTTATTAGTTGTGCATGTTTGTAGTAGTTTTTATGAAATATGTGCATATATGCGGGAAATATCAGATGAATCGGGACATGCTTGAATTGTTTCTAAAAGCAAATACATTATTATTTTTTTGGGTTGTTGGATGGGTTTCATCACTCATTGTTTTTAATCATTTCAGGTTTTTGTTTTTATAAAGTTAATGAGGTGTCTCTTCCGTTATCTAGGTAGTTGTGCACCATAACACAAGTAAAATCGGATACCTACTGCTACTTAAAGAATGATGGCTGATGAAAGTTCAATGGGATTTTTGTTCAATTTTTTTAATTTCTTTTGTTGATTCAATCAAAAAACAAAGTTTAATATGACTTGTTTTGTTTTTCACATTGTTAGGGTCATAAAGTTTTTTGTTTTATTATTCATTACAATTATAGTCGTCGTTCTATCTCAGTTTATGAACATGCATTAAAAAAAACTAAATTAAGTATTTTTTAAATATCGCGATGATATGTTTTTATTTTATTACAACACAACACCTTATAGAACTAATGGTCAACATGTTTGAACAAAAGTTTGTTAATTTTGTATGCAAAGATAGTTTTTATTTGATGTGATATGTGTGTATATATACACACATATAAGATAAATTAAATCCAATGTATAATTTGCACATTGTATAAGGTTCTCGGTGATCGTCATTCCCATACCAGTGCCACATAAATTTATTTTGCCTCAAAACCGCCCCATTTCCCCGCTTCATTTTTCCCGTCGCCCCGGAACGGAATGGAGCGGGACATTGCAATCAAAATTATTATTTGAGCACTAACATGATGCTTGATTCTTTATTTGTAATCTTAATCTAGAGCATGTTATGAAGAGTGAGGGACATTGCTATCAAAATACTAATATACAGTTGTGTAGATTTTTACTGCCGAAAAATATTTAAGTCTGCATATGCTGAAATACACTCATAATCTCTTCCTGTTATGTTTATTGTTTACTCTGGTTCTAGCTAGCAAATTCTGAGCTGGAGCATGCTACAAGGAGCCACCTGTCATCTAGTGCAGGAGTCAGAAGAAGGCCCTCTTCTTCAAGCGGCCCAGGATCAAGACCTGCTACACCAACTGGACGGCCTACTTTGACCTCGGCCTCAAACCTACACCGGCTTCAGCCTCTAAACCCTCATCCATTATTGCATCCAAACCATCTGTCACCATGACCTCTAGACCTATGAGGTCTTCAACACCTACTTGTTCCACCTTGCCTTCAACTAAGCCCACAGTCCCCGCAAGATCTTCAACACCCACATTAAGGTCTACTGCAAAATCCTCTACACCTACAGCGGTAAGATCCTCAGCACCTGCAGCTACTGCAAGATCCTCCACACCCACAGCTACTGCAAGATCCTCTACACCTACAGCAAGGTCTACTGCAAGATCCTCTACTCCTACATCGAGGTCTAGTGCAAGATCCTCAACACCAACTAGACCTTCTGCACCTGCAACAAAGCCTACATCCAGGGCAGCAACACCAACTCGTAGACCAAATACTCTGTCAGCGTCATCAAATGCATCTGCTCCCTCAGTAAAATCTCCTTCAGTTGTGAAAGCAGCTCCTAATGTGACAAGAAATTCAGCACCTCCGCGACCTAGCTCCTCTACAGTGAGACCAAAACCGTGGAACCCAGTGGAGATGCCAGGTTTCTCTAATGAAGTGCCACCTAATTTAGGTACTTCACTTTCTGACCGGCCTACTTCAGCTACCAGGGGCAGACCTGGTGCGCCTAGTGTTCGATCAACTTTAATTGATCCTGCTCCTAATGGAAGGATTAGACGTCAATCATGTTCACCATCTAGAGGACGCCCTCCAAATGGAATGAATTATAACACTGGAAGCTCTGGTCCTGCTTTAAATCGTGCATATGCTAAAGTTAATGACAACGTGAGTCCTGTCATGTACGGAACCAAGATGGTTGAGAGGGTTATAAATATGCGTAAACTTGTGCCACCAAAGCAGGATGACAAACATTCACCTTGTAGTAACTTATCTGGCAAATCTTCGTCTCCAGACGGCTCAGGATTTGGAAGAAATTTTTCTAAGAAGTCGATGGACATGGCTATAAGCCATATAGCCAGACATTTCTTATCTGCCCTGCTTTCTAGATCTAATTCTAAAAAAATAAAATTATTTCTTATACTACAATCATTTGCTTTAATTTAACAACCTATCGCAAATTAACCTGGTGCAGTTGCTAATAATTTATGTATTGATCCTTCGTGGAGCAGGATATAAGGCGGAATATTCCTGGAAATCTAAGACCATTGATGACAAATATACCTGCTTCCTCCATGTATAGTGTAATATCAGGGCCTGCACCGAGAAGCAGGACAGCTAGTGTTTCAGACTCCCCTCTTGCAACAAGCAGCAATGCCAGCTCTGAAGTAAGTTTCAATAACAATGCTCTGTGTGTGTAAACAAGTGAATTTGATGACGATTTTAACAGTAAAAGGGGTGTTCCATTCCCTGCCAGTGTTAGGGGAAGGTGATAACTAATTGACAGTTGACAGTTTTTTTGTATAAATTTTAAGGGTCCTCTTCCCCAACCATGGTTGGTTGGGGCAGTGCGGAAGGTCCTTCCGCAATGAATCATTTCACAAGTTTTTATTCGATTAAAACTCAAAAATAGATATAACCGACACAATTTCAAGCGATCAAGCGATTAAGACAGACGAAATTTCTTATTCTTCTCCTTTCACAAGTAAATTTATATTATTTTCATTTTTTTATGATTGTAAAGTAATTAAATTTGAAAATTCGAATCAAGTGATAAAAAAAGGAACAATAAAAAAAATTCTTATAAAAAATTTCAGAAAAAATGTAGTAAGCCACTGTATTTCCGCAATGAGTCATTGTGGAAGCTATTTCCTTTAATTATTTTAAAATAAAATAAATATATCATCCTTGTATTTTATTTAAATTTTGAATTTTTTTAAAAATATTTTTAAAAATTTATATTATAATAAGCAGTGTAATTTTTTTGAAAAAATTTATTTTATTTTCAATTTTTTATAAATTTTTTAAGTAATATATATTTGAAAATTTGAAAAAGGAGGTTGGTAAGAATGTATTTAATACTCCTGCAAGAGGTAGGTGAATTTGCAGAATTTTTTTTTCTTTTTTTCTAAATAAGTTTTTTGTGTCCCAGAAAAAATAATAAAAAATTTTAAAATTCGTTATAAATCTGATACTTCTTGTTGATTTTATATAAATTTTTGATATCATTTTTAAAATATTTTTGAACATAAATATTGTTGATTTGACCTTCTATTTTGGTAAAATAAGTACACTAAAAAAATAAAAAATTTAACAAATATAATATTAATTTTAGAATAATTTATTTATGATATAAAGTCCGGTTAGAAGGAAATAATATACAATTATGTATCAAAATATTTTAACACATCATACCCACGAATGATGTATTTTGAGTGTAAATTCTATCATTTTTTTCGAAATAAAAATTTTGTACATTTAAATTTGAAATATAAATATGAATATATATATATATATATATATATATTCAAATATAATAAATTAAATATTTATAAAGTGGGTTTCTTATGTTCACATTTATATCTTTCGAAAAGTATTTTATAAATTTAGTAAAAATATATTTCATTAAATAATACAATGTTAATAATTTTTATTAATATTACTCATTTAATTATTACTACTCTACATTATTTTGAGAAACGTGTACACATAATGATTTTTGATATGGTCTCATGAGTTTACGAATCAAAAACTTTCTCAGACAAACGTTTCTCGAAATAATCTAATAGTAATAGATATGAAATGAGTATTATTATATTTGAATTATAATTTTATTATTCAGGAATACATATTTTTACTTAATTTATGAAATACTTAATTTTATTATAGTTGAATTATTTAATATTGACAACAAAATTTAAATATAATACAAGGATGATAAATTTATTTTATTTTAAAATAATTAAAGAAGGAAATAACTTTCGCAATGAATCATTGTGGAAGTACACGTGGCTTCGAATCATTGTGGATCCGTTGTTGGTTCATAAGCAGCTCGGAATCAACTGTGGCTGTGGAACTTTTGCCAAATTTTAATTATAAGAATAACCCTAGTACAAAATTTGTACCAGACAAAGAGGATTTTCTCTCATGATTTGTATGTAATGATGATGATACTTTAAATTATTATTTTTTAATTAAAAAAAAAATGAAAATACACTAAAATGGAATAAGAAAACATATATTTATACACGAAGCACATAATTACACTTAGTAAGGGGTATTACATTAAAGATGCATGTTCTTATCTGAGATAATTACATTTTGCATCTCTTATCTTTCATGTAAAAACAAACCTGTATAATTACTTAACAAAAATCAGTTGACTACCCTTCACTTTCAATATTGAATACAACATGCACCACAATTCCAATTTTTCCTCTTCAAATGAAAACATTTTCAACATAAAATTGTCCAAATGCTGCATAATTTATTTGATTTTAAAAGTTAAGGCAGTGAACTGTATTTTGTATAATAGTCATACAATTTTATTTTTGAATAAAAATTAGGGGTGGAAAATTTAGTTAAATCTTCTTCTTGTATGCATAACTAGTATATGCATTTTTGGCATGCTTCTAGGATCTATCCACGCATAATTCATATGAGTATAACTTAGCAAAAAATTAAAAAATATTGTAAACACATTTGCAAGATACAATGTAGAATACACAAGTCATGAATGTCCATTCAACGTATATTTTGAATGGACATGATGATTAAATTTATTTTTCTATTACATATATATATATATATATATATATATATATATATATATATATTAGCTTAAAACCCGCACAGATGCACAATTTTTTTTAAATATTATATAATTTTTTAAATAAAATATTTTGAATTGAATTTTTTAAATTTGTTCATTAAATTTTTTTACTTTTACCCTTTTAAATTATATGATTTCATGATAATTATATTAATACACGTATATGTTAATAGATTTTTAAAAATATTGTATCAATTTTATAGTTTTTTGAGAACAAAATTACAATATTTCTATTATGTTGGAACTTTAATCAAAATATTATTTTAGAGAGTTTATTACTTAATCGATAAACTATAAGAGCTATTTGAAAAGGACAATAGTCCTGATGAATGATATAATTTATTGATAATTTTATGTGTGTTTTAATAATAATAATAATAATTATGTTTAGTTAAATATTAATTTTTGGTTCATATTAATAGGATACGAATTATGCTTAATATGATATTAATTTGATTTATCCCGTATTAGTGGTTTATTTTATTTTATTTTAGCCCGAAACCCATTACTACAACCAAATTCAACTAATTAAATTGAGTCTAATTTTAATTTTTTATGTCCGGATCAATAAGATAATTTTGTTTTAGCCCAATTAATTAATATATATGATTTTATTTTAGTTGGTTGGATTATATTTTAATTTTCTTGGATGTTAATATGTATTATTTTGTTATCTTAGTTCAATAGTATAATTTTTTAGACGGATCAGTAATATTTAATATTTTTTCTTAAGCCGATACACATTATATCAACTAAATTCAACTAATTATATTTAGTTTGCTTAAATTTATTTTAGTTCGAAATATCAATTGGAATAATATATAACTAAATATGAATTATAATTTAAAATTGGTAGAAGAAATTGACCTTAATATCAACTAATAATAATATAGAGTTGGATATGAAATAGAATTTAAATTGATATAGGAAGTTGACTCCAATATCAATAAGAATTGCAATTGAACAATCAACTAACTGACCAATTAGATATAGAATAATTGGTTAAGGATAATTAAGTAATTTCAGCAAGTACCGACCGACCGACTACCAAATTTTTAATGTTTCGTCTATTATAATATAGCATAGATATATATAGTTCTATTCCACTAGAAATATTCTTATAATGAAAATTAGAAATTAAAAAAAAATCTAAATCACGTTGAAATATAGCATATATGGTATGCAAATCGATCGTTGGGAGATGGAGAAAAATACAATGAAGTCGGATTTAAAAAAATTACCGTTTGACTGGAAAAATGCCTAAATATATATATATGAGACTTATTTTGTGATGCCCTCAAATCAAGGATTTAGATTGAAGACTCACGACACCTTATATAATAATATCTTGCATAAATAAATAATAGTAAACAAGTCCGAAAAGCTACAAGGATATACACATGATAATGTATGAAACAAGATAGAATTACTCATCAATATTATAAAATTATTACAACATTTTTTAAAAATAAAATGTACAATTCCTTAGATGACTAATTGTATCTATAATCACTCTTTCATCCAAAGTCATCTACCTGAGCTAGACATGCACTCTTAAGGACGATGCACCTAAATCTCACATTCTTTTTGCTCATCAAAGTTAAATAAACAATAGCAAGGTGAACTATAAGCTCGGCAAGTAACGATTATAATGATTGTTAAAAAAACTATTATAATGATTAACTAATAACTTTGCAATAATATCCCACAAACGGGCTGGATCATTGTTTCAAGGTACTGAGGGTTGAAGATCATAACTTTGAAAAGATTGGCTAACTTGGTTCAGGAAAATTATTATGATCAATATTCCGTTAAAACATTCTAAAACCAAATTTACCTTTGAAATCAAATCATATTTTTTTTATATGAATAGGGCTTAAAACACAAGAAATTTTTTTCGGTAAAATTTTAAAGTTCGATTGGAATGTTTATCATTTATATATAATACGGTTGATCAGCCTGTAGTGACCTCCATTCCGGTCATAAAGGTACCCGAGGTACTATATCGGCCTTTTAATTACCGGTCCATCTCCGAGATCCATATACTTGGTTGGATCGTTGTTACACGGCCATTTACGCCTCAAATCTTTAGGATTTCAATGAAAACATTAATATTGGAAAATCATTTGCATTTAAAACACTTTTCATTTTTAAGCATTTACCAACCTTTGAAATCATTCAGACTTCTTCAAGTCGAAAATCATTCTTATTTTCATTTTGGGGATTCAAGTATAGAAGTAAAGGTATTATGAAGGAACGTAAGTTCAAATGTGATCAAGGGATAAACAAAAGTATTATCAACGCATGAGTTTCAATAAAACAAAGGTATTATCAATGTACATACATTAATAGAAACAAAATATTGAAACGAAACAGGGTACGCATAAAAGGGAACAAGCTATTGATGTGTTAATTTTATAATATCGCAAGTGCCCAGTGTTTGTTGTTAGAGGATACAGGAAAGTATGGGTCGTATTCACAAGGAGACTGTTTCGAGGATTTTAATCTAACTATTATAAATTGTTTCTAGAGAAAGAACGACTGCTGAGTAGTTTTAACTAACTAAATAGTGCAAATAAGATGTGTTTAAAATCAGTTAACTAAAGTCTAGGGCAATGCAGTTACACCATGTTTACACCAAAACATTCACAGAAATACAACAATTTACTGGGTCTAGTAGTTAAAGTAAAAGTTTATCTTTCAAGAAGTAATATACTTTCAGAAATCCAATGATGCTCTCGCACACATCCTCAATTTTCTTAATCGTATGTGTGCCTCTAGTGAGTAAATTTTTTCGATTTATTACTACTATTTACATTTAATTAATCCACGATATTGATCAATTACGCAGACTAAACAATAAAACATATCAATTCAAGATACTATTTACCCATTAATCTACTAATAAATCAATGCATATTCATGATGCAAACACTGCTTTCGTTAAGCACTAGGATGAATCTACTCACTCATATTAACAATAAAAGCAAAAAGAATAATGATGAAAGCCATAGAAAATATATGCTAATAACTAAAAAGAGATAAAAATACCTTAAACTTTATATAAAATAAGAACAATAAATCCAAGATAAATCCAAGTACATACAATGGAAGAGATAAAGAATAAAACCCTAGCTCCTTGTATATAAGTACTTAAGTATGTCTCTATTACCCTAACTAACGATAAAAAATAATAATAATAACTAAAACTATTTTCTAATAATAAAATCTGATCGTATTTCTATATTAAAAATATTTTTATGTTCTAATAATAATGTAAAAAGAATTACATAAGTGCGTAAGTAGAAATTTAATGTAAAATTCGCAGCTGTTTTTTCTCCCCAGATTCTGGGCTCTTTCAGTCGGACTTTGCTTTTGGGCCCATCTCTAAATTATGAAAAATCTCGCAAACTTCGTGTGGACTGTAAGATCATCAAAAACGGATTTATGGATCTCTAGATACGGCCCAAACAGTATTTACAGTCCGTATAGCCAAATAATACAAATTTTCTTCTATTTTCACTCCAAAATAGGTCTTTTCACTCCAAATTCTTCCAAATCAAGGATTTTTTATTTCCTACAATAAATAAATTAAAATATATTAAATAGATATCCAAATTAATGCAAAATATAATTAATATGGGATAAAATCATCTAAAAAATATATAAAAATATATTATATCAAACATCCCCACACTAAGTATTTGCACGTCCTCGAGCAAATGAACAAAATAAAACTAAGTCATGACTAACTAACACCGTTTTTGTAGATGACACGATTGCATTGAGCATATGCAACAAACCGCTAAATCCCTAAGTAGCCCTAGTAGGACGAGTGTTGTCTCGTGAGAGTTTATAGTGAATATACCCACAAAATTCATTTTTTTTCCTGCCAAGTCTCAAGTATGCAACATATCAAATTACTTCATATGGGCCTGAAACTAGCCTACACACATAATAAATGTTGAATTGATTAGACCTAATATAGTTCAATAACAAAGCCCAATTAATGAGGTTCGAAGCTACAATTGTTTATTAATTTCGTAATTAATAAATAGGGTAATTAACAGCTCATTAAATGTGTCCAATAAAGGATACAATTTTGTGAAGAGTAGCCTCCAAAGCACCTAAACCAATAAGGAATATGCTTCCTACATTTTAGGACTCCAATGTCCATTCAAAGACAGAGACTTGCTCACTAAGTCTCCTAACCCTAGTCCAAGGGGTCTCACCCCTTCATTCAGAATTACGTTTTGGTTTGATTCTCTAAATATACAGAGATACGTAGGTATCTTGTGAGGGCAGTTTTTAGCCACGAAACACAAGCGCAGCCATTAAAGGCCTTGAGCTCACGAACCCTAGAATTAAATACGCCTAATAAATATAACTTAGTTTTTTATCTATGCATTTGGCGCCGTCTGTGGGAAGAAGACAACAACCATGGAAAAGATACGGAACACTCAAGATTCACTGTATTCCACCCTCAACACTCAATGGGGTGAACTTTCAGGAAAGAGGTCCTTGCGGCACAACCATCAACTCAAGGGATGAATCCCCCACTTAATGAAATTCAAGGAGAGAAATCTCAGTTGTAGATGGTGTATGCTCTCATAAACACCCGCACACATTGATTTCAGATGTTTACGATTGTGATTCCAGCCACCACTAACCTGCTTTATGGGAGGCCTATATATCCAGAATAGTGATTGTTAAACTGCTGAAGAGATCACCTCACGAAGGAGGCCATCAATAGAAGGCTATGATCGAGTAAAGAACCCCGTTGCCAAAAGGCATTTTTAGCTCTGAAGATGTGAAGAGATGCCCAAACCAAAGGGGAGGATCTGCGCTCATGAAGCACAAATCCAGAAACTCCCACAAGCTTTGGGATAATAAAACGATTAAAATCCAATAGCCATGACTCAACTTATCAATTCTCCTAATAAAGAACTGAATGTCTCAACCACCATTTTTGGAAAGTAGCCTACATATACCTCTGTTCAAGCGTCGAACTCTCTAAGAACAAGAATTTGAGGGACAAGATCCTGTGAGTAAGATGTGATTTCTCCACTATAAGGAGGTGAATATATCTATATTTGAGGTCTTAAACCTCCGCACGTGGAAGGAGAGAAATCCATATTATACAGAATGAATAACTGATAAGGACGAATCCCCCATTACTAGATCCCCTCGTAGGGATGAATCCCCAATTCCAACCGCTGCAACCAATGCTGAATTCTCGACCCACTGGGCATGAGTTTTCTAATATTGTGATCCTGACAACCACCAATACTCCATGTGAGATGCTAGTGTACCCTGAGGTTGGAGGAAGTGGGCTCTCATGCCAAGAAAAAGAACAAGGGTGGACGCCCCAATATATTCGTGGCATGGCCCCTATACCCGAAGATCAAGACTTCTATGCACCTTACTCTGATAGAGATTATGGTTAATTAGAGGAAAAGCGTTCCCCAAGGAGGAGGCGTGCTAGCAATGAGGCTTAACCAAGGAGCTATCAATAGCCCTGTAGCATGCAAGGGACGATTCCCCGAGATATACAATAGAGGATCAAGGCTCATAAAGCCGAGATACAAAGGTTGAAGCATAAAATGGAGATGCACCAGATGCCAAGACCCCAACAAACAACGAGACCAAGGGATTTTTCTCCTGTCATAGACCTGGAAGGTCCAACACTAAGACAAAGGAACACAACCCCAAGGGCTGATCCAATTGACTTGATATCCCTAGAAGATCCCAATGATCCAAAACCCCAATTTATTGAGGATATCATGAACGCCCGCATCTCAAGGAAGTTCAAGATGTCAACCATCAAGGCATATGATGGCATAGGCGACCCCGCAAATCATATCAAGATGTTCTCCAATGCCCGATTGATGCAGCCCGTGAACGACGCTATTAAGTATCAGGCCTTCCCCAAGGTAGTCTAATCGTTTACCCCCAACTTGATTGGATCCTTCAAAGGTCTCAATCAAGCTTTTATCAATAAATTCATTAGTGGGAGAGTGCACGAGAAGAGTTCCGCTTCTCTTTTAAATCTCGAACAATGGACAAAGGAATCATTGAGAGAAAATCTGAACCGATTCAAGAAAAAGGCCTTGAAGGTCCCGAATAGGTGATGAAGTAGCTATGATAATCCTGCAATAAGGAACTAAGAATGAGCTCTTTAAGATGTCATTGGCCAGGTGTGCACCTGAAAACATGCTACAACTACATGAGAGAGCTGGAAAGTATATCAAGGTGGAGGAAAGCATGAATAAGACAGTTATAAGCAGTAAGCCCACATGAAACATGAAGTGAAAAATAGAACAAGAGTACAATGCCAAGGACAAATATCCTTGAACTGGCACTGACTTTGATTCCACTTCCAAGAAGAATCAAGGGCAAAGATTCACTGAGTACGCAAGGTTAAACACTCCAAGGAGCCAATCCTGTTAGAAATCAAGAAGGATAAGGAGTTTAGATGGTTGAAGCCACTAGGGGGAGACCCCGAGAAAAGATAAAAGGGCCAACATTATAGTTTCCACAGAGATGTTGGTCATGATATCGACGATTGCAGAGAACTCAAGGACGAAATTGAGTATTTAATCCAAAGAGGAAAGTGTGGACGATTCACCAAGGGTGAAGGTGAAAGAGACCAGAAAAGAGATTGTGATCGAAGAAACGATGATCGAAGATGTAACGACCAAGATCGTAACCCATATCCCAGAGGGCCAGTAATTAATATGATCTCAGAATGGCCAACGTCCGCTCTAACAACAAAGAACTCTCGAAAGAACTACGCTAGAGAGGTGATGAGTATAATCAAAGATGCACCTAAGCGTGTTAAGACTGAGATGACACTTGGCTTTAGGGATCCCGACCTTGACGGTCTTAAGTTCTCTAAAGATAATGACTCCCAACTGACCCCTTTGGACGCATCCATCTATGGGTTTAATGGAGTGGAGTGCTAAGTAGAAGGAGCGATTAAACTTCCCATGACTATTGAGAAAGATCCAATAGAGGCCATAGAGATGCTGAACTTTCACGTTACCAAGGCAGCCTCTACCTACCTCATGGTACTCAATTTCCCCACCGGAAAAGGTGTTGGAAAATAAAGAGCAGATCAAAAAATGACCTGAAATTGTTTTGTTACAGCACTTAGGCCTAATGGAACCGGGAGCAGGTCCTCCTCATATAAGATATGGAAGTATGTGAGAACGAAGAGCGTCGGGGGAAGCCCGCTGAGGACTTGATCCCAATTCCCCTAGACCAGTTGACTCGGATAAGGTCATATACATTGGAGCATCTTTGGAAAATCCCCTAAAAGGCTGACTGACCAAGTTCTTGCAAGAGAACGGTGATGTGTTTGCTTCGACATTAGCTGACATGCCTGGTATTGAACCCAACCTTATAAGTCATAAGTTGAACGTCAATATGACTCAAAACGCTTTCAAACAGAAGAAAAGAACATATGCCCCTAATAGATTGGAAGCCGTTAAACATGAGGTTGAGAAGCATCTAATAGATGGATTTATTGATAAAGTACAATTCCCTGAATAGTTGGCGAACCCTGTGATGGTCAATAAATCCAATGGGAAGTGGAAGATATGCATGGACTTCATTGACTTGAACAATGCATGTCCAAAAGAAGTGCTACCCCTACCAAGGATTGATACCCTGATCGATGCCACAGCTGGACACGAGATGCTAATATTCATGGATGACTTAAGCGGCTATAATCCGATTAAAATGCACAAGGACAAAAACCGCAAGGTATCTTTTGTTATTCCCAAATAATCTAACAAATAATTACAGAAGGGGGGGTTGAATATAATTCTAGCTTCTTTTTGATTTTAAGAATAGTTCTACTATAAATATATAATTGTGTTTGATTTAGCAATGGTGCAGAATGAAAGTAGTAAAAAAATCAAAACACAAAGTAATTAAATACAAGTACTTAAAAACGTTCCGGTGGATTGAACTTTTCCACCAGAGATATATATTAATTAGAGAACTCTGTGTTACAATGTTGTACACAGCTACTTACAAGTTGAACTCACAAGAACAGAGAAATTCTTTTCAGATATTGCTTTTTCTATTTCTCTGGTAATTTCTTACTAACTTAGATAATATTCTACTTGCTACACTTGATTTATATATCACCAAGTTACATGATAAGGAGACAAACAAATAAGACAAAATATTTCTAGTCTAATCTCATGCTTCTTCATTTCTCAATCCAACATCTTTGAATATCTTCAATTTATCATGTAAATGAAAATGCTTTTTTGTTCTCTAAAACCCGTAATTAGGCTGTCACATTCCATTTGCATACACTTAACGCATGTGACTGTCAAGTCAGTATCAACTGCTCTTTTGAATTTGATCATCCATTGAAAACTTCATTGGATCATCCGTTGAGACTATGGTTGATCATCCATTGAAACTTTGGTTGATCATCCGTTGAGACTATGGTTGATCATCCGTTGGCCTAGTAAGACATCCGTTGAGACTGTCTTCATGCCAGTTAACTCCATTTCATTTATACAAGATTACAAGGCATATAATATTTATAATTAACCAACCTATCTTGCATATCAATCCAGTAGCCAACATGACTTAAATATTCTATAACATCTAGTTCACTAAGGCATTATAATATGCAGGAATGTGTTACTTAACTTATTATTGCATAAGCTACTCTTTCAACGGATGTTGAAGTGATCATCCGTTGAAAGCTATAAATTCACTATAAATGATATCTACTAAGTGTTTTGTTTAACTTATCATCAAGTTCATAACATATTCTTAACATATTTCATAACTGACTTTGGTGTCTTTTATTATATTTTATGGCTTTTGGACTAAAGAATATAGAAGCCACCTATCAAAGATTGGAGAATAAGATATTCACCCATCTAATTGGAAAACCATGAAGGTCAATGTCGATGACATATTAGTCAAAAGCCGTCGGTCGCTAAACACACGCTAAAATTCACGCAAGTATTCGCGTTCGCAAGTAGTATAAGATATAAATCAGATTCATTCCCACAGAGACTGGTTTAGATTAACTATGTAATTTATGCACTTATGCAACAATGATATGGCTATTATCCAATGTTAAGATGATTAAGAGATTGAGATGGTTTATAACTAAGAATTAAACTAACAATTATACTAAGAGAATAAGAATGGTTGAATTAATATATATAACAAGTATGGGATTCTAACTTCATTAAATACTTCATTCAATAGCCTTTTCGCTCTTAACCTTAGCATGTAATGGTGATGACACTAAACAGATAACACGAAACTGATAAACGCCAACTTTCATTGCACGAATACCATACTACCAGACATCCACAGAAGAGATAGAAGCTGAATAGACGCCAATTATATTGAGATCCTATATGTCTATAGAATTTGACAACATAACGGTTTAATGCGCAAGTTATCTATCATGATTACATAGGGCAAGTAAGATGGTTAAAACTATCCACGAATCATGCATAACAATAACATATGAACCTATGCTAGCATGACAAGTTCTAAACTCTTAAATTCACTTTCGCTACATTAAGAATTAACACACTATCTTATAAGTTTGCGACGCTCATAAGACGAATATGCACAACCAAAACTAGGTTATCATACAATCACCACACACTAAGGTATCGAACAAATCAACTAAAGAAATCTATTAATAAATCCGTTAAAACCCCACGATAACGATTAACCCATAATCAGACTCATCATCAACGTGGGTTCCAATGAAAGCATGGTATAATAAACGTAGTCTTTATAAACGAATAATAAACAAAGTACAAAACAAGAGTATAGGTTCACGAATAAGAAAACTAGCATCCAACGCTACAACTTAAACAAAGAATCACAAGTTAAAACTAGGTCTTCTTCGCCTTGGTTTAATTGTGCTAAAATGGTCTTCTTACGCCTTCTCCTTGTGCTCTGGTATATCTCGTTTCGAAAACAAACTTATTTATGTATATATAGCAGCCCCATGCAGAGTAGAAGTCTTCTGGATCAAAAGCCCAATAAAATCAGGATTTTCTGCTCTCGACCTGGCGCGGCCGCGCGCTTGACCAGCGTGGGCGCGCTGAGTTTCTGGACTTTGGGCGCGGGCGCGCGCTATCACAGCGCGGGCGCGCTGACCTCCTGTATAAAATTTTGACTTAAAAAAATTTTGACTTCTTCTTTTTCTTGCTGATTTGAGCCGGTTTTCCAAGAGTTTTTATTCCAATACCACCTTAACACCAAATTAGCACCAAACAATGCTAATTCACCTGATTACCTAGATAATGCCTGAAAATGCAAAAATACTAGAAAACACATTAAAACACCAACAACTTGAGTACAAATGCACCAATTCAAAGCTTTACGGAGTGTAATAAACTATCATAAATGCCACTCAACATACCCCCAAACTTGAATCGATGCTTGTCATCAAGCATAAACAGACTCAAAGAACAAGAAATAAAAATACATGAATGTAACTAAATGAATGCAACGATCCCCATATAATAACTAACCCAATCAACAAGCAACATATCAACAAATGTAGTTATTCACATAAAGATCAATCAAACCTCACAAATCAACCTACAAACCAGAGACCTGCGTGTGTGCAACTGCTTACAGACATACTACGTAAATAGATCAATAATCATGACTCATTACTCATCAAAGCAATCACAAGGTTATAAATAGAATAAAAGCTAGACTTAATATAACTTATAACACTTCAATTCTTATATCGAAGTTTTCATGGATTCACACTTTTATTCACAACAAAATAAAACAAATATGCTTATTTGACCGTGCAATGAGTGAGGTCCACAAAAGACTTATACATTAGTACCCATGTAGTGAGTGTTAGGTTAGCGGATCCCAGACTATAAAAGCCTTAGGTCACTAGGCACAAAGTCCCCTAAGAACTTAATAACTCGAATACTAAAGAGCCCACTCATGATCAATTATACATAACACTTAAATATATTTTTTTTCCTTTTTTTTCTTTTCACAAATTTCTGAACGAGTGCGTTTCGCTCCATCTCGCTCAATCCTAGACTACTCATATAAATATGAGCCGACTACTAGCCATTTGACACCTAGCCACACAACTATCAATGAAATCCAATTTTCTCCAATTTTTTAATATTCATGTTAATTTATTATTAAGAGAATATCCTAAATTCTAAATATAAACAAGCGATTAAACCTCGATAAACAAATAAACCATGATCATGATCTAGCACTTTAGAAACCTATAAGACTTAGTGAAATATAATTTCCTCTAGCATGCAAATCAACTCGATAAGACTTAATATCACTAAATACGACATCACTACACTAGCATCAAAATCATAAATCAATCAGAAAAATCATCTAAGGGATCATATTATTATGCAAATGCATGAAACTACATGAACAAACTATCATAACAATTATAAAAAAAAAACAAAAAAACTACTACATGGCAAAATATGCAACTATATGCACTAAACTTTCATGAATATGCAAACAGTATATGACTCACATAAAACATATTCCTTCAACTACTACCTCCAAACTTAAAATATTCACTGTCCTCAGTGAAGGTAATAGCAAGGAATCAGGCATACCTACTCCGAATCAGGATCATCACCTTCAACGAGTGGAGTGTCAGGCGTGTCTGGAGGTGGATACATGGAATCCTCACCAAATACTGGCCACTAGATGTCAACACCGGTGGCTCTGAATGCAGTCCCAAGTGCCTGGGTGAGATCACGTACAAATCTGCTATGAATATCATGCATAATATCCATCCTCCTCGCTAGACGCCTATACTGCGTCGTACTCAAACCAGCTCCTACCTCTGCTCCTGCTTCCTCCTGCTCCTGCTGCTGCTGCGACGGACCAGCCTCCTTTCCTAACTGAGCTCTCCAAGCTGCTCGACGGGCCTGCGAAGAACCTCCCGCAAAAGTCTGATCTGCCGGTCTACCACCTGGCAGATGATCATATGATAACCAAGCCCCTTAAGATCGGGCTTCCCTCCATACCACTCCTGTATACTCAACAGTGTAGAACTGTCGATGGGAGCACTGGGAAGCTGCAGCCGCTCATATGCGGGCCAACGAACACCAACTGCCATGCATAGCTTCGTCACAACAGACACATAAGGTATAGAACCCGTAGTACCTCCTCTCAAGAATCTCAAAATCCCCTGATATATAACCATCCCCAAATCAATATAATCGCCCTGAAGAATACCCCACAACAGATGAGCACGCTCTACAGTAATCTCATACACATGTGATGATGACATGATATTAGCACAAATAAACGAGTTCCAAGCCCGTGCAAACCTGTTCATGCATGACGCAGGGAACATGGAGTAATCAGTTATGCCCCTCTTGAACTTTCAGTGAGTCTTAGACACACAGAGTAGCAACGATCAGATCCAAGTTGAAGTCCTCCGGAGTCTTATCATTCCAAGTGTCCTGACCGGGCTTCCTCGCCGGCTGCTCAATCACCCTCCTAATCGCATCAGCACTATACTCCACAATCATCCCCTAACCACCGTGAAGCCATTCTTCTCCGCCTTTGTATTAGCATAGAAGTCTCGCACAACATTCATGGGCATAACAGCAGAAGCCTCGCAAAAAGGAACCCAGCCCATCTCCAGAATCATCTTCAAAAACTTACCATCCTTCCCTGATGGCAGAAAACCTCGCTCCTTTGCTATAGGCTTCGAGAGAAGCCTCGTGTACTCCTCTTCAGCTTCTGGAGTCGAAAACCTCGGCCTCACACCACCCGCAGATGAAGAATCGGTGGTGCTACTGCTTACTTGCGTTCTTTGTCTCTTAGGTGCCATTGGGATTGAATAAGAGAGAATTAAAGCTAAGTGTTTGAGAGATATTTGTGTTTGAGAATTTGTGATGTGGCGGAGAAGTTTGTGTATAAGTGTGTGTATATATAGGTGGTGAGAAGATAATTAGATATGGAAGAGAAGTGAGAATTGATTATGGCAATCGTGGGAATAATGGGTTTGATTTGGAGAGGGAAATTTAGGATGTGGAAGAGTAAAATTCGGTTAGAAATTGATTTTATAGTAAAAATCCCGAATTTCTCTTCATAAACTGCTGTTTTTATTTTTCTGAGTCGGGACCCCGGCGCGGGCGTGCGCTAGACCAGTGCTGGCGCCCTCACCTTCTGTCAAATCGGCACGACCGCGCGCTAGATCAGGGCGGGCGTACTTACCTTCCGGAAAAATAGCGCGACCACGCACTAGATCAGCGCAGCCGCGCTTGGCTTCTGATGTTGGCCCTGATTTTTTTTCTTTTTCTAATTTTTTTGTGTTTTCTCTTTTCTTCTTGCTTCCTCTACCTACTAATGTACAACAAACTTGGGTTGCCTCCCAAGAAGCGCTTGTTTTACGTCGTTAGCTCGACGTAGAATCTTAGGATCAAGCGGACAACAAAACGGCACTAACCACCTCATGGTTTGCCGTGTCACCATAGTAATGCTTCAACCTCTGACCATTGACTTTGAATGCTTGGCCCGGATCACTCTAAAACATTTCCACCGCTCCATGTGAAAACACAGTTTTGATTATGAAGGGCCCTGACCACCTTGACTTCAACTTTCCTGGAAAAAGATGGAGATGAGACTTAAACAAAAGAACTTATTGCCCCGACATAAATGATTTGAGCACTAGACCCCTATCGTGCCACCTCTTGACTTTCTCCTTATACATTTTGTTGTTCTCATAAGCTTAAAGTCAAAAATCGTCGAGTTCATTCAATTGAAGCATCCTCTTCTTTCCAGCTGCATCCAAGTCAAGATTCAACTTCTTCAAAGCCTAATATGCCTTATGCTCAAGCTCCACCGACAAATGACACCCCTTACCATAAACCAATTGGAATGGCGACATTCCCAACAAAGTCTTGTATGCTGTTCTATACGCCCAAACAACTTCATCAAGCTTCAAAGACCAATCTTTCCTCGATGGACACACAACTTTCTCCAAAATACGCTTGATCTCTCTATTAGATACCTCAGCTTGACCATTTATCTGAGGATGATACGCCGTAGCAATACGATGATTCACATTATACCTTTGCATCTTAGCAGTGAACTTGCGATTACAAAAATGTGACCCCTCATCACTGATTATGACTCTTGGAGTTCCAAACCTTGTGAATATCTGCTTGTGAAGAAAATTAAGCACTACTTTCGCATCGTTCATTGGCAACGCCTTAACTTCAACCCATTTTGACACATAATCAACCGCCAACAAGATATACTGATTGTTACAAGATGAGACAAATAGCCCCATGAAATCAATTCCCCAAACATCGAAGACTTCAACCTCGAGAAGCACATTAAGAGGCATCTCATCTCTCTTAGATATATTACCCACACGTTGACATCGATCACATTTCAAAACAAACCGATGAGCATCTTTAAACAAGGTCGGCCAAAAGAAACCTGCTTGAAAAATACGAGCTGTTGTCTTTTCTCAACCATAGTGTCCTCCATAAGCCGTTGAGTGGCTATCTCGCAAGATATCCCCCGTTTTTCTGTGTGGAATACATCTCCTGATGATTTGGTCAGCTCCTTGTCGAAAAAAAATGGCTCATCCCACATATACCACTTCACTTCATGTAGAAACTTCTTCCTTTGAGTATATGATAAGTCGGGAGGCATGACATTGCTCACAAGGTAGTTCACAATGTCTGCAAACCACGATTCTTCCTCTTGCACTCCAAACAGCTTCATCGGGAAAAGACTCATTTATCAATGTCTTGTCCAGTGAAATAGCATTAGGGTTCTCTAAATGTGAGAGATGATCAGCAACTTGATTTTCAGTCCTTTTTTTGTCCTTGATCTCTAATTCAAATTCTTGAAGCAAAAGAACCCATATAATCAATCTCGGCTTTGAATCCTTCTTCGAGACGAGATAATGAATTACAGCGTGATCAGTGAAAACTGTCACTTTAGTCCCAAGTAGATAAGATCAAAATTTCTCAAAATCATAGACAATAGCCAAAAGTTCTTTCTCCATAGTAGTATAATTTAGTTGAGCACCATTCAAGGTCTTACTAGCATAATAGACCACATGAAATATGTTCTTCTTTCTCTGCCCAAGAACTGCTTCAACTGCATAGTCACTTGCATCGCACATCATCTCAAAAGGTTCATTCCAGTCAGGTGCAATTATGATAGGTGCCGTGATTAAACTCTTTTTCAATATCTCAAAAATGGCAAGGAACTCATCATCAAACTTGAAAAGGACATCTTTCTCTAGCAAACTGCACAATGGCTTCGAAATCTTAGAGAAGTCCTTGATGAAATGCCTATAGAAACCCGCATGACCACGAAAACTGCGAATATCCTTAACAGAAATAAGTGGAGGAAGATTTTTAATAACCCCACCTTGGCTTTGTCCACCTCAAGACCTTTACTAGAAACCTTATGCCCAAGTATAATGCCCTATCGCACCATAAAGTGACATTTTTCCCAATTGAGAACCAGATTGGTCTCAACACACCTCTTGAGAACATTACCAAGATTCTGCAAGCATTCATCAAAAGAATCGCCAAATACAGAGAAGTCATCCATGAACACCTCCACCTCCTGGCCAATCATATCAGAAAAGATAGCCATCATACATCTCTGAAATATGGCTGATGCACCACACAGACCAAAAGAAACTCGTCTGAAGGAGAAAGTACCAAATGGACAAGTGAAGGTAGTCTTCTCTTGATCTTCTGGGGTGATACAAATCTGATTATAACCCGAATAGCCATCCTGAAGACAGTAGTATTCGTGGCCAGCCAACCTGTCGAGCATCTGGTCAATGAAAGGCAGAGGGAAGTGATCCTTCCTAATGGCCTTGTTCAGCTTCCTGTAGTCCATACAAACTCTCCATCTCGTGACTGTTCGAGTAGGAATGAGCTCATTCTTCTTATTAGCAACAACTATGATACCTCCTTTCTTCGGTACACAATGAACTGGACTCACCCAAGAACTGTCATAATTGGGATAAATAATCCCTGCATCCAGCCACTTAAGAATTTCCTTCTTCACTACTTCCTTCATGATCGGATTAAGTCTTCTTTGCTGCTCAATCGTAGGCTTGCTACCTTCTTCTAGCAGAATTTTATGCATGCAATAAGAAGGGCTGATTCCCTTAATATCTGCTATAGTCCATCCAATTGCCGATTTGAACTCTCTAAGAATTCTCAAAAGCTTCTCCTCATCGCTACCTGAAAGGTCAGATGCAATAATAACAGGCAAAGTAGATGTAACACATACCTCAAATGTTCAGGTAAATGCTTAAGCTCAAGAGTGGGAGCTTCCTTAATAGATGGCTTGAGGCATTTAGGAGCTTTGTTCAACTCCTCAATTCAGATATTGTAATTGTCTTCACCTTCTTCATCTTCAGTATCTGAATTCCCCAACAAGGCCTTCTTTAAGGCATCAGACCTTAACAATTGATCAAGTTCTGAAGTAACCACAGAATCAACCAACTCCACTTTTAAGCACTCCTCATTTTCCATAGGAAATTTCATAGCATTGAACATATTGAAAGTTACATCCTGATCTAGCACTCACATTGTAAGCTCACCCTTTTGCACATCTATCAAGGTACGGCCAGTTGCCAGGAAAAGTCTTCCCAAGATTATGGGAATCTTCTTATCCTCCTCGAAATCAAGAATTACAAAATCAGCAGGAAAGATGAGTTTATCAACCTTGACCAAGACATCCTCCACAATACCTTGAGGATATGTAATAGAACGATCGACCAACTGCAAAGTCATATAAGTCGGTTTTGGATCAGGCAAGTTCAACTTCTTAAAGATTGAAAGATTCATCAGATTGATGCTAGCTCCCAAGTCACATAAGCATCTATCAAAAGACACTTTTCTAATAGTACACGGAATAGTGAAGCTTCCCAGATCTTTAAGCTTTGGAGGCAACTTCTGTTGCAGCGCAGCACTGCATTCCTCCATGGGAGTGACAATCTCTAAATCTTCTAACTTCACTTTCCGAGAGAGAATACCTTTCATAAACTTTGCGTAACTAGGAATCTGCTCAAGAGCCTCATTGAAAGGTATGTTGATATGAAGTTTCTTGAACACCTCCGGAAACTTCTCAAATTGCTTATCCAGCTTTTTCTTCTGCAGTCGCTTAGGAAAAGGCGGTGGAGGATAGATATGTTTCTCCCCTGTATTACCCTCAGGAGTAGTGTGCTCAACAGTAGTCTTACTTGGTTCCACTTCTGCTTTCTGCTGCTCTACTTCTTCTTCATCCCCAGCTTCTTCATTCAAAACTTGAGTTTTTTCGGGATTCACAACCTTCCCAGACCTCAAGGTGATTGCCTTCACCTATTCCTTAGTTTCCCTCTATCCTGGTACTTCAGTGTTACTAGGTAGTGTACTCGGTTGACGATTTAGTAAGGCATTGACAATTTGACCAATTTGATTTTCCAAGGTCTTGATAGAAACAGCTTGGCTCTTGCACATGAGCTTAACTCGTCTAATTCAGATTTTTCATTAGCTTGTTGTAGTTGAAGTTGCTGTCTTGGTGCATATTGCGGTTGCTGAAAACCAGGGGGGTTGTACTGCTTAGCTGGGTGCTGTTAATAAGGCTGTTGAATCGCTTTCTGAGCATTGCTCCACCTGAAATTAGGATGATTGTGGTTGTTAGGATGATAGGTGGCTGGAACAGGTTGTTGCGATCGCTGAAAGTTGCTCACGAACTGAGCTGATTCACTAGAAATAGCACACTGATCAGTCTCATGGGCACCAGCACAAAGCTCACAGACACTAGTGATTTGATTAACTCCATAATTAGCCAAAGTGTCCACCTTCATCGTCAAAGCCTTAAGTTGGGCAGCTATAGCAGTTGCTGCATCCAACTCCAGAATTCCTGCTACTTTTCCCCGAGTCAGCCTCTGAGAAGGATTCTAGTATTCATTAGCAGCCATTAGTTTAATCAATTCATAAGCTTCATTGTAGCTCTTGGCCCACAAGGCTCCTCTTGATGCTGCATCGAGCATGGGTCTAGAAGTAGCACCCAATCCATTGTAGAAATAGTTTATAATCATCCAATCAGGCATTCCATGGTGTGGGCATTTCCTTACCATCTCCTTATATCGATCCCAAGCCTCACATATAGATTCTCCAGTTTTCTGAGAAAACTGAGTAAGAGCATTCCTGATTGCAGCAGTCTTCGCCATAGGGAAGAATTTAGTGAAAAACTTTTGAGCAATATCCTCCCATATGGTGATAGACCCTGGTGGTAGAGAATGTAACCAGCACTTTGCTTTATCTCTCAGAGAGAATGGGAAGAGTCGCAACTTGATGGCATCTTCAGTCACACCATTAAACTTGAAACTGTCACAGATCTCGATGAAATCCCTGATGTGCATGTTGGGGTCTTCTGTAGGAGAACCCCCAAACTGAATTGAGTTTTGTATCATCTGAATCGTGCTTGACTTGATCTCAAAAGTGTTAGCCGAGATGGCTGGTCTGATGATGCTCGACTGAATATCATTGATCTTAGGCTGAGAATAGTCCATCAAAGCCTTAGAAATTTCTGCTTGATCTTCCATCCCTACTAAAGCTGGTTCATCGACTTTCTCTTCTTCTTCTTCTTCTACTTTCTCTTCGTCCTCAAAAACTTCCCTTCGAACCACTACAGCTTCTTCCTCGGCTTTATCCAGAGTTCCCTTACGAGACCGTGAACGCGTATGCATACACGCTCACTAGAGTACCTGAAATAAGACAAGGAAATAGATAAGTAACAATGTCTGAGTCAATGAACTTTAAAGACCACTAATGACAAACACATAAAATAAAAATTAACACCGAGTCCCCGGTAGCGGCGCCAAAAACTTGTTAGTCGCTAAACACGCACTAAAATTCACACAAATATACACATTCGCAAGTAGTATAAGATATGAATCAGATTCATTCCCACAAAGACTGGTTTAGATTAACTTTGTAATTTATGAACTTATACAACAATGATATGGCTATTATCCGATTCTAAGATGATTAACAGATTGAGATTGTTTATAACTAAGAATTAAACTAAAATTTATACTAAGATGATAAAAATGGTTGAATTAATATATATGACAAGCATGAGATTCTAACATCATTAAATACTTTATTCAATAGCCTTTTCGCTCTTAACTTTAGCATGTAATGGTGATGACACTAATCAGATAACACGAAACTGATAAACGCCAACTTTCGTTGCACGAATACCATACTACCAGACATCCACAAAAGAGATAGAAGCTGAATAGATACCAATTATATTGAGACCCTATATGTCTATAGAATTTGACAACATAATGGTTTAATGCGCAAGTTATCAATCGTGATTACATAGGGCAAGTAAGATGGTTAAAATTACCCACAAATCATGCATAATAATAACATATGAACCTATGCTAGCATGGCAAGTTCTAAACTCTTAAATTCACTTTCGCTACATTAAGAATTAACACACTATCTTATAAGTTCGCGACGCTCATAAGACGAATATGCACAACCAATACTAGGATATCATAAATCACTACACACTAAGGCATCGAACAAATCAACTAAAGAAATCCATTAATAATTCCGTTAGAACCCCACGATAACGATTAGCCCATAATCGGACTCATCATCAACGTGGGTTCCAATGAAAGCATGGTATAATAAACGTAGTCTTTATAAACGAATAATAAACAAAGTACAAAACAAGAGTATAGGTTCAAGAATAAGAAAACTAGCATCCAACACTACAACTTAAACAAAGAATCATAAGTTAAAACTAGGTCTTCTTCGCCTTGGTTTAATTGTGCTAAAATGGTCTTCTTACACCTTCTTGTGCTCTGGTATGTCTCGTTTTGAAAATGAACTTATTTATGTATATATAGCAGCCCCATGTAGAGTAGAAGTCTTCTGGATCAAAAGCGCAATAGAATCAGGATTTTCTGCTCTCGACCTGGCTCGGCCGCGTGCTTGACTAGCGCGGGCGCGCTGAGTTTCTGGACTTTGGGCGCGGGCGCGCGCTATCACAGCGCGGGCGCGCTAACCTCCTGTATAAAATTCTGACTTTTTTTCTTGCTGATTTGAGCCGGTTTTCCAAGAGCTTATATTCCAACACCACCTTAACACCAAATTAGCACCAAAATAATGTTAATTCACCTGATTACCTAGATAATGCCTGAAAATGGAAAAATACTAGAAAACACATTAAAACACCAATAACTTGTGTACAAATGCACCAATTCAAAGCTTTACGGAGCGTAATAAAGTGTCATAAATGCCACTCAACAAAAGCCTATCTAAGGCCGACCATATTGATCATATTAAGCGTTAGGTCTGGAAACCTTTTGGATCACATGGTCTCGAAGAGAGGAATTGAGGAAAACCCCAAAAAGATCAAGGTCATCCTCAACATGAAGCCACCATACGCCATAAGGGACGTTCAAAAAGTGACGAGGTGAACTGCGGCTTTGAAAAGATTCATCTCCAAATTAGGAGAAAAATGTCTGCCCTTTTTTAAAACTCTGAAGAGGGTAAGGAATTTTGAGTGGACCGCTGAAAGCCGAGAGGACCTGGAATAGCTGAAGAAATGCATGAATGAAGCATGTTGTTGGCTAAACAAGTTCCGAAGAATATTCTGTACATATACCTTACGGTTTATGAACAAACAGTGAGTGCCGTCTTAGGTCAAGAAGAATAGAAGGTTCAAAAACCTATATAGTATATAAGCAAGGTGCTCCGCGGAGCGAAGTTGAACTACTCCACTGCTGAGAAGTTTGTACTTACCCTGATAACAACCTAAAGGAAGTTGCGACCATACTTCCAGGCACACAAGATCGAAGTCCCGATGGGCCAACTTTTGAGGAAACATCCTACATAGCCCGAAAGCTAGTGGAAGGCTCATCAAATGGGCAATTGAGTTTGTTTAATTTGACATTAAGTACAAACCTCAAAAATCCATCAAGGCTCAGGAATTAAAAGAATTCATGGTTGAATGCTTCATTAACGAGCAAGAAGTCGGGGGCAAGATGTAGTGACCGCAGAAGAAAAGAAAGAGAAGGATGGCGAAGACTTGACTCTGGAGTACTGATTTACTTTTCTAGCGGAGCATAAAAAACAAAGTCAAGTGGTGCAGGCTTTGTATTGCAAACCCTTAAGGGTTCATCTTCGATTACGCTTTGAAGTTGGACTTCCAAACAACAAACAACGAAGCGGAATATGAAGTTTTGATAGCTGACTTAGGCTTAGCTAGAGCCATGAGGGGCAGTAATCTTAAAATCTGTAGAGACTCGAGACTTGTGATTACTCAAATTAATGGAGAGTTTAAGGCAAAGATGATAAAATGGAGAAGTACCTGAAATCGTGAAGGGAGTACCGACTCAATTTGATGAATGGTACGCAGAACATATTCTGAGAGAGGAGAACACAATGGCGGATGTCCTATCTAAGTTTTCCTTATCGGAGGTCGAAAACTATCTGAGAAATATCTACCTCCTAGTCCTGAGGACCTATACCATATACGTCATAAACTTGATAGCGCCATTTGAAATAGAAAGATGTTGGATTGATCCTATCAAGGCTCACCATGAGACCAAATGGCTTCTCGGTGATGCCCGGAAGGCACACAAGTTATCGGTGAGAGCGCTGAGATATTCTTTGATCGAAGGCCTTCTATATAAAAGGTCAATCATCATTCCCTACTTGAAGTATTTGAAACTACTTGAGGCAGAGAAGGCACTTAACGAAGCCCATAGAGAGATTTTTAGACAAGAACTTGGGGGGAAGGGCCCTTGCTACCAATATAATCTGATTAGGATTGGCCAACAATGATGGTCGATGCAAAAGCCTATGTAAAGAAGTGTGAGATGCCAGAGCACGATCCTATAGTTCTACAGCCCCTAGAGAGGCTTACATCTATCAAGCGTGAGATAACCACCAAGAAAATCTCCCAATTCTTCTGGAAAAACATGATATGTCGATTTAGAATCCCAAACATCTGTATCATGGATAATGGGTGACAGTTTGAAAATAAAGAGTTCAAGGTATATTATAATGAAAATAGCATAGAACTTCGATTCACCGCAACTGACCATAAACATGCAAATAAGCAAGAAAAATATTGTTAATCGAATTATCCTTGATGGACTTAAGAAAAAGGTCGAACCCTCGAGGAACACGTTAGTGGATGAACTGCTGCCTATCTTATGGAGCTGAGGTAGTGGTGTTGTTGAAAATTACACATGCATAACCAAGAGTTAGATCTTACGAGCCAGAGAATAATAAAGAAGGCATGAGACTAGCCCTCAGCCTAATTGATGAGGTCATGGATGAAGCTGAAGCCCGTAATGCAGAGCGTCAATGAAGAGCCACCCTCTACTATAATAGAAGGGTTAGAGAAAGTGTCTTTCAGAAAGGAGACTTAGTCTTGAGGAAGGTTGAGGCATCCAGAGTTGGACGTAAAGAAAATTAGCCCCTAATCGGAAAGGGCCATTTTGAGTCGAGAGCATTCTAGGACAAAAAATCCAATAAGTTGGAAACCATGAATGGTAAGAAAATGCCAAAGCCTTGCTATGTCATAAACTTGGAGGTTTATTGTGAATGATAGAAAAGCAAATATGTGGCAAGCACAAAAAATGTGCCAAGTACTGAAATAGTACGGAAGGAAATGAAAATAAAAGCTGTTGAAGGCCCGAAGAGCCCAATTTTTGTCCAATTAGAGGCACATAGGTGTCGCAATTATTCAATTGCAGTTAATTAAACTCAAGTAACGATCATGTACCAGAATATCTTGTAACTGGAGAGTTCAAATGACGAGTAAATGCTTGACACGTGCAAATAAAAGGCTTGTAGCCCCAAAGATTTCTTGACTTTTTTGGGCTGGAAAAATATAAAGCCTCATAGCATGAATGTATCTAGCAAGTAGAAATAATTTCGAGGAAACCAATTTCTATTCTGTGTAAGGGTTGAACCCATTTTTTCAGGATATTATCTACTTATGCGAGTTTATTTCTATCATTTTTTCTATCAATTTATTTATGAGCGAGCATATAATGAATTCAAGTCCAGCAAGACCAACCGCCAAAAAAAAAGATAATTGCATAAAGATAGAATATCCTAAAGGATCACAAGTCGAGTCCTGAAGGACAATTAGGATGCACACTGAAAATATTCAAAGTTCATAAAGGACGAAAGCAGATAAGAGTAAAATAAAGAGCAACAACAGCCAGATGAAGCCATGCAAGGCCACGATAATCACTCATTAGAAGACCTAATAGCCCTGATATGGCCTTGTGCAAAAAAAGAAAGACACGTACAAACTCAAATTATGAGTTGATGACATGGATATGGGTAAAATACAAGGATTTTAAGGCTTGAAGCCCAACAACACCCAGGAAGCACGATTTTTAATCATCATTACAATACTGTCTCCTAGGTGGGGGTAACCCACGCCTATGATTTATGACCAAATGAAGATACTCTTTTCTTATTAAAAAAAAGGAAAAATAAAATAAAGTTTGAAGCTCAACCAATACCCAAGAGGTGGGATTTCTTCACGTGTTCAGCAATATGTCTCCTAGGCGGGGATAACCCCCGCCTAGGGAGGCTTCAACCATGAAAGCATTCAATTAACGCTCAGGAAGCATGGTTTCAATGCCGAGAAGATAAAGTTTTTAGGCGTGTTTGCCAACTTGCCTCTTAGGCGGGAATAACCCACGTCTAGTACTGATGGATCCGGGCTCCAACCACGCCTAGGAAACATTATTTATAGGCGTGGAAAAGAAGTTGTTTCCTAGGAAGGGGTAACCCACGCCTAGGATGGAGGTGCACAATCAAACTACTTTCTGAATATTTTATTCAAAAAATAGAAAAAGAAAAATAGAGGAAATAATTATTAAATTATTTTTTGAAATATTAGAAAAAAAGAAGACAAAATTCTTAAAATAGAGAATATTATTTAATGCACGATTGCATAAATTAACGTCTAATAACAACAAAAATTACGAATAAAGTCGTATAAATTCCTTAAAAATTAAGGAATTCAAAACTAGAATTAATTGGAAAAAATAGAAAATAATTTTGATTATTCTTTATCCAATTAGTTATGTTATGCATATTTGCACAAAAATTAAATATGTTCGCTGACACATTGAAATTATGACAAGAGTTCATAATTAAAAAAACATTTATGAAGAAAAAGACGGAGGAGTTGATGAATAAAAAGAAAAAAATCATCAAGAAAAAGACGAAAGAAAAAGGTGAGCAAAATGACAAAAAAAATTGAAAAAAAGTTATCAACGCCAAGGAGGCAAAACTCCTGGCCGTTGTTTGTTGATCACCTTCTAGGCGTGGTGCACCAACGCCGACAGAATGAATGGTGGGTCCCATGATAATTTTAATATTCAAAAGAAATGATTTGAAATAATTAATTAATTATTATAAGAAATCAAAAAATTCCTAAATTATTAGAAAAAAATACCTGTTGGTACTGAAAAATTCCCGAAATATTAGAAAAAAATTACCCGTTGGTACGGAAAATTTTCTAAATTATTAGAAAAAATACCTTTCGGTACGAAATTTTTTCTAAAATATTAGATAAAATACCCGGAGATACTGAAAAATTCCTAAAATATTAGAAAAAATTAAGAAAAATATCCAGAGGTTCGAAAGAATTCCTAATGTATTAGGAAAAATCATGAAATGTACTTGGAGGTAGGGAGATATTCCTAAAATACTAGGAAAAATCACGAAAAAATACCTATGAGTAAAGAAAAATTCCTAAATATTTTGGAAAAAAATACCCGTTGGTACGGAAAAATTCCTAAAATATTATGAAAATATAGCCATTGGTATAAAATATTTTCTAAAATATTAGAAAAAATACTTATTGGTACGAAAAAATTCCTAAAAAATTTGGAAAAAATACCCGTTGGTATGGAAAAATTCCTAAAATATTAGGAAAATATTCGTTGGTATAAAATATTTTCTAAACTATTAGGAAAAAATACTTGTTGGTACGAAAAAATTATTAAAATGTTAGGAAAAAAGTCATGTTGGTACGAGAAAAATGCCCGTTGGCACAAAGAAATTCTTAAAGTATTAGGAAAATTTGCAAAAAATATTTGGAGACACGAGAGAGTCCCGGAACAATAAGTGAAAATACCATAAAATTCCTAAAAATGGGAGTAGGTACGAAAAAATATATGGAAAATTATAAATTTTTTCCTAAAAATATGTTGAATCCTCGAGTAAGGCAAATCCCTGTAACAGTGCAGATCGCTCCACACTTTACAATAAAAACGATAACCAGAATTGGTATAAACTTAACTTCTACGAAATCTTTACCCAGTTTCGCAAAAGTTGGGGGACAAATGATATGGGGCCGAAATTAGTCGAGAGACATAATAAATGTTGAATTGATTAGACCTAATATGGTCCAATAACAAAGCCCAATTAATGAGATCCAAATCTACAACTGTTTATTAATTTCGTAATTAATAAATAGGGTAAATTAACAGCTCATTAAATGTGTCCAATAAAGGATACAATTTTGTGAAGAGTAGCCTCCAAGGCACCTAAATCAATAAGGAATCTGCTTTCTATATTTTAGGACTCCAACGTCCATTCAAAGACGGAGACCTGCTCTCCAAGTCTCCTAACCCTAGTCCAATACATGGAAATCTAACATCTATATAAAGGGTCTCACCCCTTCATTCCGAACTACATTTTGGCTTGATTCTCTAAATATACAGAGATACGTAGGCATCTTGTGAGGGTAGTTTATAGCCAAAAACACAAGCGCAACTATTAAAGGCCTTGAGCTCACAAACCTTAGAATTGAATACGCCTAATAAATATAACTTAGTTTTTTATCCATACATTTACAATGTAAATTTAGGGTTAATAATACACCTCTTGTGTGGATACGAATTATTGGTGACCCATGATCATGGTGATGTTGAACCTGGATCGCAGCATGTTGACGAGAATCATTGTGTTTTGATTTTACGGCCTGCATTTTTCCATTTCGTATTTTGTATCCGTATTATCTTTCCATTATGTATTTTCTTTTTATATTTATGCATTCTAAATCTATATTAGTAGTATCTTTCATGGGGTAATGTTATTATCATTAATAGTTGCGTGCTAATTTTAATTTTGTATCGAATTATTGTTATGTATTAGTTCTTTCTTAGTTTATCATGAATTTCTGTTACCATTTTTGGGTATTTATAAATCTTAAATGTTCACGCTTTCTTTTAAAAAAAATATAAAGTAATCAAAGTATTACAAAGGTACTATTATGCGGGAAAAAGTTTTTACAAAAAAAATTTCCAACTACATTTGAAAAATCAGTGAAAAATGTGTCTTCATCAAAAAAAATGCACACTCGACTCGCATGACACCCTTTTTGAAATGCCATAAAAATGAATAAATGTGCCCAAAAAAGGACGGACCCCCAGATATGCCTTGACAGAGCCCTTTGTTACCTGCTATTGAGAACGCAGTTGCATTCTATAGGTACCTCTCCCTCAAGATGATTCCAGCTTAGATATATACTGTAAGGACAGAGTTTCAAAGTAATACGGGATTTTCTCAGATAAGCTTACGAGAATGATTAAATTTTTGTAGACCTCATAAATTTTGCATTGACAAGGGGATGTAACCGTTGAAGAAGTTGTCTTGCATAGTTGCATGTATAATGCAATCACCCAGCTTTGTTGGAAATAAACCAAAAACTCATTTTCTGAAATATTCGATTCAACTAAGGTTTTTAAAGCACCAATACCATCTGGTAATGATCCAACCAAATGGTTTCAAAAACCCAAATTATATGAACGCCAGTTTTTTTCTTTTTGAATAATTAGGTCTCTTCTAACAATTCAAGGGTGAGTGATAATCGAACTCAGAAACTGGGACAATAAGAGATTAAATCATTTTCCTCTGCGACAACAAGAGATTAAATAATTTTCCACTTCTCCTCATCGCGTTCATATAACATTGTCAGAATTTGTGCTATGTATTCAAATCATATAACATTGTCAAAATTTACAACAGACTATAATGAATTATATAATTTATTATAGATATCTATTCTGAACCTAAATTTTCTTTTTTTGAACTCAAAAATTTTGTTATCTAAACCTAAATTTAATTTGCAGAACATAATATACAGTTCTCCGGTAAAAAAATTTCTTAAAAGAACACATGTTTAGCTTCCTTGAAGTGAAACCATGCCTTTAATGCAACAATTTTGTGTCCAAGGTGCAAATTATATTACCGATAGCACTATACAACCATTGCAACAGCATTACCGGTAACCTTGTAAGATGTACGAGTGACTACACAAATGACTTTTGATAGTGCCCTTTGGAACTATCATATGTTAAAAATAGAAGACGTACTAGAATGATAACTGTAGAATAAACATGATGAAAATTTGATATGTACAATACCGAAATGCTCTCTAGGACTATATTGTATT
This sequence comes from Apium graveolens, assembly GCF_009905375.1. Taxonomy (NCBI): domain Eukaryota; kingdom Viridiplantae; phylum Streptophyta; class Magnoliopsida; order Apiales; family Apiaceae; genus Apium; species Apium graveolens. The sequence goes on from NC_133655.1 coordinate 279,507,551, forward strand.
ATCTTCTAATTTCTCTAAGAAAACAAATTACATGCTACAAATAAATAAGCAAAGTACAGGGTACGTGATACTAAACTGCTGCTACAAACTAGGAACTATATCAGCCACTTCCCAGACTATTTCAACTACTAAATAAACTTCACTACCTCCTATAGTCTCTCCACTAAGAGGTTGACTACTTCATGCTGCTATATCTGATACAACAACAATTATTATTTTCAAACACTAAACATAAACAAAAATATAGGCCCGTCAACTTAACCAAAGCCCAAACAGTTTAGATTAGAATCTAACAATCACCTCCTTAATCTAAATTGTTTTAAGCTAAGCTTATTTCTTCTATGTCCATCTGGCAATCACTTATTTTCCCATCTGACAATCAGCCCGTATGGCTTTCATTTGTCTGTCTGACACGTCATTTATTTTCCCGTCTGGCACTACAAACTTGCCCGTCTGGCACCTTAAGTTTCACAATATCAGAAGCCCGTTTGGCTTTCTTCTTCATCACTTCTTGTGAGTTAGACCACAATCCTCCAGACCAGTCCGCCAACCTCACCCTTGTGCCCATGCAATACCATTAACATTGAACTCATCTTCCCATTTTTCTCTGCTATATTCTGTCCAGTCTATACATACACAGGTAATATATATGTATACTCATATGGACAACCAGCACCATCATTCTATCTTCCGTGATTTCTTCTTTCTCGGTTGATTGCTGTAAGTCATATGTCATAGGCCTATTTGTATATTCGAGGATGTAACTCAACTCAAATAAGAATGTAATAAGTAAATAGTGGATCTACCGTCAGAGAGATCTCGCAAAGTAATATCTGTCAAAGGATTCAGAAACAAGGTTCATCTACAGACTTGAGGAGTTAATTCACTGGAAGAAGTTCAAGAAGTTGATCATGCCTCAGTGATATAAATCAAGATCGTGGATTTAATCAAGTGACACAGATCTCGTCAGAGTATCATTAATTACAAGGATTTAATCTGAAAAAAATCAAAGTGTCAAAGTCAAGACATGAAGAAACGTCACGGAAGTTAGTCACTCATGAACCAGACAGTACATCGAGTGTTAACATTGAAGTGGTGGAATTGATTCATAATTTTCAGTAATTTTCAGAAGATTTGCAGAAAGATAGGTGCTGTTGAAGACTAGAATTAATTCTCTATTAATTAATTAAGTCATCTAATTTAATTAAGAAAATAAATTATATCTGCGAAGAATAATTTATTTATTAATTGAATTAATTGATTAATTAATTCTGAATTAATTTTAGGAATTTTCAGAATTTAAATTGGATTAAAATTCATTTAAATTCAGCAAGTCAAACTGATTGTACTAGTATGACAATCGGTATGACAATCAATAGTCATACCGAAAGTCATGCTAGTACAAACAATAGTCTCACCAAAAGTTACACTGGGAGGAGGATTGTCTTGCTAGTTCATTCTGATTGTCTTGCTAGTTCATTCTGATAGTCTTGCTAGTTCATTTGATTGTCATACCGAAAGTCTTGCTGAGCTCAGGATTGTCATTCCAGTTCAATTCAATTCTGTTGAATGAATTAAAAAGAAACAGAAGCAGCAGAAAGCATAATCATAAAATACACAAGTCAACAAACAAGAACAGAGCAGCCGCAACAAACATTTTATTCTTCTCTGCAAAACTTCAAGATCAATTTCTAGATTGTAAAGTTAAATCCAATCAACTAGAAATCTTTATCTTGTTCTTGTGTAACAATCTAGCGGATCAAAATCCCTAGAACTTAATCTCAAATCACGTTTAGCATTTGATTCTAATTATTGCAAAAATAGAAAAAGTTCATGTTGAATTTATTCTAGATTTGTGATAATTAATTTGAGATTAATTCCTTGTAATCGATACAGTTGTTGTAACACCTTTCAAGTTTAATAATATTTTTATTCAACTTGAATTTTGTTTCACATTTTTTATTCCGCATTTAATTCGATTATTCGGTACTGTTTGTATTCAACCCCCCCTTCTACAAACACATTGGGACCTAACAATTGGTATCAGAGCCTTCTGATTAACGAACAAATCAAGATCCTAGACTTTTGTGATTTTTCAACTCCTTGAATTTTTATTTATTCAAAAATTCATAATGACTTCACATAAAGTTGGAACCGTTAAAATTCCACAATTTGATAAAGAGAATTATATCATGTGGAAGAAGAAGATGCTCTTGTTTTTACAAGTTGCAAATCCTAAATATTCAATCTTGTTAAAGAAGGGTATAAAAACTCCGATGGTTATTGAACCGGAGGTGATAATAGATGATGTGGTGACTACTAAAGCTAGAACCTATCCAAAAGAGCCCGAAGATTTTACTCCTGCTGAGAAGGAAGAAGTCTCCTTGGATGCCAGCCTTCAATTAATATTAATTGATTCCCTTGATCCCTTGATGAACAGACATGTGATGAACTGTAAAAATTCTAAACACGTGTGGAAACTATTGAGGTAATTAATGAAGGCACAGAGAAAGTTAGGGAGAACAAGTTGGAAATCCTAACCTCTGAATATGAACATTTCAAATCAAATCCAGGAGAAGGAATTACTGAAGTGTTTGAGAGGTACAATGTGTTGATCAACAACCTGAACATCAATGGAAAGTTTTATTCAATCCAGGAGGTCAACAAAAAGTTCCTTTTAACACTGCCAGCTCATCTTGAACATAGAATCACTGCCATTAGAGAAGCTAGAGATCTGAGTGAGATTTCTTTGGACAGGCTCTATGGAGTGTTAAAAACCTATGAGTTGGAGCAGATTCAACAGAAGGAAGTCTACGGGAAGGATAGAATGGTCAGCACATCTACTGCACTTGTAGCTGAAGGTCAACAACAACAACAATCTCAACAGTTAGAAAGAATGGCACAGTTTTCCAAGGGTGAGGAAAATGAGTTAGTAGCAGAATATGATCCTCCTACTACAAATCAATCAAGTGATGATTTTTATTCCTTGGAAGAGCTGGAGCTATTGGAAGATGAATCAATGGCCCAAATTGTCAAGAGATTCTCTAATGTCAGATTCAGGAGGAATCCCAAGCTTAAGTACAAGTCCAACTACAACAAATTCCAGAAAGGTGGATCTTCATCCTCTAACACCAGCAGTGGTGGGTACAAAACAGGGATGGTTGATCGAAGCACCATTAGATGCTATAACTGCAATGAGTTGGGACACTTTGCCACAGAATGTAGGAAGCCAAAGCAAGTAAGAAAGAACTCTGAAAGGGCTTATCTGGTAAAGGGAAGAAGCTGGGATGATACTGACAGTGAAGATGAAGAAGAAGGAAATCTTGCTCTTATGGCTATTGATGGAAAAGCTTCATCGTCAAGAATAGAGGTAAAACTTTCTGATGCTGAAATGGTTTATCATCTAAGAGGTAACTTAGATTGTGCACGTCGTGATAATGAACTGTTAAGTTTACAGATCACAGACCTTGAGAAAGAGGTCAATGAATTAAGACTTGTGCACATTAATCAAGACAAATTAAAAGAATAGGTATCTTTTCTAGAGAATAGAGTTGACTGTTATAGAAAACTCGAAACTATTCTCAAAGACAAGATCACCGGTCTTGAGACTAAGGTTAGAGCCTACTTCAATTCTTGTTCGAAGGCTAAAGAGTTCTATAGTAAGCAAGCTGTTAATCAAACATCTGGAATAGGTTATGATTACAATGCTGCTATTGGAGAATTAGGTATAAACTCCCCTCCTCATGTCTGTGCTAAAGGGAGGGAAGTACCACATGTGCTTAAGGGTGTTGATGAACCCCTCTATAAAGCATCAATTGCTGAACCATTTGATGCGACCTCTTCTGTTATTCAAGAAGAAATACGTGCTGAGGATCATGCTTATGAGGAGATTGTTTCCAAGTCAAGTGAGTCGAAAGTTCCAGTCAAAGTTGTGAAAGCAACTGAGACTAACTCAGACACACATGAGTTGGATAACAATAATGCCATGTCTACCATGCATAAATTACCTGCTGTTAATCACTCTCATAAAGCATGTGGTGTTGCTAATTGTATGTCTTGTGTTTTTAATATGATGTATGCTTATTTTAATGGTAAGCATGTGTCTAATGATAAGACTACTCTTCGTCAGCGTGTGAATAACAAGAAACATGATAGGTCTAAGACTGCTAGTCCTTCTAAGGCTAGAAAGGAGACATTTGTGCCTAAGCCTAACCAGAAATTTGTTAAGGCTATTTACAAGGTCAAATGTTCAGTCATTGAGAATGTTGAGATCGTTAAAATTAAAAATGTTGTTTTGCCTGACAAAGGACAATTCTACAAGTATGCCGGGCCCAACCAAGTTTGGGTTCCGAAGAAGGTCTAATCCATTTGAAGTGCAGGGCAGTATACAGGTGTAACCGGTAGTGTGGATTCTTGACAGTGGATCATCAAGACATATGACCGGAGATAGAGCCCTGCTATCAAATGTGGATTGAGAAAGCTGGCCCCCTGGTTACCTTTGGAGATAACAGCAAAGGTTTATCCGAGGGATATGGCTGTTTGCAAGCTGGTAATGTTATCTTGAACTTGTAAATAGTTTCTATATTTTTGCTATATTTATATAAGTTTTTATTTGTATTTTCTGTAATTGTAAATATTGTATGATATATGAAATTGTATGTTGATATCTTGTTGATAGATATTTGGTATTTAATTCATTGATATTTGTTTTTATTATTATTATTTGTATTGTATTATTTTTTTATTTTATTTTAAATATTATGCAACATAACAGTTGGTATCTAAAGTACCTGACAAGTATCGGTCAATGATATCTTGTTAACATTATGTTGCAGATATTTGTAAGCTTTTGACATGAATGAGAATTACTTAGACTTTACCCTAAGTGATCAATGTTTTATCAAAAACTCATTCATATTGAAAAACAAAATCAAACTTCTTTCTACATTAGTGATTTCTTATGTCATGTAAAATCTTTTGAAATCACTATTGTAAATCATTTTCTCTCTATTACCATATGTTCTGTGTTACAGGTTCAGTCTCCAATGACTTTCTTTCATTGACAGTCATGAGGTTGAAAACCCACAACGTCTATCCCAGACTGTAAAGACAAACACAAAAACAGAACCAAGCAACACTCTCTTACCACTAAATGTAGTATGAATGGGCGTGAGGGAGATAGTGCCTCAGTGCACCACATAAGGAAGGTTCTGTAGTCAACCCAGTAGCTCTGTCTCCTAAATAGATGAGTAGTATTTAAACCGAGACAACTGCTAGCCCCCATACATCTTCTCAAAAAGATGTAATGGCTGAAAAGGCACAAAAACAGTACTAGATTCATTCTCTCAACAGGGTGCGTCTATTGAATTTTGCCTATCGGCCAAGACATCCGATGTAGTGTCACCACTTCAAACATAAACAATTCTTGATGCACAAGGAGAGGTTACACACACAAAGGATGAGTTGACGGAAACAAGAGTTTCGACCATTTTAAGGTCAGATTCGATTGTTCAAGGTTCGTTAGTGGACCAATTGCCTTTACAGGTGTTAGGAGAGGATACTGATCCAAAAGCCATATGTCAGTGGTCAGTGTCTACCTCCCCAGGCTTAAATCCCCTGGATGCATCTACGGATAGTGGATCTGACATAGGCGCAGATCGGCAACTTGTTGACAATGATTCAGATATTACCTGATGAGTCACAAGGAAATGTCTTCACAGACATTAGAAGGGAACTTTGATCTTTATGCTAAATTCGTTGGATCATTGTTTACCTTCCCAGAATTCAAATCTGGAACCCTAAAAGGGAAACTAGCAACTTGTAGATTATGACTCAGATTCATCTGACGCGTTTAACAAGGATGGGGATTTGCGAACTCACATTGCACCACCTGTGACCTCCTTAAGGATGGCTAAGGTGATTTTCCTTGCAGGTACAGCTCATTTTTGGAGCTATGAGAGGAGTGATACACTTGTGAGAATGAGTGTAAACACGAGTGGAGAGAAGAGTGAAACACATGTGAGGTACACCAAACAGAATCACACACTCACAGTGAGGAAGAAAGAGAAACTTCTAGTTATTTCTTTTCCAACCAAGTGAAATATGAGAACTCCTTCAGACAACGGCATACATTCCTTCTTTAAGGGGGAGATAAAAGCTTAAGAAATAGTTTGGAGGATTCCTCAACTAAGGGGGAGAAATAGCAGGGAGGAAGAAAAAGATCAAACATGTACACTACACCACACCATTGTTGTTTGTAACTACGGATCCTATTGTACGGGAGAGGTGGTAAACACAAGGTGATTTTCTAGTAAGGGAAGAAGCTGTTTTCAAAAGGGGAGTACCATTGGTTTTTATCTGCGGATCCTATTGTACGGGAGAGGTGGTAAACGAAGGTGATCTTCTTTAATCAGTTGATTCTCATAGGGGGAGAAGCAAGACAGATATGCGCTTCTCAACAGGAAATGTGGTTGTACAGAAGAAGATGAAACTACTTGAAGATATGTTCAGTCTAGAGGAACATCTACTTGGAATCTGGAAAATGTTAAATCTAGTCCAGAACTTTTCTACTATTTACTTTGCATTTCTGTTTATATCTTTTTCTTATTTGTTAGTTGAGTTATCCTCTAGGTATTTGTGTGTTATTGTCTAACAAACAAATAGGGGAGATTGTAAGTCATATGTCATAGGCCTATTTGTATATTCGAGGATGTAACTCAACTCAAATAAGAATGTAATAAGTAAATAGTGGATCTACCGTCAGAGAGATCTCGCAAAGTAATATATGTCAAAGGATTCAGAAATAAGGTTCATCTACAGACTTGAGGAGTTAATTCACTAGAAGAAGTTCAAGAAGTTGATCATGCCTCAGTGATATAAATCAAGATCGTGGATTTAATCAAGTGACAGAGATCTCGTCAGAGTATCATTAATTACAAGGATTTAATCTGAAGAAAATCAAAGTGTCAAAGTCAAGACATGAAGAAACGTCACAGAAGTTAGTCACTCATGAACCAGACAGTACATCGAGTGTTAACATTGAAGTGGTGGAATTGATTCATAATTTTCAGTAATTTTCAGAAGATTTGCAGAAAGATGGGTGCTGTTGAAGACTAGAATTAATTCTCTATTAATTAATTAAGTCATCTAATTTAATTAAGAAAATAAATTATATCTGTGAAGAATAATTTATTTATTAATTGAATTAATTGATTAATTAATTCTGAATTAATTTTAGGAATTTTCAGAATTTAAATTGGATTAAAATTCATTTAAATTCAGCAAGTCAAACTGATTGTACTAGTATGACAATCGGTATGACAATCAATAGTCATACCGAAAGTCATGCTAGTACAAACAATAGTCTCACCAAAAGTTACACTGGGAGGAGGATTGTCTTGCTAGTTCATTCTGATTGTCTTGCTAGTTCATTCTGATAGTCTTGCTAGTTCATTTGATTGTCATACCGAAAGTCTTGCTGAGCTCAGGATTGTCATTCCAGTTCAATTCAATTCTGTTGAATGAATTAAAAAGAAACAGAAGCAGCAGAAAGCATAATCATAAAATACACAAGTCAACAAACAAGAACAGAGTAGCCGCAGCAAATATTTTATTCTTCTCTGCAAAACTTCAAGATCAATTTCTAGATTGTAAAGTTAAATCCAATCAACTAGAAATCTTTATCTTGTTCTTGTGTAACAATCTAGCGGATCAAAATCCCTAGAACTTAATCTCAAATCGCGTTTATCATTTGATTCTAATTATTGCAAAAATAGAAAAAGTTCATGTCGAATTTATTCTAGATTTGTGATAATTAATTTGAGATTAATTCCTTGTAATCGATACAGTTGTTGTAACACCTTTCAAGTTTAATAATATTTTTATTCAACTTGAATTTTGTTTCATATTTTTTATTCCGCATTTAATTCGATTATTCGGTACTGTTTGTATTCAACCCCCCTTCTACAAACACATTGGGACCTAACAATTGCAAATAGACATACATCACATCACATGCACAACAGCTCCTGGATAACAACAGTATGTTGCTTTCTTACTACCATCACTTTCTCACAGATACCACCACCCCTTTGTTAATAACAGAATTATTGTTCTCGTCTGCTCTTGCTTTTATTTCTGAGGCTTCTCTCGGGACTTCTTTCCATCATTTGGCCTTCTCACCTGAAGCTTCTTCTCGAAAAACAAATTGTTATGCCACAAAGATCGGTAGCTCGGATACCATGTTAAAAATAGAAGATGTACTAGAATGATAACTGCATAATAAACATGATGAAAAATTGATATGTACAATACCGAAATGCTCTCTAGGACTACATTGTATTATCTTCTAATTTCTCTAAGAAAACAAATTACATGCTGCAAATAAATAAGCAAAGTACAGGGTACGTGATACTAAACTGCTGCTACAAACTAGGAACTATATCAGCCACTTCCCAGACTATTTCAACTACTAAATAAACTTCACTACCTCCTATAATCTCTCCACTAAGAGGTTGACTACTTCATGCTGCTATATCTGATACAGCAATGATTATTATTTTCAAACACTAAACATAAACAAAAATATAGGCCCATCAACTTAACCAAAGCCCAAACAGTTTAGATTAGAATCCAACATCATACCCTTCTCAAATAGTTGTATACAAAGTAATGGATCAAGAAAAATTAGATTTCCAGGGTCTATCCCAACCTGTTGCATTTTGTTTTTTTTAGTCTCCATTTAGCTAATCCAACTAGAGCCCGACCTCTTCTTAACATCCCGCTTTCCCATTAGTTCTCTCAGTGTTCCAATAGCATACCAATTGCTCGTATCAGCGAAGGTTTTACTTAACAATACATAAGTTGAAGGGGTATGTCTGTCTAAATTTAAAGCATGCACTTTTGCACAAGTTGCAATATTAATATCCCCATGAAGTCGACAGGCACCAAGTAGAGTCTGCCAAACTAGGACTCCTGGTTTGGATGGCATATTTAGGATTAAGGCCTCAGCTTCTTTTGTAAGCCGAGCTAGGCCTAAGAGATTTACCATACATGCATAGTGATCGTCTCCATGTGAGATGCCATAGTCATCTGTCATATAATATAATAAATATTCATGAACTTGATAATTTTTATTATCCAATAAAAGTGTAAGTGTTAATTTTTTGTCTTCTTGAGCATGGCTAGGAACATTTTTCAGCCTAAAACAAAAAAATATTATATGACATGATAATTGAGTTATTTAAATTTAACACAAACATTATATATATATATAAATATATATATATATATATATATTGTAGACCTAGAGCTCCGGGGCTTTAAGGGAGAGGGCTGGTATAGTATTATACGTACATTAATTTATTTACATTGTTCACATATTTAGATGTCAATTTTCTAATTTCACGATCAAAAAATATACCTTCAATGACAGTGGTAGAGTCCACAACATAAGCAGAAACCTTAAATCTGTTCAAAAAATGATTATATTGAGCTTTATTTATTTAATAAATAGCAGAAGAGTTTTAAAATATTTTTTCTTGATAAAGTAATAATACATATTACTTTCTATAGGATTGATACAATTATACGTCATGTAATTTCAAGTGTAACCGAGATATTCTTAAGTTGTATAACATTACACATATATATTTTTTATTTTTTTCAAAATTAGTAGAAGAATTTTAAGATTAATAATTAAAATTATATGCGATAATCTTAAAAAATGAGTAACAAAGAACCACCATGTCGTAAAATTATGGTACTAAGCACATTTGGAGATAATGAGTAATTTTATTAAGAAAATACAATATAGTGCAAGAATACTAAGAAAAAAAGAAGAAAAATTGAAAAATAATATCGGTGAACAATATTGACATAATAATTTTAAAATTCATGCAAGTTACAAAAAAAACTTGACCAAATATTTGGTACTACAATTCTATCCGTCGTCTTGTTATCATAGGATATCTTTGTGACGAGAATGTGAAAGTGATCATGTATGAAAGTAGGTTTTGAATTATGTACTTAATTTCTTCACATGATTTAATAGAGGATAATCTTCCGATGATAAATGGAGTGAGGCTTGGACCAATCATTTAGGTCCATTTGTGAAAATGATTCTATGTGCTCTTATCAAGTGTCATTTCAAAGCAGTTTTAAACTTTTATGAGTGAAATCTTTGTGCACATGTATATTTATATAAAAATCCTAGATTTATCGGAACTTATCTTTTAGTTTGAAATTTGAATTTTCAAATTTGAAATAATGTTAAGAGATATTTATGTCTCTATCCTAAAATATTAGTCATAATATTTTAAATGTATATTATAAAAGAGAATATCATAGCTGCTTATATTTTTGAAATCTTATGTATTATGATTTATGTACATATGTGATGACAATTTAATTAGAACTATATTATAGAGATCTCGGTAGATAATTACATAACAAAGTTATTCAAAATTATTATATATTTGAATTAAATTGAGTTCTAAATATTGGACTAGGTGACTCTAATAAGTAATAAGTAAGAGTAAATAATGTTAAAAGATATTTATGTCTCTATCTAAAATATTGTTTTTTGCTAAATAATACAAAATGATAAACTCTATCTAAAATATTAATAATAATATTTTAAATGTATATTATAAAAAAAATCATAGCTGGTTATATTTTTGAAATCTATGTATTATGTACATGTGCGGTGTTAATTTAATTAAAACTATACTATAGAGATCTCTAGATAATTACATAACAAAGTTATTTAAAATTATTATATATTTGAATTAAATTGAGTTCTAAATATTGGACTACAAATATGAGTGCTCATCATATATATATATATATATATATATATATATATATATATATATATATATATATATATATATATATATTATAATACATATAATTTTAGGCGGTGTTCTTTTTTAATAGTCAAATATAATTTTATGTTTTATATTTTTTAATATTAAAATGTAATTATTATATAAGTTTTAAATTTTAATTTTTTTTTCAAATTATGATGAGATTATTATATTATAATTTTTGGTATATTTTGTTTTTCATGATATATAGTTACAAAATTTTAAATATTAAATTCAAAATATGAGGTTGTAAAATTTTGTAAATATGTATTTTTTCATAATATAGTTACATATTTTAAATGTTAAGCTCAAAATATGAAGTTACAAAAATTTGTTTAGTATAAAAATTATTGAAAACTAATAAAATAGTCCAAATTGATTTTGTAATAACTCAAAGTTATTCAAAATTATCATATAATATAAGCAATGGTTTTTGAATATTAAAATGTAAATATTATATATTAATTCTAAATTTTATATTATCTGAAATAAATTTGATTGCTTACCTTTTTTTTTAAATTACGAGATTATATAATATAAACAATGATTTTTGTATATTAAAATATAAATATTATATATTAGCTCTAAATATTTTATGTTATGAAATAAAATTTGATTACTTACATTTATTTTTTTAATTTAAAATGATAATTTAATAGCATATACTCAACCTTTATATGCGAGGATTTTTTAAATGTTAACTTCAAAATATGAAGTTGTAAAATAGTTTTTTGATTAAAAGTAGTTGAAAATAATAATAGTTTAGAGTGCAGCTCCATGTTTGCTGCCTTATGATTGGCTAAACTCAAACTTGATTTTTTAAATATTAACATATGAAGTTACAAATTTATATTTTGGTATAAGAATCATTGAAAATAATAAAATAGTTTAGACAGTTTAGTAATAGATTACCTGATTATTTAATATTAAACCTTTATATGGAAGGATTTTTAAAACGCCAGTTGGACGTTCAAATAACCTCAAAGTTTTTCCTAGTGGATTCCAACTCACAAAGTCCTACATGCATGTATGGCCGATCCACTTGTAGTGATGGCCTGGAGCATTTTAAACCAATATTGAACATTCTAGTCGGGCATTCCTTGAGCAGGTCAGCAATTTCAGTTTATAGGGTGTAAACATTAATGTATAAACAAGCGGGTATTTAAAATGCAAAGATGATAACTATAAAACCCTGCCTGATTCATCTCCACAACTTCCTAATTTATCTGAACTACTCACACTACCTATTATAACTGCATACAATCATCTTATACATTTAACTTATTCTAACTAGGAAATAAACAAACAACTAATTTATTTTAAATATATTTAGATTAAATAAATAATCCAATATATTCCCCCTTAATCACTTTAAATGTTTTTTTGGTATAAGAATCATTATAAATAATAAAATAATTTAGACGGTTTAGTAATAGATTACGTAATTACTTAATGTTAAACCTTTATATGAAAAGATTTTTAAAACGCCGGGTTGTACGTTTAAATAACCTGAAAGTTATTCCTAATGGATTCTAACTCAAGTAGTACGACATGCATGTCTGGCCGATCCATTGTGATGGCCTGGAGCATTTTAAACCAATATTGAACATTTTAGTCAGACATTCCTTTACTTGTTTGTCATCCCGATGTCATTACCTGCCGGTCTGCAATTTCAGTTTATAGGGTGTAATGTGTAAACAAGAATGTATAAACAAAGGTCATAAGCAACTCACTTTACTAATACTAGATTTGACAAGTGATGATTATTATTTTTTTATATAATCTTTTTGAATATTTTTTCTTTTTTATCTAAATTTTAATATAATAATTTTAATTCCTAAACAAATTTTATATTTTTTGTAAAAAATATATTTTTCAAAAAATTGTACTTTTTCTACTTATATATTTAGTTATTATTGTATTTTTATATTTGACCTTGATAGCCTAAATATAACATATGTGTTATAATTTATTTTATTTCTTCGTTGCCTGATTTTTTCACATAATTTGTAAGGAGAATATTTTAATCATACCACATAATATATTTACGTAATTATTTTGTTATTTATATATTTTCTTTTCAGGAGTTTGATCAAAGGTTTAAAAGTTGTTGTTTGGGATTTCATCTTCCGTATTTGTAACAATATTTTATTATTTTTTATATTCTAGTAATAATCCGAAAAATCTATTCAAAAATATTTTAAATCAGACTTACCCGTTCCATTTTTTAAAGAAAATGATACTACTTTAACCCGATAAATAAATAATTTGTTGATTGTTACTTATATTTATTTTTATTAAGATAATTGTTGCTTGTATTACATATATATATATATATATATAAGACTTTTAACATTATTTTTTATCATTTAATAATATACAATTATAGTTCAATTTTTTAATTAATTACCTATTATGTTTATTATGAATTCATTAAATAATATTAAAAGTACTATTATATAGTACTTTTAATATTATTTTATATTATTTAAGAATATATAATCATAGTTCAATTTCTTAATTAATTGCCTATTGTTTTGTTATACTGATTATTATATATTATAGTAAAATAATAGAATAAATGAAATAAATATAGTCTATATTACAACTATACTTTAGCAGGTGCAACCATATGTGTGACCAACATACCACAAAAACTCCCTTATTCCAAATTATATATAGGATATAATTTCTGAATGGAAAAATTTAAAGACAGAAGTCACAATGTTAACTGATACATGCGCGGGTATTTAAAATGCAAAGATAACTATATACATGATTCATCTCCACAACTTCCTTGATAAATTGAACTACTCACATGACCTATTCTAGCTGCTTACAACCACCTTATACAGCAGACTTATTCTAACTAGGAAATAAACAAACAACTAACTTACTTTAAATATGTTTAGATTAAATAAATAATCCAATATATTCCCCTTTAATCTAAACGTAATTACGATTTTAACCCCAGCAGCTCCGAATCCATTCGAACTTAACAACTGACATAGGCTTTGTTAGAACATCTACTCTCTGTTGATCAGTGCATACATATTTGATAATAATCAGACCTTTTTCCACACACTCCCAAATAAAATGATAGCGTGCGTCTATGTATTTACTGGACGTCCATAGAATACTGGGTTTCTTGCCAAATCAATAGCAGATCTGTTATCAATATAAATCACAACTGGTCCAGCCTCGACATCTGTTATTTGACTGAGTAGTCTATGTAGCCATATCCCTTGACATGCTGCAGCAGTAGTAGCCATAAATTCGGCTTCACATGAGGATAAAAATCCACACCTCTGCTTTAGAGATACCCATGTAATCAAACTTTTATCAAGATAAAAAGCCATTCCACATGTACTCTTCCTGTCAACCATATCTCCTGCAAGATCGCTATCTGAAAAACCAGACAACATATAATCCCCATGACCTTTAGTATATACCAGCCCATAGTTTATCGTTCCTTGCACATACGTGATGATTCTCTTGACTGCTTGTTGATGTAACGTAGTAGGCCTCTCTATAAATCGGCTTACCACCCCAACTGCATACGCGATGTCTGGACGTGTATGTACTAAATATCTTAAGCCACCTACCATGCTTTTGAATTCTGTGGGATCAACTTGTTTGCATTTTTCATCCTTATGCAACTGTATCTTTGGCTCCATCAGAAATTTTACTGGATTATAGTTAGACATACCAGCTTTCTCAAGAACCTTCTTAGCATAAGCATAAGCCATTTGTTTTAACTTTATAATCCTTTACCTGATCAACTTCGATGCCAAGGTAGTAGCTAAGCTTCCCCAAGCCAGTCATCTCGAACTCTTCACTCATCTGTTTCTAAAATCTGACAATATTCTTTACACTTGTTTCTAATATAATTAGGTCATCCACGTACACACCTATAATCAGTGATTCATCACCTTCACGTCTTGTATGGACAACATATTCCAGGGGATATTTTATAAATCCGAGTTTACCCAAGTACTTGTCCAACCGAGTGTACCAAGCCCGTGGAGCTTGTCGTAGTCCATATAATGCCTTATATAACTTGTAAACTTTCCCTCATGTCCTGCTTTAACATACCCTTTTGGTTGATTCACGTACACCTCTTTAACTAAATTACCGTTCAAGAAAGCCGATTTTACATCCAAATGATGTACCTTCCATTCATTCTTAGCCGCCAATGCTAGCAAAAGATGTATTGTTTCATCCTAGTTACCGGGGCAAAAACCTCTTCAAAATCAATACCATATTTTTGCACGTATCCCTTCGCCACCAGTCATGCTTTATGCTTCAAGATATCACCATTCGTGTCTCTTTTAACCTTATTACCCACTTTAAATCAATGGCTTTGTGACCTGGTGGCAAGTCTGTTAGTTTCCAAGTTTTATTCCGCTCTATTTCTTTAATTTCACAGTCCATAGCCTGTTTTTATGCATTTTCTTTTACGGCCTGATTGTAACTGACTGGCTCATTAGTACCAGCTATAATAAATCATCATTCAGCTCATCAGTCAACTCCACTTCTTCCGTTTCATTATAGATATCGCTCAGAATCCTGAAACGTTGTGGTGGTTCACTCCCATCATAAGTATCATCTTGTGAAGACCGTTCTTCAATCATATTTTCACTATGTGAATTTGGTGTGGCTGATTGTGTTTTCATACTTCCACTGTGTGAGCTTGATGTACATGTGTGTGCCATCGACAAGAAACTTTGTCCATCCTCACCACCTTCCATCGTGTTGAACTGTGAGTTTTCTTCACTGCAAGGTGCTTTTTCTCTCTGAGGATCTGTAAACTGAGAACCAGCCACAACAAATGTAGATGACATCACTGCATTTTCTCAACTGTGTCACATGTTGTATTTGTTACTACCGTTTCACCCTAATTCAACGCTTTTGTTTCTTCAAAAATTACATCTATGTTGATGTGTATAGACCCAGTGTCTAGACAGTATAAATGATAAGCTTTGGTAACTGCCTCTCACCCAAGGTGCACAATACACATACTTCTGTTGTCCAGCTTTTTATATGCACAGTAGGAATTTTCATGTAAGAAATGCATCCAAAAACCCTTAAGTGATCAACTTGTGGCTTTAATTTTGTCCAAGCTTCTAAGGGGTTGCTCTTGATACTGCTTGAGTTGACAGTCGATTGAGTAGGTAAACAACATGTCTGATGGCTTCTCCCCACATGTATGATGACATATTTCGCTCCTTTAGTAAACTTCTTCCCATTGCCACCACTGTGCGATTGCGACGTTCCACAACGCCATTTTGTTGTGGAGTATATAGCGTTGTGAAGTATCTGACAATGCCCTCATCCTCACAAAATTGACGGAACTCTTTTGAACTCTCCACATCTGTCTTTTCTCAAAATTTTTATCTCCTGGCTTGATTCTTTCTCCACCAAAGCTTTAAATTATTTAAAGAACGTAAATGCCACATCTTTTCTTTTCAACATGTAGACCTACATTGCACGACCAAAATCATCGACAGACAATAGAAAATATTTGTAACCAGATGGGTTGGTGGTGAAATAGGACCACATATGTCTCCATGAACAAGTTCCAGGCATTTTTTAGCAGTAAATTCAGTTTGAGATGGGAACGAACGCCTTGCTTGCTTCAACATTAAGAATCCCTTACATACATTCCTCGGGTTGGTAAATCAGGTAGTCCTCGTGCCATCCCATTTCTTGGTATAAGCAACATGGATTGAAAATTTATATGACCCAGCCGTGAATGCCACAACCAGGAAATTTCATCAGTTTTAGCCAGTAAGCATGCATTCTTACTGTCTCTAAGTATCACCTTATACAACCTATTCATCGATTTTTTAACTTTCAATATCAGCATGTTATTCTCATCATGTATCCACAAATATTCTCCCTTAATAACAACTTGACTACCACTTTCTGATAATTGACCTAAGCTAATGATATTATTGCATAAGTTAGGGATAAAATATACCTCCTTTAGAAAACATTCCTTGCCATCATTAGTTATAAACTACACTGACCCCTTTTCTTGGATCTCGACGGTTGAACCATCTCCAAATTTTACTCTCCCAGTCACGCCTTCATCCAAATCCTTAAATTTTGAACGCTGGCAAGTCATGTGGTTACTCGCCCCATTATCAAGATACCATACATTTGATTGCCCGCCTTTATTATTTGTCACAGTGTTGAGTTTTGGTGTCACGCCTCTTTCATTCAGTAATATAATCTCCTCCTTGACCTCATGGTGTTTGGCTAATAACAATGTTGGATCGTCGTCATTTTTTTCAACTAGATTGACTTCATTTCTTTGTTCTCTATCTCGTCTGGGTTTACGGCACTCTGCAGCATAGTGCCCATAGGCTGAACAATTGAAACATCGTACCTTCCCTCTGTCGCGACTACCATGTACAAATTCCTTGCTTCTAGCTTCATTGTTGCTGCGTATGCCTCCCCTTCTAGTCCTTTTCATCCATTCCTCATGTGTCAAAAGTAACTGACTATCCTTTTTATCCCTCTTCGCCCATTCTTCTTCTGTAAGAAGAAGTTGTTATACACCACTCTCCGTTTGCCCACGTAATCTCTCTTCATGGGCCTTAAAGGGATCCAACTATTTCTTTCACAGACATTTCTTCCAAGTCGCCAAATTGTTCAATGGATGATGCTATCTGCAGGAACCTGGTGGGCACAGCTCGAAGGAGCTTCTTGACCACATATGTTTCTTCAATGTTCTCCCCAAGGGCTCGGATATTTGTTACCGGCCCATTCAATCTCATACAGAAATTATCGAGTTGCTCAGTCTCTTTCATAGTGAGAGACTCAAATTCAGCCTTGAGAGTCTGAGCTTTCGCTTTCTCACCTTGTTTGCACCCAGATGCACCATCTTGATCGCTTCCCACACCTCCTTGGAGGTTTTCTTCTGTTTGATTGACATCAACAAGTCCTCTGTAATTCCCTGAAAAATAATCGCCATCACCCTTTTGTCGATCTTCTCTTAAACAGTAACCTTGGAATCCTTTGGTTCTATGGCATCCCACACACCATGGGCTTGCATAAATACTCTCACTTTTATAGCCCACGCCGTGTAGTTTGTTTAGTTATCATTTGATAGCTCAACCCAAATGAGCTCTTCTTCCCCTTGTTTCCATGGCCATTTATTTTTTTGTTTGTATCAGTTTGAGCGTGGCTTTAATACCAGGTATAGGGTGTAAATAAGAATCTATAAACAAAGTTTATAATCAACTCACTTTACTAATATTTCTGAATGGAAAAACTTAAAGACAGAAGTCACAATATTAAATGATACATGCGCGGGTATTTAAAATGCAGAGATGATAACGATAAACCAGGAACTGCATACCTGATTCATCTCCACAACTTCCTAATTTATCTGAACTACTCACACGACCTATTCTAGCTGCATACAATCACCTTATACAACTGACTTATTCTAACTATGAAATAAATAAACTAACTTATTTTAAATACTTTAATTTACATAAATAATCAAACACAGTTACATCGTTAAACAAATCCATTGAAACAAAGTAGTGAATGTTAATTCCTCCACAAAAACTACTATGAGTAGGCTTCTTCCCTATAAGCATCTCCAATAACAGGATCCCAAAGCTATATGTATCGCCTTTGGTTGTCATCCGAGATTCTAGACCATACTCTGTTAACCAAGAAAAAATAAAAAATATAAATATTTGCCGTCTACTGCAAGATAGGGTACAATTTATTTCTACCTCTGTCATGCAATGACTCCTACCCAAATGGTTACTTCGACTAATTTAATAGATACTATGCATACAACCATTTAAATTTAATTTCACCAGTATTTAGTCACGTCTAGGATATTTTCAAATTTCAGTATATTAGCATCTGTAGAATTTGCACCATGTACGTATGTATATCGACGGTATTTTTGTATAAATCTTTATCTATATAATACACCAACATAAATTTAAAATTAGTGAGAAATTTTATTCCTAATTAAACCTTAGTCTAAGGTCTAGAATGCACACTTCAATATCCTAATATGTCATTTATTCTATAAATCATACATTTAATATGTATTTGTCACATTAGAGTTATAAAATAGTATTTTAGTCATATTTTTTTTATAATTACAGATTTAATTATTTATATATTTCTAAAAGAATTAAGTTACTATTAAAATAATAATACTAATCAATTTATAATAGCATAACATGATATAAAATTAATGACATTTTATTTATTTAAAATTACAAATTTGCATGTATATTTATTATATTTTAAAATAATGTTGTTAATAGGAATTGAATTTAATTTTAGCCACTAACCCACACACTTCAACAATACTAGGTTAATGTCTTATTTGTGTTTTTAATAATTCACTTAATATGTATTTGTCATATAAGTGTTATAATAATATTTTTTAATCATTATATATATATATGTGTGTGTGTGTGTTAATTTAAGTTACTATTTAAATGATAATATTAATCCATATCTAACACATGAAAAGAACTATTTTATGAAAAAGATAAAACTTAAACATAACATGTATTTAAATAATGATTTAATACTTTTTAAGGAAATTTTTATATAAAATCTATGATACTACATATAACAAACGATTATTAAAATATAATGATTATAGAATATGATACTAGATTATATATAACGATTGATTATCAAAATAAAAATAAATTATATGTTATTCATGTGATATCATATATTCTTGCATATAGATCTTGACAATTATATATTGTCTTTGATAAAAAAAAAATCTAAATGTTGAGATGATAATGAAATGATGGTGTTGGCCCTCAATGACACAATTTTTTTAAATAAGGTCTCAAACATCACATATGGAAAAAATGATCCTTATTGGCTCACTAAAACATAACTTAAAGATGTATTTTTTTTTATAAATGCAAGGTCGTGTGGTGTTTTCTTTCTCAATAAAATAATAATTTTAAAAAAAGGCTGGAAACGCGTGTTTAATTAGTGTTTACACAAAATTAGGATTTCCAGTCGAGGTTAATAAGGAGAAGGAAAGGAGCCCGAGGAAGGATTGAAGTTATGAGGAAGAATAAAAATCCAAGACCAAAAAGATGGGGTTAATAGATATAGCTATGCTAGCAATCATACCGCTGAACCTGAATTAAATTATTATATATGTTGTATTCTTATGTACTACAGTGATCAATATTAAGCTCTTGCTCCCAAATTTTAAAAAGCGTATAAAGCAAGTAAAAGGTAAATAAAATAGTTTCACTTTCATTCCTAATCATGCTCCCAAGTTTTTAAAAAGAACGAAATCAAGTGGTCATAAATCTAAATTTTACATACTTTACCTCCAAAACTTTCATTCTTTTTTTAAGATGAAAGTACTTTACCTCCATATCACTTACTTACTTCCCTAATAAAAACTTGAGAGCCATCTTTGTTGACTTACCTTATCTAGACATCACAGTCTTGATGCTTTTCTTATATGCAGCAGTTTGATAATCAAGATTCATCAAGCCGTCAGGATCTGATGCAGTCAGGATATGCATCAGGATTTGAAGACTGTCAAGATATGATTGGGTAAGTCATGGCTACAGGATAAATCAGAATCTGCTGACTTATAGGATCGTCGTTGTTGATTTAGATATGTATAAAAACTATATAATTCATACTGTAACATATCTTGTAATTGATAGGAATTGATTGTAGATGTGTGATATATAAACACAGATTAGGTTATCAATTTGTGGTGTGTGCAACTCGAATATTTTCATAACCTATCAGCTCTTAAGAATATTGTTCTTGAGAGAGTTTTGTAACAGTTTATTAAAGATCAATATAAATTGTTATTTAATCAAATTTTAAATTATTATTCTTACTTTACTTATTTAATCAATCAATTTGGTTGATAATTGTATCCAACCCCCTTAAATAATTATCATTATTGGGCAACAAGTGGTGTCATAACGGTCAAATTAATTGTTTATTTGCAAAGATCAAATATGTCTGGAAGTAAGTATGAAAGCATGAAAATTCATATTCCGAAGAAATTTAATTACTCTACACGGAGCGTAAAGATGTTGATGTTCCTTGAAGCTATTAATGATGTATATGTGGACATCATCAACAAAGGGCCTCCTTACCCTGAGAAAGTTGTGTGTATGACAACACCTGTTCCTGAACATTACATCAGAAAAGAAAAATTAGAATGGTCAGAACCTAAGAAGGCTGCAATGCTTAAAGATGTAAAAATCAAGAATATTTTGCACAACAGTTTGGACAATGTGATGTCTAACAGGGTGATTACCTACAAAAATGTAAAAGAGATATGGGATGATTTGGAGACATAGTACCAAGGTACAATGGCAATAAAGAAAAATAGAAGAGTTGTTCTTGTGCAAGAGTATGAAAAGTTTGATGCCAAGGTGTTGATGGGTATTTTTATCGTTCGCAAGGAAGGACTACTATCAACACCAATTTCAACTCTTTATCTCTTACAGTTCAGAGGTGTGTAGAAGAATTTGTGGTGTGTGATTAATCAACTAATTAAACTAATAAACAATTAAAAATTTATAATATATTTGAGAGAAAATAATCCAAGAGTAAGGGTTCTTCAATGGGTATCATGAATATCATACATAAGTGATGATATCAAAGATTACTGAAGATAACAATATTATTAGTGTTCCTGATCAACGTATGAAGCAAAGCTAAATGCACATCTAATCTAAGGAGAATAATGAATCTGTTAAGCTTGGGGTTAGTCTTGTTAACAGGCATGAATGTGTGTTAAGCAATCTTCTCACCAATTGGGAGAGATTGATGTGCAAGATATACCTGTACCATAACAAGACTAAGATATTTTGTCAACCCTAAGTAAGTCGTATTGTGATCTTAATCTGTATTTTGTATTTGTAACATTTAAAGTCTGTAAAAATATCAAAGGAGCAGACTGGAGCCTTTTTCTATAAATAATATCAAGCCTAAGAATTCTATCTGGAAGAAGATCAAGAAGATCATGCCTCAAAAGAATTATAAAGAAGCTTGAAGTTGAATAAAGTTATTTTAGGAAAATATTCTAAGTCAAGATCTCTACAAGTCACAGATTTGATGTTATAGAGAAGTCATTCGAGAACTCTAGAATGGCTTATAAAGAAGTTAGGAAAGCTACTAGAGAACTCAGAAAGATATCGAAAAGTCAAGAAGACATGAAGATTGGAGATATCGACAAGTCATTTCTTCACTAGAGAACTCAGAGTTATCGGCAAGTCTACATTCATTAGAGAACTCTGAGTTATCGATAAGTCTAAGTCTATTAGAGAACTCAGAGATATCGATAAGTTAAAATTCATTAGAGAACTCTAAGTTATCGACAAGGCAAAGTGAGGACATGATGCTGAGAGATCTCGACAAGCTAAAGTTTCATTCGAGAACTCAGAGTCCTCTATAAGACAAATTTACTAGTGCATTAGAGATCTCGATAAGTTATTTTACTTATCAAGATGTCAAGATCTCTATGTGCCTAAACTGGAGATCTCGAGTAAAACTCTCAAAGTACAGAATCACAGACCAGTTCAATATCCAAGATTAACAATCAACAAACAATCCAACCAGCTGGATTGACAAGTCTACAAAAGCAGCTTGAAGAATGTGCAAGATAAATGGTAAAGATTAACTGACAAAGGAAGATTGAACATGGGATGTTAAAGATATGCTAAGCCAGAAATGGAAGATCTACTTTTATATAAATAGAAATGACAAGTGACAGTTTAGAAAAGCTAATAGCATATCTTATTACACCCTGTGTAAACCAGCAATTAACTAATTTATAAAGTTAACACCGGTCCTTTAGTCAGGAGTAACAATTTAGATCAAATTTCTTATAACACTCTCAAGGAGAAGCTAAGCTCTTTATCAACAAAGAGCCTAGAAATTTTGTAGCAAAACAGTCTTAATTTTATTATAAAATTAAGTGAGTTTTGAAGATCTGTGTTCTTTATTTTGTGCAAGCTTAAATTCTGCATGAACACATTTCATTACAAGATTTAGTTTACTTTGTTCAACCATAAACATTCAAGAAAAGCACAAAAATAGTAAAACACATTCACCCCCTGTGTGTTATTCATTTCCTAACAAGTGGTATCAGAGCAAAATCTAAAAAAAAATAGATTCAAGATCTTGGAAGAATGAATACACAGAAAATCAGTAGCATCAAAATTCCTACATTTGACAAAGCTAACTACACTCTTTGGAAAAAGAAAATGCTGTTTATCAGGATGGCTACTCCACTCTACATTCAGATCCTCAAGAATGGACCCTTCATTACTATGGTTAGAGTTGAGGAATCTACAGATGGAGACATGGTTATCCCAGCTCATTATGCTCCAAAAGATCCTTCTGAGTATAGTGACCCTGAAAAAGAGAAAGTTTCCCTAGATAGCAGCTTGCAATTAATATTGATTGAGTCACTTGACAATGTGATGTACAGCAATATTGTTAAATATGACACTGCCAAGCAAATATGGGAAAATATTGAGATACTCTGTGAGGGAACTGAGGAGGTTAGGTCAAACCAAAGAAGAATACTGATTTCACAGTATGAGTGTTTTATGGAAAAGCCAAAGGAAAACATTACTGATGTGTTTGAAAGATTCAATAAGCTGATAAATGACTTGCAGCTTCATGACAAATTTTATGAAGCTGAAGAAGTGAACCTAAAGTTCTTGCTTAATCTCCCTGATCATTTGGAACAGAAAATTTCAGCAATCAGGGAAGGGAGAGACTTGAGTAGAATAACTCTGGAAGTTCTATATGGAATTCTCAAAATATATGAACTAGAGATGATTCAAAGGCAATCATTGAGATCTGATCAAGGACATGTTATGGATGGTTCAAGTGCTTTAATTGTAAATGAAAGCTAAACATCCAATTATGAACTGAGATCTCAAACTCCAGTTGCCTCAACAAGTGAGCAAAGAACAAATGATTCACAGGAGCAAGTCATTCTGGAATCGGAAAAGGATGAGTTCTATACTCTTGAAGAACTGGATGAGCTAGATCAGTCAATGGCCTATTTGGCTAGAAAATTCTCTAACATTAGAGTAAAGAAGCCAAGATACTTCAAGATTAAAAGACAGTCTTGCAACAAAGACAACAGTTGGAAGAAAAAAGGGAAGTACAATTCTAATAGCAAGAATGGCTACAAAACTGCATATGTTGACAGATCTAATATAAGGTGTTTCAATTGTGATGAACTAGGCCACTTTGCTACAGAATGTAGGAAACCCAAAAAGGCAAAGAAAGATAAAGCTTATCAACTTGAAGCAAAGTATGAAGCTCTTCTAAAGAAACAGCAAAGCAAAGCTTATATTGCAGAAGGTAAAAGTTGGGATGACTCTGAAAATGATAAAGATGAAGAACTTGGTAACTATGCACTCATGACCCTGGAGCAAGGAGAATCATCCTCATCTAAATCACATTACCAACTCTTACCACCACTGATTTGAATGTGAATCAATATAAGGAAACTATTGAAAAGATGAGTACAGAAATATTTCATTTTCATACAAGCATGGTGGCTGCAAATGAAGAAGTGAGCAGACTGGCAAAAATGAATGAGAAGCTTGAGAATGAAAAACAAGGAACTAAATTGTTGATATTAGAGCTTGAAGCTTTAAAATAAGAAAATGGTTATCTGAGGAACAAGCTCAAGTGTGCAAATGATATTGAGGCTGTGCTAAGGGAAAAACTGGAGAAAAATGAAGTAAAGTTGAAGTCCTTTAATAATGTATCTGAACTAGTTGGTCAGTACCATTAGAAAAACAAACCATGTGCAAATACTGCTATTGGTCTTGATTATGATGCTTTGAACAACAAAAAGAAAAACATAAGGGGCAAAGGAAAAGCAACAGAGAATTAAAATGTTCCAGCAATGCTTAAAAAGGTTGGGTCACCTGTGTTCAAGGCTTGTGAAGTAGACTTCAGTGAAGAAGAATTGATTATCAAGCAAGAAATTGCAGATGAGGATAATGAAAAGAAAAATGCAAACTCAACTCAATCTTCTAAGCCTGAAAAAAATCTCATGGACAATCAAAGCACCAAGATTCCTGTCAAAGAAATAAAGATTGAAGATGCAAGAAAGAAGAAGAAAAATAGAAATGAGAAAATAGGGATAAACAAAAGCAATAATCTTGCTTATGTTGCAGATGCTCCTAGAAAGAAGTGTGAAAAATGTGGCTATGCAAATCATCTAACTCACCTTTGTAAAAAGGTTGTTAGCAAGCTAACTGAAGGAGCTTGCAAATACAATGAAGTAGAATTAAATGATCCCTACTCATTCTGTGACAAGTTTGACTGCATCCCTTGCAACTTGAAAGTGATGAAGAGTTTCTACAAACTGAAAGTAGACCTTAAAGAAAATGCACAACAATCTTTGAACTCTATTTTCTCTGAAACAACTCACTCTACTTCTGCTAAATCAGTTAATAAGAAGAAAGTACCCAATACTGCTTGGGTCACTAAACACACCTGAATCTCAATGTGTGCAGGGCAAAGTGAAGAAAGTCATATGGATCATTGACAGTGAATGTTCCAAACATATGACAGGTGATAAGGCCCTGCTATCGCAGTTTGAGGAGAAAGCTGGTACATTGGTGACCTTTGGAGACAACAACAAAGGATTCACAATGGGATATGGCAAGATTATTTCTGAAAATGTTGTCATTGATGATGTAGCACAAGTAGCTGGACTTAAAGTGAATCTTTTCAGTGTTAGCCAATTTGCAGACAAAGGCTTTGAAGTTTTATTCAACAAAGAAGAATACACTTTTATCAATAAGAAAACTGGTGAAGTTTCTCTGAAAGGAGCAAGGAAAGGAAGCTTGTTTGTTGCAGACTTGGACTCAACAAATAAGGATAGTATTTGCTGCTTCTACACCAAGGCATCATAAGAACAATGCAAGATATGGCATAAAAAGCTGTCTCACTTAAATTTCAAGGCAATTAACACCTTAGTCAAAAAGGAGTTAGTGAGAGACATGCCCAAACTGAAATTTGCTCAATTTGAAGTTTGTGAAGCTTGTCAGAAAGGAAAAATGAAAAGATCTAGTCACAAGTCAAAAATTGTGAATTCTATAAGTACACCATTGCAACTCATTCACATGGACTTATTTGGGCCAGTAAATGTCTTATCAATTTCAAGGAAGAAATATGCACTTGTGATGGTGGATGATTTCTCAAGATACACGTGGGTAGAGTTCATGTACTCTAAATATGAAACTCCACACATCATAATTGAGCACATCAAGAAGATAGAAAAAAGGCTGAAGATTACAATTGTGTGAAAAGATTGAGAAGTGACAATGGAACAAAATTCATAAATGCTATATTGAGTGATTTTTGCAAAGGCCAAGGTATTGTTCAAGAATTTTCAGTTTCCAGAACACCTCAACAAAATGGAGTAGTTGAGAGAAAGAATAGAACATTGGTTGAAGCTGTCAGGACAATGCTGCAAGATGCCTAGTTGCCAACTAGTTTCTGGGAAGAGGCTATTAATACTGCATGTTATACTCAGAACATATATCTCCTTAACAAGGCACATGTCAAGTCACCTTACTCAATCATGTCTAACGAAAGCCTACTGTAAAGCATCTTCATGTGTTTGGAAGCAAGTGTTACATTTTGAAAGACAATTCTGAGTATGTGGGAAAATTTGACTCAAAGGTTTTTGAAGCAATTTTTATGGGATATTCACTGGAAAGAACAACCTACAAAGTTTATGTGATTGATCAAAAGAAGATTATGGAGAGCACGGATGTGACCTTTGATGATGACAAATGTCCAGGCTTGAAATACCTTGATGATAATGAAGCTGAAGCCCTGGCATTTGAAAACCTCAATATTGATAGTGACTCTGATGGGGAAGATGAAGTTGATGCACAACATACATTAAATAAAGAGACTACTCAATAGGAATATCATGAAAATGGAAACTCATCTCAAACACCTGAATTTGAGAGCACAAACTCAGGGGAGAAAGAGAAGAAGGATCCGGCAGTCATACCAACAATGAAGAAAAATGAAGGCACAAGTCAACAAACTCATACAAGGAATTGGGATAGAAGTCACACTAGAGATGTAATTATTGGTGATTCTACTACTGGTGTGAGGAATAGAAGTGCAACTGCTAATGAGTGCCTACATGCATATTTTCTGTCTCAAGTAGAACCTAAGAAAATTGATAAAGCTCTAATGGATCCTGACTGGATATCTACTATGCAGGAAGATCTGAATCAGTTTGGAAGAAGCAAAGTTTGGAAGTTAGTTCTTGCAGCAAAGAATAAAAGCATTATTGGAACAAAATGGGTGTTCAGGAACAAGATGGATAAAAATGGTGTAGTTACCAGGAACAAAGCAAGGTTGGTTATAAAAGGTTACTCACACGAAGAAGAAATTGATTATGATAAAACTTTTGCTCCAGTTGCAAGACTTGAAGCAATAAGAATTTTTCTATCATTTGCTGCACATTCGAATTTTAAAGTGTATCAAATGGATTTCAAGAGTGCATTTCTGAATGGTGAACTAGAAGAAGAAGTTTATGTGCAACAGCCACCTGGCTTTAAAGATCCAGAATTTCCAAATTTTTTGTACAAGTTACTCAAGGCTCTATATGGACTAAAACATGCACCTAGAGCTTGGTATGACACACTGTCAGATTTCCTACCGAAGCATGGTTTTACTAGAGGTACCATAGACAAGACTCTCTTCTTCAAGAAACATGGTGATGATATGATCTGAGTTCAGATTTGTGTGGATAATATCATCTTTGGTTCTACTAATTAAAAGCTCTGCCAAAGATTCTCCAAGCTTATGCAAAGTGAATATGAAATGAGTATGATGGGGGAACTAAGTTACTTTCTTGGACTTCAAGTCAGTCAAAGAAGTGATGGTATCTTCATCAGCCAAACTAAGTATGTCAAGGATCTATGGAAGAAGTTTGGTATGGATGACTGCTCACCCTCATCTACACCCATGTCTACTGCAACAAAGTTGGATGAAGATAAAAAGGGCAAAAGTGTAGATATCTCAAGCTATAGAGGGATGATTGGATCATTGCTTTACTTAACAGCAAGTAGACCAGACATCATGTTTACAACATGTCTATGTGCAAGATTTCAAGCCAATCCAAAAGAATCACATTTGATGGCTGTAAAGAGGATTTTCAGATACTTGAAGGGGACTCCAAACTTGGGATTATGGTATCCTAAGGGAACTGGTTTTGAAGTTGTTGGTTACACAAATGCAGATTTTATTGGATGCAGGGTTGATAGAAAAGGGAACCAGTGGAAGCTGTCAATTTTTTGGACAAAGACTTGTATCCTGGTTTAGCAAGAAACAACAATATGTATCAACTTCTACAGCTGAAGCTGAACTTAAAAAGGTTAAAATAGAAAATAAGGAGATTAAGGACAAGGTGGCTTACCTAGAAAGTGTAACTATATCCTGTAAGAATAGGATTTCCTATTTAGAGAATCTACATGGATCAAACCTAGGGGAACCTAGTTTGAGTGACCTAGAGATTGTGAACTTATTCCAAGTTCCAGTCTCTAATGACTTAGATATGGTTCAGGAATTAGAGGATATAGGATTGGATGCTAGATAAGCCCCCCCCCATTGAACTTTTACCTGATCTAATTCATGTTTGTGATATGGATGGAAATGTGGTTGGATGATCTGTGTTTGCTGAACTTGAAGTGGTGTTTGATTTTGTGCTACTTAACTCTGCTGATATGATGTTAACTTTTGTATCTTTAACTTTGTTTGTAATGATGGAACTAGATGTTGAACTTGTAATTCTCTGGAGTGTATGCACTCCTTTTGCTTTGTAATGTTAAGATAGGTGCAAATGTTTGTTCTCTTTAATCAGTGAACCACACTGATTGAAAAGGAACATTTTTGGCTTCTTATGAATATAAAATTTATATTTTGTTACATTCCCTTGCAGTACTGTATTTATGCCTTTATGAATCACTAATATGCATCTACAGGTACTGTTGTCAATATACTAAACGGTTGTACTGATAAACTAAGGAAATGATTTCGGTTTCCTGATAATTGAGATAGTTAAACAGTTTGATATCCTAGAACTACAACTGCTTTGTTTAAATCTGACTAGTCTACTAACCAGTTATATTCAGTCCACTAGTTCAAAGAATATATATATGGATTATCAACTGTGTATACTAACTATTTTGCAGATTAACAAGTTCATTTCTCAAAAACTCACACAGTGCATAAACAAAATGCAAAAGAAGTGTATTTGACATTTACACACTCACACACATCACTCAGGTATGAAAGGTACACACTGTTGGACTTATTCAAACTGTATTGTAATAATTGTTTATTTAACTTATAACATGATAAGTTAGAATCAGTTTAGAACAATTTGAATGTAAACAGTTGGTTCTTTAGAATGTAGTAGTGTTTATCCCATATAAATTGCAAGAACGGTTATGAGTTTAGATAAAAAGCACTGAACGAGCATGTATTAGACTTCTGGAAATGTAACAATACAAGACATAAAATGTATTAGGCTCTCACATGTGTAACAATTTCTATTACAAGACTGTACTTTGTATTATTAAATCTGTACAACTCGACAGGGTCATAAGTACTTCTACTAAAACATCATGCATGCAACTGAACTAAAATCAAGGATAAACAGTCATATATGTTAGTTCAAGTTTAAAAGACTTGCATAAAATAAATTTGTATTTGCAGTAAAACTCTTTTTGTGATTGTTTAAAATGAAACTATGCTTTTTTCAAATGTCATAGTATGATTTAATCAAGGTCTAAAATCACAAAATTACATGCAATTGAACTTAGTTAAGGCCTACAAAGTTCGATATATATACTTGATAATTATTTAAATTGAAAAGTTATGCATGAAAAAAAAACTTGAATCACAAAACTAGTTTAAAAGGTATAAGTAAGTAAATGTTTTCTTATAAAAAGAAGTTATATCTTTAAACTATAATTAGCATGTTTTAGCAGAGTCTTAAAATCCAAAATTGTGCATGCAACAAGGCCAAATAAAACGTGCATAAATGAATTACACTTAACATAAGTATACGTATACGTATTGAGCTTGAAGATCAAAGAAGTCCTAATCCATATTGATTATACATATACAGGACTTCTTATATTACTCCGATTAACATATAATCCATAGAGACGGAGAAATCAAAAGTATACTTGATATAACATTTTATATCTCAAGTCAAGTATACATATAGAGTATTAATATTCTTATTTGAATATTATACTATCTTTTGGGCTAGTACCGTAACATACTAGTTCAACACATATTTTCTCTATACTTTGTGTTTTCTGGATTGTCTTATTAGTTTCGTAATGAGGTGAGGTGACGTGAGGTGATCTTCGTTCTAAGACCCAAGTCTCATAAGCACTAGCGGGGAGTTAGTCATATTTGCACCGTGAAGAAGAGGAAAGACCCAAGTCCAGATACTAAGATCCGAGACCGGTGAAAGCTAAGGAAGCCAAGTCCATAAAAGGGATCTACATCAACTTTAAAGATAGCGGGGAGTTATTATCTAAGATAAGTTATGTAGGAATTATATTTATTTTGAGGTGGTGACCCTTGTGTTATGCACCAAAATAAATATTTGTAAGGGTGTAAAGGCTTCTCCGCCTACTAAAGGAGCGAGTTTATATTAAGGGAAAATCCCGAGTCCGGGAGAGGAGCGTGGGGACTGGAGTAGGGGTGAGCGGATCTATTAGAGGTTGCGCCATCGTGAACCAGGATAAAATCGCCGTGTGGTATTTTATTTTCTTGCACTTTATTTTCCGCACATATAAACTGCATAACCACTCGGTAAAGTTTTAAAAAAGGGATTAAATTATTGTAAAACGCCATAATAAATTTTAAATTGGTAATTAAGCTATTCAACACCCATTCTAGCTTAACATAGCCCTCATACGGGACCTAATGTGACGCCCTCCAAACTCGGGTCAGAAGTTTGGGGCTCATAACACACTCACACACAATATACAAACATGTATATATAATATTATATGCATTGACCCTTCTTTACACAACCACAGATCGCAACAGGTTAAAGTATGAAAACAATCCACAACCTAAACTTTTAGTATATCATACCAAATTCCAACTAGTTTAACTTACAACTGATAATGTCATCATTCTTACAATATTTCTTATCCCATTTACAATGTGAATCTCCTGCTAGCTCGATCCAACTTAACCGGAAACCCTAGCTCGCACACTGGACAGGGAATCCTCGTTACCAACACTTTCCTTTTCAACGGTTGAAAACATAAAAAGTTTTGCAAGAGTGAGCTAACTAGCTCAGCAAGTAATAATAACAGCAATTGAGGTTAAACAATTACCAATTGAAATGATTTAGAAGAATAAGTTTCTGAATAAGCAATGCTTAGAATTGGATATTCACTTTTTATTTTTAAAACCAAGGTTAGGCTGCTGATCAGTCACGCACTAACCCCGAGCAAGGCTCCCAGCTTTGCTCTATATATACTGGATCCAAGGCACACATTGGCCTACTATGACCACGAATCTGGTCCACATTTATAAAACCATCCAATTCTAAAATAATTCAAAATGATAACCAATGTAATCAATAAGCTTAATTATAAATAACATTTATCTTGAAGCATAGGGTGATTCACGATACCATGAAGGTATAACAAGGAATTCAAAAAGATTGGCTTTCAATCAAGGAAAGAATCAGAAAGTAGAAGACCAAGGGTTCAAGGGTTCCAAGAATTGTTCTTCTTTTAAACAAGGAATAAGGGTTGGTATGTTAAGAAATTCAATATCATAACCAGTATGTCGTAGATATGTATTTGTGGAGTAGTATCGTATGTGTATGGCTCGTATCTGGGAATTCAATAATCAATGGTTTATGAAGAATAAGGCTTATGGCTCAAGATCAATAAGAATCAGGGTTCAAAGTTAAATAGTTTAAAATGCTTACAGTATGAAACAAGAGTTATTTCGAATAATAGCGACATATTATGAAACAATTCGAAAATATTTACAATATATCTTGAAAAAAGTTCAGAAGTAGTTGCCTTATCACCGAAGATTTTCACTTTACTTGTACTCTTCTAATAGTTTTGCTCATCAACCACTTTCCTTCTCTTTCTATGCCTTTCTTCTATTTATCAATCATTTGCCTTCTCTTACGACGTTTCGATTCTATTTATGGATCACTGGTTTCCTTTTCTATGTCTTGCTGACTCTGCTAGGCATCACAAGTATCTATCAATTATTCATACTCGTATTATTCTAATCGTCACATAGACGTCATAAGCTTTTATCTACCCTTCGTTTTACCCAAATCCGACGTACGGATTGAAAGTTATGAATAAAACAGTCAAACCATAACCACATAGGCATATAACGCATCAATCAGTGAACACGTTGCATATAACACGTAAGGTATTTGATCAAAAAAAATTCAAAGAAGAATCGGGGTTAAAATGATTTTTCAGGTATTTAATACGAATTTTTGAATATTTTTCGGAATTAAAATGGGTCTCCGAATTTAATTAAATAAAAGCGTTCGAACACCCGAATCTAGCTTTAAAATAATTTTACAATAATTGTCGAGCTTTGAAAATAATTTAGAATAATATTTTAAAACTCGAAACTATTTTTTGAAATTTTTAAATCAGAAATAAATAATTAAATCTAATTAAATAATCAATTAAAATTAATTAATAACTAATTAAATTAATTAATCAATTAATATTTTAAATTAATTGACTAATTAAATAATTAATTATCAACTAAAATTAATTAAATAAATAATTTAAATTTAATTTCAATTTTAAAATAATTTTTTTTCAGAATTAAATATATCTATTTTTTTGGAATTTAAAATAAATAAAAATATTTCCTGAAAATATTATAAAAAGAAAATATCATTTTTATAAATAATCTAAACATGAGTATGATTTTCGCACAATATTAAAATTAGGTACCAAAAACATAAACTTGCAAAACCTCGGGGGTTAAACTGTAATTTTTACAGTCTTCCCCCCCCTTCTCAGCGAAGTTCAAACCACCCAGATCAATGCAAAAACAAGCAGAGATACTCTACGTTGCTGTAGAACATGTTTTATCACAGCAAGAACAACAGATTCACAGCCAATCGGCCAGAAATCCTCCCGCCGACTTCTCCCTATTTTTTCCGGCGAGGTCGATTCCGACTCCCTCTGTTAAAATGGACAATACCACTTGATTCCCCTTCACACGATCTATTTAATGATGTAAGTCTTATGTTTCCAGATTTAACGGGTCAAAAATCCGGCCAAAGATAAATTTTCCGGTGAAAATATTCAAGAACACCAAGAACATTCAAACCCAAAGATCAAACCAACTTTTCTACATGTTATTGAACTCGATTTTTGACATATAATATACCAAATTGACCAGAAAAATATTATCTACACGATGGAATCATCAAATCATATCAACAACTTCAAGAACAAATTTTCATAATTTAATCTATAATTAATTTGAAATAAATTAATTAAATAAAAAAAATACCTTGATTCCTGCATAAAAATGGATGATTGATTATGAAAGTACTTTTCGAGAGCTTCGTTTTGATATGTTGCACGCCCGAATCAGAGTTCGATCACGCCTTCGTTCGTACGTTTGATTCTCAAGAACGCGATATTAATTCGACATTTTCTCTGTATTTTACGGGGTTTTACTGACTGATTATGATTATAAGAATAAAATGAAATAATAAAAGGGCTATATATATTTTTGGAATATCGGTTCGTTTTGCATCGTTTTGGATCGTTAAATTAGTTACTTAGCCGCTTAGTAACTGCAAAAATGATCCGATTTGATACCCGTATTGGATAATTATCCAAACCGGGATTCTTATAAAACACTATATATGAGAATAACGTAATAATATCCCGTCTTTCGAGAATACGGGGTTTGTTGATTCACCGAAATGATTATCGTATCGAAAATCTTGCGCCGGCCGCTCACGGGTCAAACCGTAATCCGGATCGAAAAAGTCAAAACACGGAAAATGTCCGGAATTACCAGGTTAGTTTAGGAAGGAGTTTTCGGAAGAGTTTCGGGTTGTAAAAATGTAAAAACGGTTGAAGTCGGACGATTCCCGGCTTTATAAAATAATTTTTGTGATTATTCAAAAAATAATTAATAAATTCATAAATCAATATAAAATCATATAACAGTCCAAAAATTACCAGAAAAATACCGTAATTATCTATATTTTATTTTGGTCATAATAAAATTAACATATTTATATTGTATCCCATATAAGCATTCACATATCCACACCAATCATCAGATAATTCACCAAAAATCACATAATAATCATATAAAAATTATTTATTGATAAAAATAGTTACACGCGATATCCCGGATATTACATCCTTCCCCCCTTAAAAGGATTATGTCCTCAGAATCACTCGAAGGATCAGATAGTGACACATTCCAGTATCTCACTTTCATTTTCTCGGGTTGGTTCCTCAACCTTACAACTTTTCATAAACTCTTACTCGCAGCATCACCCTCTACTTAACAGCCTCTCGCTGACATATATTCTATCTGTTGCTCATATAATCAACTCGAGTCTCCATTTTATATATAATGGAGCTAAATTACTCTTCCTGAATATACACGTATAAATACCGTATGAATCTGCTAAACGTGTGGCGATGAAGCCAACTTACTTACATTTATCCTGACTATTTTACTGTCTCAAAAGGGACCAGCATAATGCTTACTAATTAGCTTTTATTTGTAATTCTAGTAATTCATGCTCATGAATGTTTGCAATAGCTACTGGTTATTGAACCTCATTCCCACATGTTTCTCTATCCAATTAACTTAGTTCATAATCACTTCGAATCACATTCGAGGCACTTTAGTCGTTCTTTTAATCTTCTCATCCATCTGCGAATGATATACTGGAACTATGGCGTATTCGATTTCTAACGTTCTCGAGATTACTCTAGAGTTAAGAATTAACGAGAAAATCTCGACTGAATATGACTAACGCACAGACTTATCACCATATTTTATTTTCCTTAAAGCACAATCGAGGATGTTTATCGAGCGAAGATCTCTTACCATTTTAAAGAAAGTACACTAACCTAGAGGCATCACCGACATACTTTTAACCAATATTATCATTTATTTTGGTTCTAAGGAGTTCTCATACGAGACTGACTGCAATGCGTTCCTTGACGTCTAATCACATATAACGTTTATTCTTTCTTTATGCCATACTATCAGAGAGTCTTCTTTGACATTTATGTCTCGTATCATACCATCGGAGTAGCTTGAATCTCTTGAGTTATCGTTGTTCAACCAAATTCCTATCATTTTAGTTCCGCTTTACTTAATATTCGTTCATCTAGAAGTAGTACATACCATTCTAGTTCGACATAATTTATCGTATTCTGAATACTTCTGTCAAATTTCAAATCACACAATATTGATTATCTACAATTAGTTTCTGGATCTGATGACGTACCACCATTTCTTTAAGCAGCAACTAAACCACTTATGGGATAAATCATTTATTCCTAAATGAGAATGATCAGGTTTAAATAACCTATCAATAATAAGGCAATTAACGTCTTCCTCACTTTTGGTTCTCAGGTGACATCACCATGACGTTTCTTGGCGAAATATATCCATCTAGTCTTTGATGTCCCGCCTTAACTCCTTGACACGTGTATCATTTGCTAATCTATCCCACCATTTCTTACTTCATATCTGGCCACCAATGATTTTCCTCTAAATCTCTATACATATTGGTACTCTATGGATGGATTGAATATCTTGAGTTGTGAGCTTCTTGTCAAATTCCATTCTTTAATTCTGTCACTGGTGGAATCCCATCTTCTGAAATAAAATCTGGGAATGCTTTGATCATCCTTTTGAGTATATATATATATATAATTTTTTTTTTCTAACGATAATATCTTGATCTATTATTTCATCTTGGCGTTTCTTTACTTTCTTCTAGCAATTCCGGCTGAAAAGTCATACTATACATCTTTGCATTGTTAAGTTTACAAACTCAGGCTTCCAATTTCAACTTTTGAAATTCCTTTTATAATTCTTCTGACACTGTAGACACGTTCGGTCTTTCCTTTCTGATTAATGCATCTGTTACTACGTTTACTTTTCCTGGCATTTTATGAAATTTCTTTATCACCCTTTTGATTCCACTTCCTTTTCTATCTCTGTTCTTTATTCTCATAGCTTATTCAAAACCGAACTCTTGACATTAATACTCATTTTGTCGTCATATTAAATTAGATATTAATATGAACTTTGATGCTCACAACATCCCATTCTGAAGTAAACATCAATCATCTGTATTAATACCACTTTCGATATTTAACAACAACCTAAGTATCAACATCAGTCGAAAACTGAATTAAAACTATATCTCACACTTTATCCCAAAATAGAAATACTTGACAAATCATTATTGTATGATTATCCGAAACAAGATATCTTTTGATAAAACTTTGTTGCAGATGATAACATCTCCCTGACTGTCTAATGAAATCCATACTGGTGTAGTTATTAATTTCTACTTTCACTACTAGAATTCTGTCAATAGACATCGGTCCTTAGACATCGGTTGCTCAGACGACCGATGTTAAAGTTTTTTTAGACATCGGTTATTTTAAAACCGATGTTACTACTTGTGTTAGACATCGGTCGAGAAAATAACCGTTGTCTATAGTTATTTTTCAAAAATGAGAAATGTTAGTCAGACATCGGTTTTCTATATAACCGATGTCTTTGTTTTATAGACATCGGTTGATTTTACAACCGTTGTCGATGGTTAACTTAAAAAAATTAAAAAAAACACGCGGAAACTTTCCCCCCTTTATTCCCCAAATATTCCCCCCTTAACCAAAAAAAAACCTGTTTTCCCCCTAATTCTTTTTCTTGTCTCTCTCTCACTCTCTCTTCTCTCTCTCACTCTCACTACTCTCTCTCTCTCTGAGCTCTCTGGTTCTCTCTCTCTCTCTCTCTCTCTCTCTCTCTCTCTTCCATCTCTCTTTTTTTCTCCCCCTCTCTCTCTCTTCCATCTCTCTCTCTGACACACACAACATATCAGTTGATTGCAAGTGTATAGGGTATCAATTAAACCCCAAATTGAAGAACACCCTCAATTAATTAAACCCCATCTACGAGAAACCCTAATTTCTGAATAGGTTTGTTTGTTCAATTAGGTTTGTTTGTTCAATTAGGTTTAATTTGTTCAATTAGGTTTGTTTGTTCAATTAGGTTTAATTTGTTCAATTAGGTTGTCTGGAGAGGCTTTTGGGAACGAGACTGGAGAGGCTTTTGAGAGAAAAGGAACTCAAGAAATCCAACAGGTTACTCAATATAAATGAGGAAGAAGGGAAAGATTTTAAAGGGGATAATGGCACTGTCGAGAATTGCTTCCGCTACCAAAACCAAAGCCGCCCCCTCTCTGTCTCCCTTTCGTATGCCCACCAGAAAGCCATCTCTCTCCACTCATTTATTCAGGTACTAATTATTACACACACTCTTGCCTTTTATATTGTGCTCTTACATTTATTATTTATATACAGTGATGATATTTGTGTGTGTTTTGTAGTTTTCCGGTTGAAATGAGTTCGATGCAACCGTATCACATGACCACTGCTTCTGCTTTGATGATTTCTATGCTTACGCTTTCGAGAGTCGGTTACGGTTGGCTCCCTGAAGGTATTTTCTTTTTTCATCCTTTTTTGGTGAAAATAGGTTTATGTAGTTTGTTTCAATTTTTGATGTTAAGGTTAGCTCTTGCGTGTTTCAGCAATAGGAACTTTTTTCGATAGTTATTACTGTATGCTTAAATTTTTTTTTTGGAATTGGAATGCGTAGCTTAACAGTTTTTGATGATTCTGTGTAAATGTGTAATTATAGTTACTCATGTATCATGACTGTTACGGAGTCTATGTGCTGAGACCTAGAAGTTGTGCTTTGAAGGGTGTAAATAACTAGAGTTATAAGACCAATTATTAACCTAAATATTGCAGACTCTAAGCAATATCAGTTGCTAAGTTACCTAGTTTGGTGTATATTGGACACTGCATTCCTATGCATTTTAAGCTATACAATCTCTTGTGTAACTTCTTTTCGGAAACTAGAAAGATGGTTATAGGTAATTTGTCGTTTTGTGGGGCTTATTGGCTGCACATCGTGGGGATATATGGATTCTTAGAAAGAGGAAGGGCCTGCCCCTCTGCTTTTATAGGGTTTCAAAAATTAGCGTTTGTGCCTTACCCTTACACTCTATCAACACTCATCAGCCGCTTCATCTCTCTTTACTTTTCTCTCTACAAATAAATCAACATGGCAAGCTTCTTCAAACTCATCTGTATTTATATATGTATGTATGTATGTACGCATGTACGTGTTTTTACGAAGATGTGTAATAATAATTATAAAATGTAACGGAAAATGCAGGCTCCAAAGAAAGAAAGGCACCTCCTCCTTCCTCCAAGCCTGCTAAATCTGGCGGCGGCAAGCAGAAGAAGAAGGTCATCTTTTATTATTATTATTTTTTATTATTTCTTCTTGTTCTGTTATTATTCAACAATTTGTTATAAATTATCAAATCCAAATATTTCTTATTCTGTTAATATTTCATACTGCTTATTCGTGTTTTTTTATTAAAACTTGCCTTGTCGCCATGGGACTATGGAAATATATTAGAGCTGCATTATACAATTTTTCCGGTTTGAGTTAATATATATTTTAAGTGAACTAAAACTAAGGTTGATTTATGCAATTAAATTGAGAATGTGCTTTTTAATTGAACGTTTTGGGAAATTTATTGAGATGAAATTTAAGTAGCTGCCTTCGTGATGTCGTTTAATGTTTAACAGAACAATTGATTACGAGTGCAGAAATGGAGCAAAGGAAAGCAAAAGGAGAAGGTCAACAACATGGTGTTGTTTGACAAGCCTACTTATGATAAGCTTCTCTCCGAAGCTCCCAAGTTCAAGCTTATCACTCCATCCATCCTAGTGAATGGGCTTTGGTACTCTAGAATCAAATGCTCAATCCGGAACTCACAGAACAAATTTGTTGTTGTGCTCCCTCTCCACCCAATGATGCTTGTTGAACTCGCACGATTCTATAGGGCTAAGGTTGCAGCGAGAGGGGACCTCTCCACCCGCATGAAAGGGGACGACTTGAGTACTAGAAATAGAAATATGGTTGATTTTACACATTAGTTGTACTTTGTTTAAAATGATAAACATATTTGATATTAGTTGTACACATTGAGAATTTGTTGATCTTGAATTCAATTGAGTAATAATATATATGTATTGGTTGGATTTTGAGAATTAAGTTTTTTTGATATTGTGGTTAATACATTGTCTAATATTCGATGTTAATAAAGGGATATTAGCACATATAAACAAGGCAATAACATCAATTTAAGAATAAACACCTGATGTCTATTTATCATATTAACATCGGTTATTTAAAAAACAATCGATGTCTATTGTTTAAATTGACATCGGTTATTTAGAAAACAATCGATGTCTATTGTTCAAATTAACATCGGTTCTTTAAATACAACCGATGTCTAATAGGTTATAGACATCGGTTTTTTATTTGTAATCGATGTTATTTTATAAATATTGCTTGTGTGTTATAGTTTTAAATAGGCCTAATTGTCCTAATATTACATTTCTGAACTTGACATTACACAATTATATAACATTAATATGAATTAGACATCAGAAATTTTCCAGAAACGATGTGTAATATTACATAGACATCGGTTTTTAACCGATATCTATGAGAAAATACATTTAACATCAGTCATGAAGACATCATACATTTTTTACATAGACATCGGTTTTTAACCAATGTCTAAGGTCTTTTTTCTAGTAGTGTTTATTCCATCTCCCTTCTTCCTTTCTTCTCGTTGCTTCATCTTAAATCTTTAGCTCTTGAAAATATTTTTCTCACTTGTCCATACAAATGACTTTTTATTTCTCTTGTCCATTATGAAGGGCATACTCATCCAAGTAAAAACTCACACATTTGCAGCAATTTCTGAATTCTACTAGCGTCCTTACTTTTTCCCAATTCCTCATTATTTTGATTTCGGATTTGAAAGTCACATCAAAATTTGACTTAATCTAATTGGAATCGATTTCCATCTAACTGACTATTAATTGGTAAAATTAACCAATTAACTTACTTAATTGATCAATTATACTAAGTGATGACTAGCTAAATAAAATCAAAAACCAATTACATATAGTCGGATTGGATGTAACAACCTCCCTCGAGAACTAAGATCATAATTATTTGGAGTATCACAGGAATATCAATAACATACGAAAGTTTACATTCTATCTTTAAAAGCAGGGTAATCTCTGAAAATTTAGGCAGCATCTCCTTTATATTATTGATTACCAGTTGGACTCAAGCCGACACCAAGAATCAATCAAACAACCAACAATCAATGCTCACGTGTACCAATCCACTGCCACTTTCTAAACTCACCATTTCACCATCTCATGTGATGTTAATCAGTACAACCCATATTTTAGTTCAACCTAGGATTATAGCGAACGATTCTGATGATACCATGTCATTTCTCATATCTTCTGATTATAACAGAATATCAATACTGAGTAAATTATAAATTATTCTAGAATTCTTCTAGTTCATGTTTCAATTCAGGCTCTCTACTTAGGAATTCATCTATCCTTGGCAATATACACTTGTTCTTATTAATTAATTTGTTCAACCTCCGATGACCAACACCTGGTCTTAACAAACACTCTTAAAATCTTGCGAATGAGTTCATTTGGTTTAAAGCTTCACATCTTAAAAATTGTTGCAGTCAAACCGCCATACCTTCATCTTCCCTTATGTCTTTCCATATTGAACCTTCTTTGTCGTCCCTGCTACAAGCATAAATTTTACCACAACTCACTTACTTGAGTTAGAAAACCCAATCATCCCTTGATGAACACACTTAACGTTTATTCGTAACTACCATTTCTTTGATCTTGAATATTTATGACAAATATCTCCCACGTGATTGAGATATGCTTCATTTTCACAATGTTTAAATCGATTATCTGGTTATTATTAAGAATTTCTTCATTCGCCTTCATTGTCCAATCGATCATTTGCCTCATCTGATACATGCAGCTTTACTTTCTTGTTTCTCTAGTTAATTTACCCCATATAGTTTTCTAATTACTCCAATTCATGCCAAAATCTCATACTCAAAACATATCATGTATATAGATTTTCCGCCTTTGATTTAATATCCTCGCAGCAATCTCGTTATCGGCATAATGATTCTTCTCTGCACGTAAATGTCCATCATCCTTCGGCTTGCAATTGCCCACATAGCTCCCTCTGCTATATAGGTTCATTTTACTTCTCTTTTAAAATATTCAAAGGATAGACCTTACTCAAGAATGAGTTCGTGTATATGATTCTGATTGGAAACTTTCTGTAAGGAATAAGAGTATAAGGAAACAATCGGAGAAATTCATGAATCAACAAATCAGGATTTAAGAAGAAAGAATGAATAATGATTTGAATAGGAATGAGACAACCATATTAGTACTCAAGATGGCCAGTCTTTCATACCATATGGCACATAGCACATGATTAGGTGGCGTCCTACCAGACTCTTTGTCGTTTCGACAAATCGTCACACCATAACACTGTTTGTCCCAATTAGGAAATAATATTTTGAAGAAGGAATGATTTGAAAGGGATTCAACAATCACCTTATAAAGCTGATCATGAAAGAAGTTCATACTTTACTCGAGATTTATAAGAATGATAAAAAAAAGATATGATATCATTGGTCGCCATCCGCATTTTATCTGTTTACAACTTCAACGCTTGTCCGATCAATAAATCCCATTCTGAGTCATATATTAACTTTAGAAAGTTCTCTAAGATGCTTTCTTAAATCAATCATTAGAATAAATTCCCCTATACTAGGTCTTGTATCTTTCGCGTTGCGCTTCCTTGTTCAATATTTCTATAATTCGACTTTATTTTCACGCTTTACGATATTTACAATCACAACTTCAAATTTCCCTTATGCTGCTGATCATTCAACATATCACCTCCCTTGCTAATAACGTTCTTCCTTTAGAAAGGTCTGGAAATTTTCTCAATCTTCTTTGCTCATACTCGGCTTCTTATGAATCGATTCTTCGAACTCTAATCGTCTCAGAAATTGGATGAACAGTTTCTCCGTACATTGGTACTGTCGTTAAACTTATCAAACAATATTTGTATTCTTCTGTTAGGAACAATCAAATCTTCTTCGTAATAGCGGTTTCATTTGGCCTTCTAAACGAACCATACTAATTTCTAGAACAAGTATTCGTCTGGATAATCTGAATCTTATAACAAACAAGAAACTCAAGTAGTAATTGGACAACCAAGTTTTAAAACTTGTTTTGTTCCAAGGAATTTTAGAAAGAAATTTGTGAAGAAAATCTCTTTTAAAAACTGTTTAAAATTTTGAAAATCATACACCTGGTCGTCATTACTATATGAGGTGGTTGACGTCCTTCTCAACTATCACAACGAATCCAATTAGGAAAATAATCAGATTAGAGCCCATTCCTTT
Organism: Apium graveolens; assembly: GCF_009905375.1. Taxonomy (NCBI): domain Eukaryota; kingdom Viridiplantae; phylum Streptophyta; class Magnoliopsida; order Apiales; family Apiaceae; genus Apium; species Apium graveolens. The sequence goes on from NC_133655.1 coordinate 279,550,169, forward strand.
CCATATATCTTCTACCCCTTATTGGGTCCATTTTGCCTTCATTGGTCAACAAAACTCTAGTTACCGTTGCATACTATCTTATTTGTAACTTCACTTCTAGTCTTCCATACTGGTAACATTCCCACCCTTATCTCTTATGGTTACTAAGTATAATAAATCTATCCAGTAATCATCAGATTTATTTTATAACACAAGGTCGATTTATATCACATTACTTCTATACGTATCATGTTTGATCATATCATCATCATATAATTTCAAAAAAGCTCTCGATTTCCAATCCTTTCAAATTTCTTTAAAGATCCATCTAGCTCACTCCACAAGATAATCGTGGGTGGCATACTCATTAGTAGCTCCCTATAACCTGGTAGCGGTTATCTTCTGAAACACACGTATCCTCACTCTAGGTTCTTCGAATTTTTCTTAATACCTCGTGTACTTACCATATGCTATAGCTTTCGAATCCATCCTTCTGGGTGTTGTTACTTCATAAGATGAGTTTTAAACGGATGTTATAGAACAGAATGTAGAGTAGACAGAAAGGATGTGCGCACAATTGAATATACGATAGAACCAGAATCAGCGTGTGGGGGATTCCCGAATAGGTAGCCTCGCATCAGGGGATGAGATAATAGTTTGTAAAGGTGCAATTGTCGCAGCTGGACGTGATATGGCTAACACCTATGGAAGAGCAGGACGCGAATCAGATGAGGGTCCTCCACCTGAGTGCTCCGAATAATCGAACGATTCCGGGATAAAAGAATCTGCCATAGCCACCATCTGAAAATCGCGTCGTTAGATAAAGATGTCAAATCTCATCACGAATCTCACTAAAACCTATTATTTGACTGCACTCAACCTCTCGACGTTCTATCTTGCTATTTCCTAATCCTAATCCTAACCTTCTATCCATTCCCGACAATCTAGACTTGTTTCAGTGACTTATAACCTGTAGCTCTGATACCAACCCGTGACACCCTCCAAACCCGGGTCAGAAGTTTGGGGCTCACAACACACTCACGCACAATATACAAACCTGTATATATAATATTATATGCATTGACCCTTCTTTACACAACCACGGATCGCAATAAGTTAAAGTATGAAAATAAGCCACAACCTTAACTTTTAGTATATCATACCAAATCCCAACTAGTTCAACTTACAACTGATAATGACATCGTTCTTACAATCTTTCTTATCCCATTTACAATATGAATCTCATGCTAACTCGATCCAACTTAACCGGAAACCCTAGCTCGCACACTAGACAGCGAATCCTCGTTACCAACACTTTCCTTTTCAACTGTTGAAAACATAAAAAGTTTTGCCAGAGTGAGCTAACTAGCTCAGCAAGTAATAATAGCAGTAATTGAGGTTAAACAATTACCAATTGAAATGATTAAGAAGAATCAAGTTTCTGAATGAGCAATGCTTAGAATTGGATATTTACTTTTTATTTTAAAAACCAAGGTTAGGCTGCTGATCAGTCACGCACTAACCCCAAGCAAGGCTCCCAGCTTTGCTCTATATATACTGGATCCAAGGCACGCATTATCCTACTATGACCACGAATCTGGTCCGACCACGAATCTGGTCCACATTTATAAAACCATCCAATTCTAAAATAATTCAAAATGATAACCAATGTAATCAATAAGCTGAATTATAAACAACATTTATCTTGAAGCATAAGGTGATTCACGATACCATGAAGGTATAACAAAGAATTCAAAAAGATTGGCTTTCAATCAAGGAAAGAATCAGAAAGTAGAAGACCAAGGGTTCAAGGGTTCCAAGAATTGGTCTTCTGTTAAACAAGGAATAAGGGTTGCCATGTTACGATATTCAATATCAGAATCAGTATGTGGTAGATATATATTTGTGGAGTAGTATCGTATGTGTATGGTTCGTATCTGGGAATTCAATAATCAATGGTTTATGAAGAATAAGGCTTATGGCTTAAGATCAATAAGAATCAGGGTTCAAAGTTAAATAGTTTAAAGTGCTTGCAGTATGAAACAAGAGTTATTTTGAATAATAGCGACATATTATGAAACAATTTGAAAATATTTACAATATATCTTGAAAAAGGTTCAGAAGTAATTGCCTTATCACCGAAGATTTCCACTTTACTTGTACTCTTCTAATAGTTTTGCTCATCAACTATTTTCCTTCTCTTTCTATGTCTTTCTTCTATTTATCAATCATTTGCCTTCTCTTACGACGTTTCGATTCTATTTATGGATCACTGGTTTCCTTTTCTATGCCTTGCTGACTCTGCTAGGCATCACAAGTATCTATCAATTATTCTTACTCGTATTATTCTAATCGTCACATAAACGTCGTAAGCTTTTATCTACCCTTCGTTTTACCCAAATCCGACGTACGGATTGAAAGTTACGAATAAAACAGTCAAACCATAACCACATAGGCATATAACGCATCAATCAGTGAATACGTAGCACATAACACATAAGGTATTTGATCAAAAAAAACTCAAAGAAGATTCGGGCTTAAAATGATTTTTCAGGTATTTAATACGAATTTTTGAACATTTTTCAGAATTAAAAAGGGTCTCCGAATTATTTTATAATTAAATAAAAGGGTTCGAACACCCGAATCTGGCTTTAAAATAATTTTACAATAATTTTCGAGCTTTGAAAATAATTTAGAATAATATTTTAAAACTCGAAACTATTTTTTGAAATTTTTAAATCAAAAATAAATAATTAAATCAAATTAAATGATCAATTAAAATTAATTAATAACTAATTAAATTAATTAATCAATTAATATTTTAAATTAATTGACTAATTAAATAATTAATTTTCAACTAAAATTAAATAAATAAATAATTTCAATTTAATTTCAATTTAAAAATAATTTATTTTCAGAATTAAATATATCTATTTTTTTGGAATTTAAAATAAATAAAAATATTTCCTGAAAATATTATAAAAAGGAAATATCATTTTTATAAATAATCTAAACATGAGTATGATTTTTGCACAATATTAAAACTAGGTACCAAAAACGTAAACTTGCAAAACCTCGGGGGTTAAACTCTAATTTTTACAGTCTCCCCCCTCATCCCGATAGTCGCCGGCGAAGCCATGACCCCCGGCCAAAAGCTTCCCGGCGAATTTCAAACCACCCAGATCAATGCAAAAACAAGCAGAGATACTCTACGTTGCTGCAGAACCTGTTTTATCACAGCAAGAACAGCAGATTCACAGCCAATCGGTCGGAAATCTTCCCGCCGACTACTCCCTATTTTTTTCGGCGAGGTCGATTCCGACTCCCTCTGTTAAAACGGACAATACCACTTGATTCCCCTTCACACGATCTATTTAATGATGTAAGCCTTATGTTTCCAGATTTAACGGGTCAAAAATCCGGCCAAAAGATAAATTTTCCGGTGAAAATATTCAAGAACACCAAGAACATTCAAACCCAAAGATCAAACCAACTTTTCTACATGTTATTGAACTCGATTTTTGACATATAATATACCAAATTGACCAGAAAAATATTATCTACATGATGGAATCATCAAATCATATCAACAACATCAAAAACAAATTTTCATAATTTAATCTATAATTAATTTGAAATAAATTAATTAAATAAGAAAAATAACTTGATTCCTGCATAAAAACGGATGATTGATTATGAAAGTACTTTTCGAGAGCTTCGTTTTGATATGTTGCACGCCCGAATCGGAGTTCGATCACGCCTTCGTTCGTACGTTTGATTCTCAAGAACGCGATATTCATTCGACATTTTCTCTGTATTTTACGGGGTTTTACTAACTGATTATGATTATACGAATAAAATGAAATAATAAAAGGGCTATATATATTTTTGGAATATTGGTTCTTTTTGGATCGTTAAATTAGTTACTTAGCCGCTAAGTAACTGCAAAAACGATCCGATTTGATACCCGTATTGGATAATTATCCAAACCAGGATTCTTATAAAACACTATATATGAGAATAACGTAATAATATCCCGTCTTTCGAGAATACGGGGTTTGTTGATTCACCGAAATGATTATCGTATCGAAAATCTTGCGCCGGCCGCTCACGGGTCAAACCGTAATCCGGATCGAAATAGTCAAAACACGGAAAATGTCCAGAATTACCAGGTTAGGTTAGGAAGGAGTTTTCGGAAGAGTTTCGGGTTGTAAAAACGTAAAAACGGTTGAATTCGGATGATTCACGACTTTATAAAATAATTTTTGTAATTATTTAGAAAATAATTAATAAATTCATAAATCAATATAAAATCATATAACAGTCCAAAAATTACCAGAAAAATACCGTAATTATCTATATTTTATTTTGGTCATAATAAAATTAACATATTTATATTGTATCCCATATAAGCATTCACATATCCACACCAATCATCAGATAATTCACCAAAAATCACATAATAATCATATAAAAATTATTTATTGATAAAAATAATTACACGCGATTTCCCGTATATTACACCTAACACACATTTACTTGCTTATGTGCATATTTTTTGATCAAATTTGGAATATGTTAGTCTAATGTAAGTAGACTAGTATATTATATATGATGTTTTGAGGATTCTGATGATAGTTGAATTTATTTGACTGTGTGCTAATTATGTGTTTTTGAATTTATTCAAAATAAATCTTTCTCAGTATGGAGTATTTGATTTAATTAGTGTTCTTGAGTACTTGCATGGGGAATAGTTAAACCTTTTATGTAAGTGTTCTTGAGTACTTGCATTGGGAATAGTTAAGCTAGAAAGTTAAGTCACTTTTTAACTGCCTAGATTCGCGTAGGGTGTGTATGGTTATAACACTTATTCACCGGGCAACTCAAGTGTCTCTTTGGCTTCTTTTCTCCCTCTATAAATTCAAATCCTTCTCTCTTCATTATTCATCACTATTTTTTTTCTCCTCAGCAAACATCCTAACTCCAAACCTTCATCTTGTTCAAATATATCCAATGGCTGCTCCTGTATTTTACACGCTCAATAATGGTGTTTATTTTCCAGCCCTTTATTTAGCTGATAATAAGGTCTATAAGGTCTCTCTTGAAGTTTTTGACGAACTCTCTTGGGATGATCATATGAACTTTCTATTTTTCGAGGGAGAAGTCTCTCTGGAGCAAGAGAGACGTGCTTTGGTGGCTGAGCAGGAACGTCTTGCTGTTCTGGAGCTGCAAGAGAGAATCATTTCTCTTGCATACTCGATGTCCAGAGCATACCAACGCAGGGCAAGGAGGATTGAAGCTGAGAAGAGGCAGAGACTAGATTAGTTAGGATTAGGGTTTAAATTGTTAAAATCTAAATCTTCTTATACTCTGTTTCAATATTAATAAAAATATTTCACCTTCTCTATTTTAAAGTTGTTTGTGTTTTGTTTGCTATGTGTTTACAATTCATCTGAGTATCATATATTCAGTAATACTATATGCAACTGAAAACATCATGAAGTTACATATTTTCAATGCAGTACAGGGTAAACACTATTTCTTCAAGACAATAACAGGGAACTCAGATAAATCACTCGAAGCAGAGATAACACATTTGATTTCATCTAATGTATCAGACATATCAATGGATAAGTAAAAGTTGAATATTATACAAAATCACTTTTGATTTATGTTTTAAATCTCTTAACTTTTGTATGTCAACATCTCTGAGAATCAATTTTTTACAAAATTCTATGAATTTGCCTATGGATCACCCAACGGGCATTTGTGCTAAACTGCAGTTAATACATCTTTCACATCCAAACTGTAGTTCACCCAGGCACAGCAACACAAACACAAACTCAAACACAATCCCACTCAGGTAACTCTCAAAAGGAACCTGTTTTACAAAAGGATAGAAACTTCACAAAATGTTCTTCATTTGGTTTGTTGTTTGAGAAAAGAAGGATATAATAAGCCAAGATCCTCATGCTTATTTAAAACTTTCAGAATTCATGAAGAGGATACTTGTGCTTACTAAATCAGAAATGCTACAAGCTATTCTGATTCATCTCCAAAGAAAGGACCAGAACTTCATCTGTTAATGGTCTTGACAGTAGCTCATCAACCCTGTCATGTCAACGTTAGGGAGGATTTGTTAAGGAAATCTGTCAAAAGTCCCTAAAACAGCAAAGTTAAAGGAGAGTAAAGGAGATTACTCTTGGACATATAGATGAGACTATAAAAAGATTCTTACTTCCTGGATCATGCACACAAGAACCTATGTCTTAATGGGGCATACCAGCAACATCATTCCCTGATCCATGTTCCACAAGAATCTATACTCCATATAGTATAGAAGACAAGGAAGAATCTCACTACGCCATAGATTGGATTCTGCAACCCCAACAAACCGTTACTTAAGGCCAAAAAAGCGTTGCTAAAGGACAAAAAAAGGCTATTGCGACTATTTTTCGGGGTTGCAATTTTAGGCGTTGCAATAGAGTTTTTTGCAACCCCAGGGACACCTTATTGCAACCCTTGTTTATCCGTTACAGAAACATGCTATTGCAATACCAATGGGGTTGCAATAGGACTTAAAAAGTGTTACAACAGGGTTTGGGCTATTAGTACAATATTTGTGGGCCCCACATATGGGGCCACCCTTTTGCAACATTTTTAATGTTTTTTTACAACGCTTTTAGTGTTTTTTGCAACATTTTACACTGATTATTAGCAACACTATAAAGACCTATTGCAATACTTTTACAAAAAAAATGCAAGAAACTATTTGTAAAATGGCATGCCCATAAATAAGACCATAGTCTTAAAACCAAGACAATCAACCAATCCACCAACCATAACATCAATTATCACAAATAAACACAACTACCTTCACCATCACCATACTACCATCTCACATTACATGTTCATCTCATAAATTCCAAACAATATAACCTAAAATAAATATTCATCTAATAACCTAAAATGCTCATTAAGCACCTTATTACTAGTACAAACATGAATACTACATTTACAAATTATAAATGTCGAACTGCAAAGTGATGCATCTGTCTTGTACTTGCAATCTTTTATATTTTGCATAAGAATCATAACGTAAGTGTTGTATCTGCATCTGATTCCTACCTTGGTCTGGACATTCCTGTAGCTTGAGCCTATGATAATAAATATTCCTGTACATCAAAATGCAGGACATGATTAGACAAGCAACTAAATATATTGGCAACAAATTTTACATAAAAATAGTCATATTTACATTAATTATAGCTATGCATAAGTACTTGATCAGTTTAAGTATATTAGCAAAGTAATTTTTAACTTGATACATGTCAGTGTGCATTTACATATACTAGCTCTAATTTAGGCACAAAGCTCTACAAAGTAAGATCATGGTAAGTCCCTCGATCCCAGGGGTATAAAACATTCTAATAATACCATCAGGATGAGTGACATGTATAAATCTCTTTGAGCCTTATTAAAATATATCTCATATTAAAATAATTTGTGTCCATGTCTACAAGTTTTCAATTAGAGCTGCTTCTGCACTCTCATGGTCAAAAAAAAAGTTAATTGTTTAAGTTCTTGATGGTTCAACCAATAAAACATTAATGGTACTTAATTTGGCTCAATAAAACTAAATCTAGAAATAAACTAATTAGAATTAAGTTTGATAATTTGTTATGTACATTACAGAAAAATGTAAAGGCAGAGTGCACCACAAAATTAGAACTTAAGATCTAAGGAGTAAATAGTAGATTTCACAAGGGGTTGTTGGAATAAGAGCTCTTGAATTCCTAAGAAATTGAATATTATATCATTACCAAAGAATCTGCTATTTAACTAGGTAGCATGAATGAAGTAAACAAATTGAAAAATATTTACCTGTTTCGCTGACAAGTAGGTATTATTGTAGGAAAGACTAACATAAGGAGATAACCTACAGATGTAAAATATTCACAAGTGCAACACAAGCCAATACTATATACTCTTGAAATATGACACAACTGCACAACAAAAACTGTTAACAAAAGCTCAGAATTCAAACAGTGGAGTAGAGTACACAAGAACCTGGATGTCAAAGTCAGACAACAACTCTTGAATCTCCAGCCACACAAGAACCATTACCTCAAAATGGTGATGAAGGCAGAATCACTGAGAACACTGTGAGAACAGTTGAAACTGATGAAAGATGCAGCTGCATACCAATGTTAAATTAATCAGCTGCTTCTTCAAAATCTCACAAGGTATAAAATGCATATCTACTTTTATGATGAAATGAGTATGATTAGACCTATATAGATCACCTCTAATCATATGATCACAAACAACTCTTCTCAGCCACCTCTTATTTCTGTAGGTCAAACAACATTTGATCCTTTCATGTGAGGATGAGAGAAAAGATTGAGTGAAAAATAGAAAATAAGAGAGGCAGGATCCTTCCTGGCAAAAAGAGAGGTAGATTGGTGTCTGGATTTAGTAATCCTTGTGAGGAAACTCTGACTCTCAAAAGTCCTGAGACTAGTGCAGTGAGAATTAGTGAGACTACTTTAAAATAACAGAGAGTTTAGGACTTGTGTTACTAAAAGACTTTTTCTACAGGTCTAAGTCTCCTATTCTCCATGTTACAATCCCTATAGCTTGAATCTGCAGATATTGTTCTAAATGGACAATGACACAAGCTTGAACAACATGCATCTAGCTGATTCTTCCCACCTCCAGATAATGTCAAAAAGGGGGAGAATATATCTAAATGCAAAAATAGTTATTGGATGTTGCCAGACAATAATACTCTCTCTTTGATAGGGGAGAGAAGAGTAAATCTAAATGCACTAAGAAGATTGGGAAGATTGAATTCTGCATTTAGATAGAGTTTTGACATCATCAATCTGAACTTGTGCATAATTTCATAATGAACAAGTTGGGGGAGATTGTCATACATAAGTGATGATGTCAAAGATTACTGAAGATAACAATATCATTAGTGTCCCTGATCAAGGTATGAAACAAAGCTAAACGGACATCTGATCTAAGGAGAATAATGAATCTGTTAAGCTTGGGGTTAGTCTTGTTAACAGGCATGAATGTGTGTTAAGCAATCTTCTCATCAATTGGGAGAGATTGTTGTGCAAGATATACCTGTACCATAACAAGACTAAGATATTTTGTCAACCCTAAGTAAGTTCTAATGTGATCTTAATCTGTATTTTGTACTTGTAACATTTAAAGTCTGTAAAAATGTCAAAGGAGCAGACTAGAGCCTTTTTTTATAAACACTATCAAGCCTAAGAATTCTATCTGGAAGAAGATCAAGAAGATCATGCCTCAGAAGAATTATAAAGAAGCTTGGAGTTGAATAAAGCTGTTTTAGGAAAAATACTCTAAGTCAAGATCTCTACAAGTCACATATTTGATGTTATAGAGAAGTCATTCGAGAACTCCAGAATGACTTATAGAGAAGTCGGGAAAGCCACTAGAGAACTCAGAAAGATATCGACAAGTCAAGAAGACATGAAGATTGGATATATTGACAAGTCATTTCTTCACAAGAGAACTCAGAGTTATCGGCAAGTCTACATTCATTAGAGAACTCTGAGTTATCGATAAGTCTAAGTCTACTAGAGAACTCAGAGATATCGATAAGTCAAAATTCACTAGAGAACTCTAAGTTATCGATAAGATAAAGTGAGGACATGACGCTGAGAGATCTCGACAAGCTAAAGTTTCATTCGAGAACTCAGAGACCTCTTTAAGACAAATTTACTAGAGCATTAGAGATCTCGATAAGTCATTTTACTTATCGAGATGTCAAGATCTCTATGTGCCTAAACTGGAGATCTCGAGTAAAACTCTCAAAGTACAGAATCATAGACCAGTTCAATATCCAAGATTAACAATCAACAAACAATCCAACCAGCTGGATTGACAAGTCTACAAAAAGCAGCTTGAAGAATGTGCAAGATCAATGGTAAAGATTAACTGACAAAGGAAGATCAAAGTGAACACGGGATGTTAAAGATATGCTAAGCCAGAAATGGAAGATCTACTTTTCTATAAATAGAAATGACAAGTGACAGTTTAGAAAAGCTAATAGCATATCTTATTACACACTGTGTAAACCAGCAGTTAACTAAGTTATAAAGTTAACAATGGTCCTTTAGTCAGGAGTAACAATTTAGATCAAATTTCTTGTACACTCTCAAGGAGAAGCTAAGCTCTTTATCAACAAAGAGCCTAGAAATTTTGTAGCAAAACAGTCTTAATTTTAATATAAAAAATTAAGTTAGTTTTGAAGATCTGTATTCTTTATTTTCTGAAAGCTTAAATTCTGCATGAACACGTTTCATTACAAGATTTAGTTTACTTTGTTCAACCATAAACATTCAAGAAAAGCACAAAAATAGTAAAACACATTCACCCCCCTGTGTGTAATTCATTTCCTAACAATGAATGTCTAATTTGTGTTCTTATTTTGGTAAAAATAATCCTTCTAATGTTTATAAAATCCTCTCCCATGGTAGATTATAGTGCCTACAACTATCCATTGAACGCCACTCTCATGGTTATAAAAGTACAATTATAGACTATTAAAAGCCAAGAATCATAAGTTTCATAATTTTCATATCAATCTCCCGATCTCATACTGAAACTGCATCTATCATATCATGTACTAGAATTACAACTCCTTTCCCGATCTGTTATAACTCCTAAAGATTCAATTAGAAGTTAGCTACTCCTCTAATTGTATAAAGTGCTCAATAACAGATTAACAATAATAAGAAAATCACAATATACTCAAACAAACATATTAAGCCAATTGAATACTACCCAACTATTGGATAAATGAATTAGCTACTCATGATAAGATAAACAATATATATTAAGAACGCAAATTATGAGTTTAAGAATTGATGCACAAAGAATATAACTTTAAAGTTCCTTTGGAATATGGATGAATCCCTTCGCTCCTTCTTCCAATCTCCCTCAAAAGATGCTTCTATCCTTGCTCTTGAGAATTCCAAAGTACCTCTATTCTATTCTATCTTATGTTATTGGTTTTCTGTATATAATATATAAAACCTAATATATCATAAAGAGTTTTTTAATGCTTTTCCCAAAATAAATTAGACTTTGATATAAAATTCGTAGGCTATCTACCAGGCCTGATTCTGGGCTATTCTAGTTGGATTCTTGATGTTGGACCACTTCTAAACCATATATAATTCTGTTAGCTTCACATGGGCTGTGAGATCGCCCAATTCTGATGTCTAGAACTCAAGTTATGACCCAAACAGTGATGTATGCGCGTGCACCCCAATAAATCTGAATTTCCTTATGATTTAAGTCCAAATAAGTCCAATTCCATCTAAAGTTGGGAATTCTTTATTCCCTTTCCTAAAACAATAAACTCTAATTAATAATATCCAGTTAATGATATAATATTATAAATATGAGAATAAAATCCTTTAATATATATATACTCTATCACAAGGCTAATGAGTCAAATACTGACATCTATGATAGATTCCTAACACTGCTCAATGTTCTATTTAGTTGGAAAAGAGTATGACAGGGAAGACTCGAATACTAAGGTTCTGGGAGATCTTCCTGAAGAATAGGATACTCAAGCCTTTATAATCAGGCATCAATATGATCTTGATTTATTGACACTGGATGAAATCTATAGTATGTTGAAAACCCATGACTTGGAGATTCAACAAAGGAAAAACAAGAAAGGTCAGAAGATGAAGGATGTTATTTTGAATATTGAAGCTCACAAAGGCAAGGAAAGAAGAGATAGCTCTAAAAGAAGGCAGGTAATTGAGGAGTCAGATCCTGACACTGAATCATCAGATCCTGACACAGATACTGATGAAGATTCTGATATTGAGCTAAATGATCCTCAAGTTGTTCAGATGGCTGCCATGCTGGTTAAAGGCTTTAGAAGGATGAGGTTTGCAAAACCACAAAGAAAAGGTGGTTTTAACAAGTAGTATTCTGGATGGAAAAGCAAATTCACAAATAATAAAGGACAGTACTCCAAGGGAAGGAAGTTTGATAAAGCCAAGGTGACTCGTTACAACTGCAATGAAAGGGGACATCTAGCTACTGAGTGCCCCATGTCAACTGGAAAGGCTTTGTTCACATCAAACTCCAACAAGTACTGGATGGACTCATCAGGAACTGACAATGATGAAGAATGCTATGCAATTATGAAAACTCATGGAGAGGAAGTGTCAGGAACTGATAAGGTACCTTAAGTTATTTTCCCTATTGATACTGATAATATGTCTATTGATACTGATAATATGTCTGAATTGAAAACTTTCTTATATTCTCTGCATGTTAATTTCTAGAATAAGTCTATTGAAAATGATAATCTAGTAAATGAGAATAAAGAACTTAAGAAAGTAAATGATTATTTAGAAGCTGAGCTTGTATGTCTGTATGAAACTGATAAAGTATGTAAAAAGGCCACACATAATGAATCTTAGATGCACATTAAGTATGTCATGCTAAAAAAAGTGCTTGAAAAGGAAAAAGAAGTGTTTAAAACTGGGATGTCATAAGGTAAAAAGGTTCATAACTTCATAAATGACAAAAACTGGAAAGAGTGTTTGGGCTATAATGAATACACTGATAAAAATAAAAATAATATTATAACCAATACTACTCCTGTTACATTTATTAATACTAATCATTAGGTCAGTCTACAAAGTAGGGTCTACCTCTAATGTTCCTGATAAGAAGAAAGTTGAACTTAAAGTTCCTGACAAGAAGAAAGTTGAGTTTAGAGTAAAAGAAAAGAAGGATAAAAATATAGATCTTCTCTCTAAGAATTAACTTGATAAAACGGTTTGTGAAGTGACTTCTAGGACTCACAAACCTAGTGTTAAAAGAGGTAGAAAAAGAAAACAGGGAATAAACAAGGCTAATCATTATAAGTACATTCATGATGCTCCTAGAAAAGCTTGTTTTAACTGTGGTAATACTAATCATATTGTTATTGATTTCTCGAGTTTGATATTAGTGGTAGATCAATATTTTACAAACCACAGAACCCTTGTTTTCACTGTGGTAGCATTTAGCATTCTATTTACACATGTAAAGATTATCATAGCTTGTATCGCAACAATTATGATTCTTTACCTAAATTCAATAAAATTTCTATTTCAAATAGAACTGTTAAACTGAGTGTGCATACATCTTATAGAATTAAAACCGTCAGGACAAATCCTGATGGAGCAATTCTTGATGGGTCAATTCCCGACAGGAAGTCTTCTACTGCAAAATATATAAGATGTCAGAACGGACCCAACAAGCGTGGGTTCTTAAAAATGCTAACTGATTTCCATATTTCTGATTACAGGAAAACAAGAAGAATGTGCTAGTACTGGATAGTGGATGTTCTGCATATATGACTGGAAATAAATCCCTGTTGTCAGAATATGAGGAGAAAGTTGGCCTAATGGTTTCCTATGGTGATGGTAATGTAGAAAAAACACTGGGATATGTCAATATAATCATTGGAAATATCATCATCTCAAATGTAGCTCTAGTAGAAGGACTAAAACACAACCTGTTGAGCATCAGTCAAATTACTGATAGAGTGTACTATGTTATATTTTATGATACTCACTGTGAAGTAGTTCAAAAAGTCACAAAGAAAGTGTTTTCAAAGGATATAGGAATGAAAACATCTATGAATCCAAACTTCATGCAAATACTGATGGACCTGAAACTTGTTTGATAAACAAAGCATTTGTAGATGAAAGTTGAAACTGGTATAAGAAGCTTTCTCATCTCAACTTGAATAATCTTAATGAACTGGAGAAGAAAGATTTGGTGAGAGGTCTACCAAACATGTTTTACTCTCTTGATGGTTTATGGAATGCATGTCAACAAGCCAAACAAAGAAGGACCTCATTCAAAAGCAAGTCAGGATCATCCATCAAAAAACCATATCAATTGCTAAATCTAGATCTCTTTGGCCCTGCCAATGTGATGTCAATCAACAAGAAAAGGTACACTCTAGTTGTTGTTGATGAATATACTAGATTTACATGGATTTTTTCTTGCACAGTAAGGACGAAACAACAAATGTTCTCCTGGATAATTTGAGACTTATTGAAAATGGCACAAAGTATAAAGTACAAATTCTATAAAGTGACAATGGGACTGAGTTCAAAAATACCAAGATAGATGAGTTATGCAGATACAAGGAAATTTCTCAACAGTTTTCAGCTCCTGGTACACCTCAACAAAATGGAGTTGTGGAAAGGAAGAATATAACACTCCAGGACCATGCTTGTAGAAGCTAATCTACCTACATACTTTTGGGCTGAAGATGTCAAACCTGCCTGTTATAATCAGAATCTGACTCTGATTAACACACAGGGACTAACTCCTTATCAAATGATCAAGGAAAGGAAACCAAGTTTGAAGCATCTTCATATCTTTGGATGCAAGTATTTTGTTCTTAGGACACATCCTGAAATGCTTGGCAAAAGTTGATGAGGGTATTTTTATTGAATATCCTTCATCAAAAGCCTATAAGTTTTCTATCCGAGAACGAGAATAATTGTTGAATTAATCCATGTTTCTTTTGATGACAAAAAGATTCCTAATATTGAAAAAGATACTCATGAAGAACTTGTATTTTCTAAAAAGAAGCTCAAGTCAGGAAAAGATCTAAATCCTGATGACTTATCAAATCCTGACGATAAGTCAAATCCTGACAAAAAGACAAATCCCGACTCTGAGTCAGATCTTGATGATGATTCTGATCTTGATCTAGAGTTGATTATGAAAGATGTAAATATTGAGGTGGAGAAATCACAAGGTAGTCACAACTCTAGTGAATCAAATTCTGATGACACTGATGAATCAGGAAACACTGGATCAACTAGAAATTCTTCTAATATAACAGATGACAACTCAGCAGGAAATGATCATTCAACTAAGAATCAAGATCAATTTGGTGAACAGTCCTCAAATAGAAGCTCTTCTCAATCATGAACTAACAGCACTGATACAGGGGGAGTTTCACATGAAAATGATGCATCCAATATAGGAGGAACATCAGGAAATGGGACTGAACTGCCAAAATTTGTAAAATGGACAAAAGATCACACACCTGATCTTATCATTGGAAATCCTGATGTTGGTGTTCAAACAAGGAGTGCAACTGAACATGAATTTCTCTATCACAATTTTCTTTCTAAGGAGGAACCAAAGAAAGTAGATAACACTCAAGGATCCTGATTGGATTCAAGCTATGCAGGAAGAATTTAATAAGTTTGAGACATATGAAGTTTGGAAATTAGTTCTAAGGCCAAAGAACAAGTCAGTAGTTGGCACAAAATGGGTTTTTAGAAACAAGATAGAAAGTTAGACTTGTTGCAAAGGGCTATTCACAACAAGAGGGCATTGACTATGATGAAACATTTTCTCTTGTGGTGAGACTGGAAGCTATGAGAATTTTCTTGGCATATGTTGCACACAAGAAATTCAAGGTCTTTCAGATGGATGTCAAGAGTGCTTTTCTGAATGGAGAGTTAGAAGAAGTAAATGTTGAGCAACCACTAAATTTCATTGATCCAAAATTTCCAAACCATGTGTACAGACTTGACAAAGCTTTATATGGACTCAAACAAGCACCAAGGTCCTGGTATGAAACACTTGCCAAATTCCTGATTGAAAGTGGTTTCAAAAGAAGTACTATTGATAAAACCTTGTTTTACATAAATAAGGGTAGTGAGTTGCTTTGGGGGCAAATTTATGTCGATGATATTATATTTGGGTCTACTAACAACAAGATGTGCAAGAAATTTTCTGATCTAATGAAGTCAAGGTACCAAATCAGTATGATGGGAGAGTTGAGTTACTTTCTTGGACTGTAAGTTACACTAACTGATGAAGAAATTTTCACTAATCAGTCTAAGTATACAAAGAATCTGTTGACTAGATTCAATATGCAGGAAAGTACTACTAGTGAAACTCCAATGGCCACTGCTACAAAGTTAGATCCTGATCAAGGTAAAGAAATTGATGTCACTGCTTATAGAGGTATGATTGGTTCATTAATCTATCTAACTCCTAGTAGACCAGATATTATGTATGCAACCTGTTTGTGTGCAAGATTTTAGGCCAAACCTAGAGAACCTCATTTGGTTGCTGTGAAGAGAATTTTAAATATTTAAAAGGGACTCAATCTCTTGGTTTGTGGTATACAAGAGAATCATATTTTAGTCTAGTTGGCTATTCTGATGCAGATTTTGCTGAATGCATAATTTACAGGAAGAGTACCTCAGGTGGTTGTCAGTATTTGGGTGGTAGATTAGTTATATGGAAAAGCAAATAACGGAAATCATTATCTACATCTACAGCTGAAGCTGAATATATTGCAGCTGGCATTGTCTGTGCTCAGATTCTTTGGATGAGAAATCAGCTATTGGAATATGGATTGTCTTATTTTAAAAAATCTATCTATTGTGACAATCATAGTGTCATTTCTATGACAGGTAATCCCGTACAACACTCACTCACAAAATATATCAATATTAGAAATCATTTTATCAGGGAGCATGTCATGGAAGGAACAATTGAGTTTCACTTTGTTCCAACTGATCAACAAGTAGCCGATATCTTCACCAAGCCATTACAAGAAATTGTCTATGTTAGAAATCAGGAATTTCCATGGAGTCAGGATCTGTCATGAGGAGTCAGGATGTGTAGTCGATCAGGATCTGTCTGACAGTCAGGATTTGTTAAGCCGTCAGGATCTGAGGCGGTCAGGATATGCATCAGGATTTGAAAACTGTCAGGATATGATTGGATAAGTCACAACTACAGGATAAATCAGAATCTGCTGATTTATAGGATCGTAGTTGTTCATTTAAATATGTATAGAAACTAGATAAATCATATTATAACGTATCTTGTAATTAATAGGAATTGATTGTAGATGTGTGATATATAAACATTGATTAGGTTATCACTTTGTGGTGTGCACAACTCGAGTATTTTCATAACCTAGCAGCTCTTAAGAATATTGTTCTTGACAGAGTTTTGTAACAGTTTATTAAAGATCAATATAAACTTTTATTTTATTAAACTGTTTATTGTTATTCTTACTTTACTTCTTTAATCAATCGATTTGGTTGATAATTGTATCCAACCCCCTTAAACAATTATCATTACTGGGCAACATCACTAAAATAATCCAAATATCATTTTCAAAAAGTTTTTTGGGTTATTATAGAGATAATAAAACATGTTTTATGAATCAATCAAACTTCTATGATTTTATAAAAATATTTAAAGGTCAAATAATCTCATTTTTTCACAAAAACAGATCATTCAAAAATATTTTAAAACACAATGACCGTAAAATCGAACACGTACCGGTCAAATAGCATATAATCACATATCTCAATCAAACAAATCTCGTACTTTACTAATTTTACTATTTAATCTTAATTATAACCATCTTTTTATATTTATTAATCGAATAAGGATCCAAATAACGATTCGACTCTAAATCAATATTTTCAAATAATCTTGTATAAATATCACTTATAATATCACATATTTTTACTTCATCTGAATCTAGTCACTTTTTTTTTCTTTTTATCACCACTGGAATATTTTCTTGAATAAATCATATTCTCGAGACACGTATCCATTCACGTGTTCGCCTCATAATCAGTTATCATACCATACACTTTTTAGTAACTCATCAAACTATAGTAACTTTTATATAATTATTTATTCAGTGATGCACATATATATCGCAAAATTTGAATAATTTCTCACTTTATGCATTTAACATTATTCGTGAAAATCCCAGATATTATATATTTTCCTAAATTTTTTTAAATATAATATTACAAATAAGTTTTTTGGCGCGATTTGCATTTTAAACCAATAATTTTTTTAGCAAAAATTCAATTTTTTTCTTTAATTTAGTAGGATTTACTTTATTTACAAATAGACCAAAAGCGATTTTTAGAAAAATTGTTTTCAAATCTATATAAAAACTTACTTGTCTTTTCAAAATGCTGTAATTATTATTAGAAACAACCCCAAATAGAATCATATATTCTTTTTCAAAATCTGCATAAGTATAATTGATTCTTTTTGAATTTTATTAAAATGTAATCTTATTACTTTTAAAGTATCTATTGGACATTTTATTCACAAATAATATAGACAGATACTCATCTAATTCTTAGGAGAAGTATTGAGAATCATTTATTATCGTTATCATCTATTATATTTCATTATATGTATTGTATTTTTCAAAAATTAAATCAAGAGAGGACATTCTCGTACTCCTTAGATAAATTATAATATGTAGATACTCACCAAATATTTAAAAGTATCTTTAAAATTACTTTATTATTATTATCATTATTATTATTATCATTATTATTTGAATATACTGCTTCTTCTTAACATCTTTTTATTAAAAAAAGACTAAATAGATACTCACATAATCTATTAAAGTATATGTAAATTTGTTTATTATTTTTAGTCATTTTTTGATATCTGCATTATATCTTTTGGATATCATAATTGGAGGAAAAAGAATTTCATACATTATATTTCATTTTTATTGTCATTTCTCTCATTTCAACCGGTATCCCTTGTTTTTGTTTGAAGTTCTTATTTTTGGTGCATCACTCTTTCGAAGGTAATGTTTTTACATTTTATATAGTTTATAAATTTTACTTTACAAATTTTTGTCATAGAATACTTGTTATTCTACTTCGTGGTTTAAAAACTATTTTTGATTTTGAATACACAAATAAATCCTTGTTAATTTACCTCTTGTTGTTTGGATAAACATTTTTCTTGGAGAATTACTAGAGTTTGATCCTCATTACCGAATGTTAAGTTGTTACAATTTTATTTGTTATTTGATCAATAAAAATCTGTCATTGAGAACATTTTTAGATCATTTTTGAGACATGCAGCATTATGCTTTTATATGTAGTGAATATATTTTCACCCATTAATCTAGGGGTACTACCATGGTGAAAAAAGCTCTCTTATATATTCCATGACATATATTATTTTCATGTTGCATTTTGTTGCATTTTATTTTTTGCGCAGGTTATGAAATATGTCCAAGTCAAAAAGATCTTCTAAGTCAAATATCGAAAAGGAATTGGCAAATGTTCAGGTAACTAATTCGTAAATATATCAATTTTTGTTTTCTTCAAATTTTGAATTATAATTGTGTCTCTTGTTACATTTTTCTTCATCAAGTAAAATTTTTCGATTTTATCTATATCAATCAATTCAATTATTTGTTGTATATGATTTAATTATTTTTTTATTAAAATTTCAGATTAAATGTAATGTTTTTGATTTAATCTAGAATTATAATATATTGCAGTACTCTAAACATGATTATACATTGAAAATTAAATTTTTAATCAAATTTTTTATTATAATTTTTTATTATTTTTATAGTGAACTGTGATGAAAATTTAAAATAATGTTATATTTATATTGTATATATAGCATCATTTATACTTTTATCAACTTGTTTTATAGAAAACATAATCAGAAAATTATTTCCGTATATATATTTTAAAAAAATATATATTATTTTGTGATTTTTTCTTTGCACTTTGGAAATGATATTTTTATAAAGGAATTTTCTAGCGTGTGCTAATGGGCACATGTTAAGCGCGAAATCTAATGAATTTACTTCATTTTGATTGATTTATATTCATTAGTAATAGTAGAGCCCTGCATATAAAAAAATTGCATCAATCAAAATAAGCTAAACTCATGAGATTCCGCGCTTAGAATGTGCCCGTGAACACACACTAGAAAACGTTTATAAAAAGTTTTATGAAAAATGGTACTCGCTCCATCCCATTTTAGTTGTCACATTTGGATTTGTGTAGGTCAAATTGATTTAGGTTTGACCGAAATTTATTAATAATTTATAATTGAACAAAATAAAAAAATTACATCTTTGGAAAGTATATTTAATCTACTTTAATATATAATTTTTAGTTTTTTAAAATAATACAGAAGTAATTTTTAATTTTTAGTAAAAAATTGGTCAATTTGAGTTTTATAAAGAAAAATGTGACAATTAAAATGGAATTGAAGGAATTAGTTTGTAAAAAGAAAAGAGAAATTTTGTATAAAATCAAGTGGGTTAGTTCAGACTCGTGTTCTCAACACGTTTTGTTTGGCTCTCACTCTGGTTGGGGTTGTGGGATGATTGAATTGGAAGCTAATAATCATAAGTTTATGAAATTTAATTATAAATCATAATTAATAATAAGGAGATTATCATTAATCATTATTAATTTCAACCAAATGGAAGGAAAGAGGGCTTTTCATCTCTCAACTGTGTACATACTCTGTAAGTGATGATCAGTTATTTTTGTATTCGAGTTATTCGTCTTGTTTCTTGTCACGTTATTTTACATTTTTCATGTATATTTAAGCTATTGGTGTAGTTTCTTGTCGTTATTTTACCTTTTTCATGTATATTGTAGCTATTCGTGTCATTTTTTATCACGTGCTTTATTAAATTATAGTGCCACGCTATTTGGATTATGATGAATGTCTAGCATTCCTGAGCTACTTGTATAATGTATTGTTTCCGAAGCTGCATTTAACAATGAATATTTTATCGGCAATATAGTATACTTTGAATGACCAGCAGATATGGTATTATTTTCGAACTGCTGTGGGTGAGATTACACAATTAGAAGGGGAGCATGCCTGGTTGTCCCAGTATATATGCGATGCATTGGACAGAGGATTTGGGTTTAATTGGCGCACACCGATTTGTCTACCTCCAGACGTTGAGAAAGAGGGACTGGAAATGGTATTTGATTATTTTCGTTTTGCTGTAGTGTTGGGTCGGGATTGCGAGGTTAGATTCGTGTTTGCTTAATTCTTGTTGTTAGTTTGTGCTTCCTGACACTTGTTTTGATTTAGAGTTATTAATTGCAGATTTTTTTCTATTTTATAAAGGATATCATAAATTTTGAATTTATATTTGTTTTTCTTTGAGCAGGAGCGCAAGTTGTATATTGATGAACTTCTTCAAAGGGATGAACACTCTCTTTGGTCGTTGCTTCGTGCTGCAAACTGTCTACAAGTTAGTGGGCTATATGAAATGATCCGCGACACTCTTGCTCAAAACACTGAGAAGAGTGTCTCGGAAATAGAGCACGATTTATCTAGATCTTTCAAGCACTGTGCGAAGGTTATTTTTCTTGCGGCTACCATGTTTACTGCCAGTGACATGTTCCTTACCTTCAATTTTTTATGTTAATTTTTTCAATTGATGCAGGGAGAAGAGCTGGAACCTCACAAGAATGTCAACATACGTGCCAGGCTTTCAAATAAGCTGTTTGTGAAACAGACGAAAAAGCTCGACGAGGTACCGAATATAAAGGTAAAATTCATGTCTTCTTCAATATGATTACCATAATTGGTACTATAACAACTTGAATCTATCTTCTAATATTTTTCTTTGTATCATACTTAACTTGTTATTGGTTGATGTTCTTCCTTGATAGAATGTGGAGGCAGCAGAACTGGAGGCTCCGGAGCCTGAAGCTCGTTCAATTGATGACCTCCTTTCTTTTATCAATGGCGATGGAGGTATCATTATCTTTTTGCTCACTAGTTTTTTATATGTGTGCTCCATACTTGCTTAAATATGTGTATTATAAGAACTGATCATATATTCTAGAGTTATTTGCAAAATGCATCCCCGTGGTTTGGCCAAAATGCATTTTTTACCTATACTTTAGATAACTGCACTTTGCATCCCCTTACTATTTCGGCGCGACAAATTGCACCCTTTTCGTTAAATTTGTTAAAATTCTCAGGGGCATTTTAGGAAATTAAAATATTTAATTATAATTAGATCATTATTTAAGTTTTTTGACCCTCTAAATGATACTTTTCGAAAAAATTTAAAGAACGAAAATTATAGAGAACGAAAAAATCTTTTCAAAACAATAACATTCAAAATTATCCAAAAATTTATGAAGCCAAAATTAAATAAAATATATACTTATTGAATTTATTAAAAATAATTATAAAAAAAATATTTCAATTTTGAACCTTTTTATTTCGAGAAGATCTTTTTATTCTCTACAACTTCCGTTCTTTAAATTTTTTCAGAATGTATTGTTTATAGGGTTATAAACCTTAAATAAAGATCTGAAAATAATTTAATATTTACATTTCCTAAAATACCCCTGAAAATTTTAACAAAATTAACGAAAAGGGTGCAATTTGTCGCGCCGAAATAGTAAGGGGATGCAAAGTGCAGTTATCTAAAGTATAGGTAAAAAAATGCATTTTGGCCAAATCACAGGGATGCATTTTGCAAATAACTCTATATTCTAAATTAGCTATACCCGTGGTCCTTTTTTTTTGTAAATACTCGAAGTCCTCTATAAATGTTATTTTTTCAGCTTGTTCTTCTTGCCATATAACAACACGAAAATAATGGCATGTAAGAATGTGTAGAAACTGAAGGATATTAGGTGTATCAAAACAATTTTAAAGGGAAACCCATATATGCCTATAAAATTGTTTTACACAGTGAGACATGACATCCTATTATTTCAAAAAGGAATACACCACCACTAGCCTAACTAATTATCTCAATTTTGATATACTAGTCATGTCTCTTCTAATTACATACTATATAATGAGTTTGGGGCAGTTTTGATATATCAACTACGTCAATTCTTCTATAGTCTTTAAATAAAAACCCTTATTGTCTTAGTTCTACTCTCTAGAAGAGGTGTATTGGGATGTATTTAAGTTTTAGGGTACATGTCCTAACTTGAAGGAAAAGTGTCCACCTTGTCAAAATGATTTGCTCATCCTCAAATGATAAACAATTTGTACAAGCATATTTCTTCTTTTCTAGTAAAAAGTGATGAAATTTTATCCTTTAAATGGTTTCTTTGGTGTGGTTATCTAATGGTATCTTTATAATTATACTTGTGGAACTTAGATGTTAGTTTTTCGTTGTTTCATACCTTACAGTGTAGTTTGAAGTAGGCAAGGCGATTTTTTTTAATGATGCAAACATTAATATTAATTAAGTACATTATATTTGCAGATACCAGAGGGGGTCAAACCTCAAAGAAGAAGAAAAAGAATCGTAACAAAGGGAAAGAGAAGAAGAAAACTTCTTCTATCAATGTTTTTGCTTCAACTGAGGCCTCTGCTTTAGAGAAAATCACCGAGAACAGTGAGCAGGTCAGGCACATGATTTTCATTATTATATTATTCATTTTTTCTTGCCGCGAGGCACATGATTTCCATTATTATATTATTTGTTATTTCTTGCCGTAATTCCCCACAATATGCCGTGTTGTTTGTTACCTAAGAAGATGTATATTAAAATTTTTAGGACTTGAATGCTTCTAATTCTGCATACGATAGAGGTTCCGCTGCTGATAGATTACAACTACTGGGCACTCAACATGAGAGCTTCAATGCTGAGGGAGACATTGTTGATAATGATCTGGATCCCGCTTTGTTGGAAGAGATTAATAGGTTAGCGTGTTAATTTTATCATTTATAATATATCTGAACCTCAATATTTTGGAAATTCTTTTGTATGACAATTATCTCAGTACGGGGTATTTTTAAGTGTGCGAGTGTCACAAGTATCTCTTTCCTTTGTGGGAACAGAATTATATATATATATATATATGTGTGTGTGAATGTAAGTATGTATTTGTGTGTGTCTTAACTTCAATTATCTAGATGTGACGTCAAAAAA
Organism: Apium graveolens; assembly: GCF_009905375.1. Classification (NCBI taxonomy): domain Eukaryota; kingdom Viridiplantae; phylum Streptophyta; class Magnoliopsida; order Apiales; family Apiaceae; genus Apium; species Apium graveolens. The sequence goes on from NC_133655.1 coordinate 279,573,951, forward strand.
AAAAACAAAACCTTTAGGAAATAACGTTTTTTGGGAGTGTTCGACAAATTCACTTTTTCAAAATATGATGAGGTATAAAACAACTTTTGCTTGCAAGTAAAAGATAAATACAGCATGCCAACAAAGATTCAATTTAAGGACCAATGTTACCAAAAGCATAGATGAGGCAATGTCTACTGCTTTTTGATAAGCGATTTTAATAAGGCAATTGCTTCGTCCCATGTCCTTGATTAGGCGATATTGAGGCAATAGATTACCTGTGGCCTTAACATTTTTTGTCAAAATGTTATAAAAATTGATAAATATGTATTTATTATATGTAACTGAAACATAAAACTGTGTTTTTATGTCATTATTACTAAAATGGATAAAACATCACTAAAAAATGTATTTGTAAATTACAAAAAAACTATAGTATTTTACATTAAATTTTCAATTACATTTTCTTAGTCTAAATGTGTTTTGTAGTATGTGACCCAAACTTTTAAGTTAAAATGTAGGCTATACTTTAAAACTTAATATTTTATCTATTCATTTTCTATAGCTCTTGTAATTTTTATTAATAATATCATATTGTCATCATATTAATGTCAAATATTACGTAGATACCAATTCACTAGTTTCTATCTATACTATATTATTTTACTATAATAAGCAAAACTAGTATATTTGGTTGGTTGTCAGTTTGGCACTTCGTCAAATTCTACACCATACTATTATAAGCGGAACATTGTATATTTGATTGGTTGTCAATTAAACACATGTAATTATAAAATCATTGTTAGCTTTGTCTCGCCTAGGCAAATAACACATGTAAGGTCATGACTAGTATTGAGCACATTAAGTAGGTTTGCCACAAGATTGCAATACATTTATCTGTTGTTTGCTTCCTATATTTTGCTCGATGAAGCAATGTGAATCTTATTTTTATGCATAGGCTATGTTACAATTTTGTAAAATTACATATTTTTTAGAAAAGAATTATATTAATTAAGCAAGCAACTACATTAGAAAAAGAAAAGGTAGGGGTGGGGGTGGGGGTGGGGGTCGGGGTGGGGGATAAAGATACTTGAACATGACACAAATTTGATCGACTGCTCTTGCAAACCGATGCTTCTGTTTTGAAAGAGGATCTATTTACTTGGTTTTAGTCTCGACTATCAACAATGTTGATTTCTCAGAGGTTAGTTTTCATTCTTTAATTTATTAGTGTATCTCATTATACAAGATATATCATATAGTAGGTGATAGTATCATGAAATTACATGAAAGTGTTGGATTGATTGCTACTTAATTGCATGTTTGCTTTTTGTTGCCGATGGATATTAGTCACACCGGTGTTTAGTTTTTGTACAACGTTGTAACAATTAATTAGTCCGGTGGCACCTACGGAAGCTAGTTTTATTCATTTGATTATTCTTAGAACTTGAATATCTGTAATTGATTTTGACATTTTGTTAAGTTAGTTTTTTCGCCCTTGTACTATATATGGTACATGGGCGGGGATATATTGGCCGTGTAAGTTAAATTTATTAAATATAAATAAAAAAATGATTTCAAAGGCGTGTGCAAATTTTTATTCAAAACTTGTAAGCATATAATTCTTGTATGGCTAGCTAGATTCTAATATGAAATTATTGACATGCATGCTAGAACGCTACTGCCTTAATATTTATAATGTATTAAACTGTCCTCGATACATGTGTGACATGTATGCGCATTGCGCTGTAAACTTAAGTGTGGCCTTCACACAGCCGCAACTCATTATTACCCGCTTCGTTCATTTTTCTATATGATTTTGATTGTATAATTTTTACATGCATATGGCTGATGTCTGCACACATGTAAAACAAACTCACATCCACAAACTTATTTTTGTAAGAGTTTTCTTGGTTTAGTTCTTCAAATAAGGTATATACTATTATTTAGTGTATCTTCTCAGATAAGATGTCATATGCCATAACAAAATCATTTTGAAATGTTTGCGGTGATGTTGCAGTCTTCTGCTTTTGTGTGTGAAATAAGTAACAGTACTAGAATACTACATTCGATGAGAAGTATGTTATTGTTACTATTTTGCCCTCTACAAAGATATATTCCTTTTACCTTCTTTTCCTTTTATTCGCGGTTCCTTATTTGTCCTCTTCGTGTGCAGGGAAGTAGAGGATTTTGAAATAAGGCTGATGACGAATGCATTGCGTTTAGAAAGGAATGAAATTTTTCAAAGACTTGGTACAAATTTTTATTCCTTCTTTAGATTGTGCAAAAATGTTTACTAAATTTATACATGTGTATATATGTATATAATGATGCAATATTTTCTAAATTTCAAAGAGAGCTACAAATTTAGAACTGATGCATCATGCATCGTATTCATATATACATGAATTTTTGTTTCGTTGAAGTTATTATATTTCGACATGTAATGAAGCTAAAATACTTTAAATTAAATAGCGTTTATATATATATATTGTATTATGACAAAGGATTAAAGACCTAAGAATATGGTGAACTACATGATTTGTGTTGTTCATAATCTGTTCTTGTTCATTCTATCATTATCACAACTAAATATTTCCATTTAACCCTATTTATCTCGTCTTTTATGCACCACGGTTTTTGGTCAAGTTTTGTTATGTCAATAGTGCCATTTTATAGTCTTTGGCTGTGCATAGAAATGATAATTGAATAGTACAAGTTATGCTAATAGAATTACACTGAACAGTTTTTTTTATCATCGTAGCATTAAATTATATAACAATGAATTTTCTGCTGTATATATGATGAGAGAACGTCTCTCTACCAATTGTACAAGACTTTTTTTTTACCTACGTGTTTAATTTGTTTTTTTATTATGACTAGTTTTAGGGTCTAGCAGGATGGATTTGTATTAGTTGCCATAATTAGTTATCCTCCTTTGTCATAGTTATCCTCCTTTGTCAGTTGTAACCTTTTAGTGTCTAGCAGGATGCACAAGTCTACTTTATATTCCTTGCTAATTCCCCTGTTAATTTGCTGTAATGATTGTATCTTTACTTTGATTATATAATTATTGACTTACTTGCTCCCTAGTAACTCATGGATGCTTTCACCCTTTGCACATATTTCACTTATATATGTATATGCTTGGATGGACAGGAATAGACTATGTTGCTTGATCGCAGTAATCTGTATGGTTCAAGACCTGCAGAGAATGGCTGATGTACATTGAATGCATGTTTTAGACTGCAGAGTTAGTGTCAGGTTGGGAATGGCTTATGGTGAAAGCTTTTAACAATAAAATGATGGGGATTGGTTGTGATATAGTCGTATATTTTCTTCTTTTCATGCGCCAAGTTTTGGTTGCTCTTCTATCTAGAATGGATGAAGGTCAGCATTACTGTTGAGAAAGAACTCATTGTGTTCAAGCCCTTATTCACTTTAACGAATGGTGTTTTTAGGTGCAATTCAGATATGTGAGTTTTTTAGCTTTACAGTACATTTCTTAAATATCTTAGATAAATTTAGGGGATTGTTGTTTATCTTATGCTATAACCATCTACGGTGCTCTTATAAATCAAATGTGCATAATCCAATGTTTCTAGACTCTCCTTATCCAATTTATAAAGGCCCTACCTCGCGGTATTTTTCCGAAAAAACAGTTTTCCCAACTTATCTGGCCAAAACTTGCATATGGTAACTGGTGGAGAAGTTTTGCACAGAAAATAAAAGCAACTTTCACGACCTATTAAAAATTGATATTAAATTTCTTTATTGTCAATTATCAGCATAATTATAAACTATGCTATTGTTATTCACTCAATAATATTTGCTATTCTTTTTTGAGCTTGGGAACCATCTTTATTTTCCTTTAGGTTTGCTTTCTTCTTTTTTTATGATTGGTTAATATTTCATTATATGCCTCTGTAATCTATATAGATCAAACTTAGAGCTGGACCAGCTATACCACTGCAATTTCAGATTATACTATGTGTACTGCATTACTTCTATTAAAATGTGTCAAAGGTTTGTTCAATTGATTATGAAGATAATCAAGTGCAGTAGCCACATCAATCGCCATGTTTATTTTGGTAGCAAGGTTTGTTCAATTGATTATATTTGAAGAAGTTGCGTTGCATAGTTGCATGTGTAATGCAGTTAGACAGTCACCCATCTTTGTTGGAAATATACCAATACCAAATGGTTTCAAAAACCCAGATTATATAAACGCCAGTTGCCAGTTTTTTTTTCTTTTTGAATAATTAGGTCTGTTCTAACAAATTGCATTACTTATAGCACTACGCAACCATTGCAACAGCATTACCACTAACCTTGTAAGATGTACGAGTGACTACACAAATGACTTTTGATAGTGCCCTTTGGAACTACCATACCCTTCTCAAGTAGTAGTATACAAATTAATGTTACAAGGAAGATTCGATTCCCGGGATCAAACCCAAGCTGTTGCATTTTGTTTTTTTTAGTCTCCATTTAGCTAATCCAGCAAGAGCCCGATCTCTTCTTAACATCCCGCTTTCCCATTAGTTCTCAGTGTTCCAACAGCATCCCAATTGCTCGTATCAGCGAAGGTGTTACTTAACAATACATAAGTTGAAGGGGTATGTCTGTCTAAATTTAAAGCATGATCTGCTGCACGAGTTGCAGTATCAATATCCCCATGAAGTCGACAGGCACCAAGTGGAGTCTGCCGAACTAGAACTCCTGGTTTCGATGGCATATTTAGGATTAAGGCCTCGGCTTCTTTTGTACGCCCAGCTAGGCCAAAGAGATTTACCATACATGCATAGTGACCGTCTCCAGGTGAGATGCCGTAGCCATCTGTCATGGAAGATAGATGTGTCCAAGCTTCATCAATATATATCCTCCCAGGCTACATGCATAAAGTACACATATGAACGTAATATAATTAGGTTCTGGACCTTCCACCCTCATATCACCGAAGATATTTAAAGCTTTTCTTGGATCCCCATTTTGTGCATACCCCATTATCATTGTCGTCCACGAAACAACTGTCCTGTCCTTCATTGATTGAAAAACGCTTAATGCTCTATCCATCAATCCACATTTTGCATACATATCCAACAAAGCATTATCCACACACACATCAACTTCATTATCAAGCTTAATCATCAAAGCATGAAATCTTTTTCCTTCCTCTAAAGAAGCTAAATTAGCACATGCATTAAGAGCTGTAACAAGAGTAAACTTGTTTGGTTTTACTCCTATCTCCCTCATCTCTTCTACAATTTCTAATGCTTTTCTCGGTTCACCACAATTTAAACATCCCTGCCACTTGAGTCCAAGTGTGCACATCTCTACAAGGCATTTCTTTAAAAGCTTTCCAACCATCGTCCAGTTTTTGGTTTTTCAAGTACATATCAACCAAAGAATTCCCTACACACATCTCACATAAGCCTCAGCATCTCCACCGGTAGACTTACGAGCAGTCTGCTTGAATCTAACCATACTTGCTAGCTGAAATGACATAATTGAAAAGCAAGAAGTGAGTCAAGCGCTCAGCAAAATGTGTCATAAAACAGAATTTACAACATAGCAATATATATCTGGGAACTGAGGTGTATGGCATCATTATTCTATTCAAAACTTTTGTAACCAAACATTTGCTCAAAAATATTTTATGACACTACGGATTGCAGCCGGTGATCAGCCGCGAAGCAATCTCGAACCTCGCTGGGTTCTTAACAATTTATTAGGATCCCTAGGCATATTTTAAGCCTAACATAATAAGTGTGAAAGGGACTTGCGTCTTAGTCCAATTCACCAATCTCAAGAAAACATTCTTTTATTTAAAGAGAAATTATCTTTTATAAAACTGATGCCAAGGAGAACTTTACAAAGATCTATACAAAGGGAATTTAATCATCAATCAAGGATTTCGAGTTAAGAAACTCTTATCAGAATGATGTGACTAGGGTTTTCAAGGATAATCAGCAATGAGTTGACAACCAAGGAAGAAAGTATTGAAAAAGAGTCATAACTTTGTTCCACAAGATAGAGGTTTACTATTTGAGGGTTATGAAAGGGATGTATCTAGTGACAAAATTGGGTATGATTGTAAGGGTTTATGTAAAGAGTCGGTAAATCGAAGGTGTAAGAGTACAAAGAATAGCCGTTAATCAAGAGAGGATATGTTATCCAAGCATATGAGGTTTTATAGTTTATAGGGATGTGATTTTTATTAGGGTCTGCATAGCATTTGCAAAATCTCAATCTAAAATCAGAATATTCGCAACAACATATCAGGGCGACAACAATATTAAAAAGATCAACATACGAGCATGCTATCATATTTCAAAGAAGTGGTTCGGTACATTTGCAATATATCTTATATCTTAAGGAAAACATTACTAGAACGATAAGTGAGGGCAAAAACGCTTGCATAATATCTCAAGAAAGGTTTACGACACTTGCAATACATAGAATTGACTAAGGGGAAAATATTTGCAATATATCAAGGAAGTCCGTGAACACTTGCCTTAAGAAGGCTGGACTAACTCTCGTCTTGATGTGGAAGCAACCGGGAGCACTACTCGACTTTGACGGCAAGTTTACTACCTTCTTCTGAACCTACACAAAATATAAGGCCTCATCAAGATACACTCTCACAGGGACTCCAACCTAGTTAAAGGTTTCAAAACATATTGGCACTTAAGCCTAACTACACATTTGACTCTTTACTCGTCACTTATTATGCTCAATAATTTAGGATCACATAACACATTTAATCACATAATATACAACTTGGATATAATGGTGCGCTATTGAGTTTTGAATGATCTCACTCAACCAACACGATTGACTCGAAGTGCTACCTAGTCTAGTGCAACCCAACTAGCTCTCCAAACTCGAAGTGCCTTTCCTAGCAAAAATCCATTTCACTTAGCCACACCTATGGCCTAACCTTCTTCTTTCCTCTTACTAACCATTAGACTTAATGGTCAACTCAGGCCTCACCTCTAAGGATGAGAAATCTAAGTGCAAGGACAATGTGCTCCCATTTGCATAAGAGACTGTCCCATTTGTCTTAACAGTTAGAATATTATTTTATCTATCGAGCCATCAAATTTCACACTTCACAGTCTAGACCTTGTAAGTCGTTGATGCTCCACCTCCCGGTGCTAAACTTAAACTCAGTCGTAAAAATCAGTTTTTGAAAGATGAGGTTTAGAAACCTCTTGCAGGTGACAACTTATCATATATATTACCAAAAAGATGTTTGCCTGTGTGTTGATACTTGGTAGAGTGGTTTCGAGTTCTTGGCTTACTCTAGGCTAGGGGTGTGCATTTGTTGCAACTATTAAAAATTTCGATCACAAAATAGATTCGGCTTGAAATTGGCAAATTGGCTACTTATTAGGCTAGAAAGAGTATCTACTAAAATATTTTCAGGAAAATTAATTAAAAAAATACTGTCATAAATTATTCTCACAAAAATCCATAAATTTTATTTTTTATTACAAATAATGAATTGATTGATACTGAATTGACAAAACACATTATCTAGTGTATGATTATTCATCATTCACGTGTATATTTCTTCATTTTCACATTTATTCGTTAACCGACACCACCTGTTCGGTAAAATTCTCAAAAGAGTTGGCATTGTCGTAAAATCCTGCATAATTATTTTATTTTTCTGTCTGCAGACTATATTTGCAATACAGGCATTTCCAGGTAAGATGTGTCTTTGCCTTTTTTTATAATGTCCATTTATATGGAGAATATACCGAATGTTTCAGTGATAACATAAAAATTTAGATGCAGAATTTTAGTATGCTTGCTGATGTAGCACTTAACATTGTTAGCTTATCATTACGGTATTATCATTACGGTTTAATATACATTAATAGGCAGTAGCAAGCTTTTCAGGTCCATAGAAACTACAGCTATAGAATTAGAAACTGCAGTTAGTCTTTTAATGAGATTATCATGTATAATGCAAATCATTATTGGTGACTAAAGTCTATAAGTTCATGTCATCCTCGTAATGGTGTGGTAGCACATAGTTATCTTACTTAGAAGCTGTTTCTAATGGATTTCAGCTCACATAATACGTCATGCATGTCTGGGCGATCCTTTGGCGATGGCTTGGAGCATGCAAGACCAATATTGAACATTCTACTTAGGCGTTTTTCTACTATTTTTCCCTCCCTTCCAGATGTCATTACCTTCATGAGTGGGTCAATAATGTCAATTACGTTGTCAGGCAAGGCCATCCAAACAAAGTTATGAAGGTTAAGACCTCTCCGGAACATACGACTGGTGGGCTTTTTACTTGTCAGCATTTCCAGTAATAAAATCCCAAAGCTGTATATGTCTCCCTTGGTTGTCATCTTGCATCCTAGACCATACTCTAATAATCAAAAAAAATAAATAATCAAAAGCTTTAGCTATAAATTGCAATATAGAGTACAATATACCAAAGACAAAATGGTAGCTTTAGGGGAACTCCCGCAATCATGCAGTGACTCTCACTCTCCATGCTTACTGCCATACATTGACAAATATGCATACTACTATATACATGTATTCACCATTATATATGATATTTATAATAAAACCAAAAAGAAATTCTGTAGATCCATCTTGTGATAACTTCAAAAAAAATGGGGCTTCAGTCATAAGGGTAATTTGGACAATGATCCAGATGCATTAATACTGCTTGGTGATGTGAGTTCATGGCAGTGTGAAGTTCACTCACTGTCCCTGAACCTGAGAACAAAAAATGGTGTTTGACAAAAGGATTAAATATTGGAGTAAGCATTAAATTATTATATATGAGTGCAGAATTCAGAGCAGAGTATGCAAAGGATATTGGGTGACTGCAGAGAAGTTTGTATTATCAAATGTATTAGCTGTATGTTAGCTGTTGTCCCTAATTAGATTGAGATATATTAGCCGTATTAACAGAATTGGTTACCTTCTACATTTAGAGTATAAAACTGTTGTAAAGGCTGAACTCAGCAAGTTAGCTCATTCCAGGATAGAATTCAGCTTTTATTATTGTTATATAATGAGGACTCTCCAGCAATGGGAGAGATACTTTTCCCTACCAATATTCTTGTCATGGTATTGGAGCTACAATTCTGATTTCCTCTTGTTTCTGATCAATTCTTTTTCATCGTTCTTGTGTCTTGATAAAGTTCCTTGTTCCTAGTCACTCTTGATCGTTCTATCAGAATCATGTCTTTAGACAATAATGGCATTCTCTCGGTTCGCCTTAATGGTAAAAATTATTCAACATGGGTATTTCACTTTCAGATCTTTGTCAAAGGGAAGGATTTACGGGGTTATGTTAGTGGCACCACTCTTGCGCCTGACAAAGAAAAATACAAGGCTGGATATGCTAAGTGGGAAATTAAAGATGAACAGATCATGGGCTGGCTGCTAGGATCTGTCGATCCCAACATAATATTGAACTTACGGCCTTTTAAAACTTCAGCTGAGATGTGGGCTTATCTGAAGAAGATATATAGTCAGTAGAACACTGCTCGTTGCTTTCAACTAGAACATGGCATAGGCAAACTTTAACAAGATAGCCTTTCAATTTCTGATTTTTATTCTTCATTTATGAATCTATGGGTTGAATACACAGATATTGTCTGTACCTCTATACTGGCTGAAGGTCTTAAGTTAGTTCAAGATGTACATGAATGATGAAACAACTAAAAGAGATCAGTTTCTTATGAAATTGCGGTCTGAGTTTGAAGCTACTAGGTCAAACCTTATGAATCGAGATCATTTGCTTCAGGAGGAACAACGTCTTCTCACTCAATACACCTTGAAAGAAAGAATTCTGAGTTGGTTCATCTGGCATATGCAACGCAAGGTAAATCAAGAGGCAGGGAAATATGTAATGTTCAATGTTTCTCTTGCAAAGGTTTTGGACATTATGCTTCAAACTGTTCCAAAAAAAATTGCAATTATTATAAGAAAGATGGACATATAATCAAGGAATGTCCTATTCGTCCACCAAAGAAATCTGAGACAGCCTACACAGCCATTGTTGGATCCTCAAGTACCGGAGGTATGATGAATACTAGACATACGACACGGAATGACATCGCTCCTGTTCAACCCGTGACACCTGAAATGATTCAACAATTTATCATTTCAGCATTTTCCACTCTAGGAATTTCTGGTAAATCTACTCTCGAATTACCTACTTGGTACTTTGATTCTGCAGCTTCTAATCATATGACAAATAATGCTGATTTTCTTACAAATATAAGTAAATATTGCAGAAATCTTGAAATCGGTACTGCGGATGGAAATCAATTACCTATCACAGCAACCGGTGATATTTCTTCCTCTTTAACCGATGTCTTTGTCTCTCCTGCCCTTACCACTAACCTTATTTCTATCGGTCAATTGGTCAATTGTGCAGGATCAGCAGTCAGGGAGGGTGATCATGAGGGGGCCTAAAGTTGAGCGTCTCTTTCCTATACAATTTCCTTTACCATGTCGTTCATTTTCTATTGTTTCTTGTAATTCTGCCCGTATTGATTACCATGGCATAAGCGTCTAGGACACCCTAATAATAACGTTCTTCGTGGTTTGCTGAAATCTGGTGTACTTGGGAATAAAATAAATATCTTTTCTTAGTTTTGTCCAATTCGATTGCAATTCTTGTAAATTTGGAAAAAGCAAAAATTTATCATTTCCCATTCATACTTCTGATGTAACTTAATGTTTTAATTTAATACATAGTGATGTTTGGGTTATGTCACTGGTTGTTTCTCATGCTAAGTATAAGTACTTTGTCACATTTATTGACGATTATAGTCATTTTACTTGGATATATTTGATTTGTTCTAAATCTGAAGTGCTCTCAGCCTTCAAGATTTTTCATGCATATATTCAAACTCAACTCGATACAAAAATTAAAATTCTTCGCTCAGATAATGGGGTGAATATATGTCTCATTTGTTTCAAGAGTATTTACAAGCCAATGGTATAATTTCTCAAAGGTCTTGTCCTTCAACTCCCCAACAAAATGGGATAGCTGAAAGAAAAAATCGTCAACTTCTCGATGTTGTACGTGCCTTTTTGTTGGAATCATTTTGCCCTCTAGGTTCTGGTGTGAAGCTCTCTCTATTGCAGTGTAGCTCATATATAGATTACCCTCACCATCCTTCAATCACGTTTCACCTTTCACTCGGTTATTTGGTCGCACTCCAGATTAGTCAGGTCTTCGTAATTTTGGATGTGTATGTTATGCTCACCTTCCTGCACATGAACGCACAAAACTCACAGACCAGTCAACAAAATGTGGTTTCTTAGGATATGCTCTACACCAGAAAGGATTTTTCTGTTATGATCCTAATTTATCACGTACTCGAGTTTCAAGTAATGTAGTTTTTCTGGAAAACCAACCTTTTTTCTACTTACAATGATCATCATTCTCCATTATCTTCAGTTGTACCTCTATTTACTAACTCTTATGCAGATTCTTTATCCATTCCAGTGTCATTTGAATCTGAACATCCATCTCCTAAACCACTTTTGGTGTATCAACGACGCATTAAAGTCATGCCAAACTAGAATACTATACCAGAAACTCTCAAGCTAATCCACCTCCTCAAACTGATTCCTTTGTTGCTGATCATGTTCAAGCTTCTCCACCCCCTCAAAAATGATTCCCTTGTTGCTGATCCCGTTCAAGCCGTTACACTTGCCACTCGTAGACATCGCACTCGAGTGAGTCAGCCTCCAGATTGGTATGTTTTACTAATCCTGTATCATTGACAGCTACTGTATCAACCATTCCTATTCCTAAATCATATAAACAGGCAATGAAGCATGAATGTTAGAGGAATCTATTGAAACTGAGCTTCTTGCACTTGAAGAAAACCAAATATGGGATGTTGTAGCACGTCCCAAATCTGTGAAACCTCTTGGCAGCGAGTTTGTGTTCTCAGTAAAACTTCATCCAGTTGGTTCCGTTGAGAGGTATAAGGCTCGACTAGTAGTTCTTGGAAATAGACAAGAGTACGGCATAGATTACGAAGAGACGTTTGCACTGGTAGCTAAAATGACCACCATGCAAACCATACTAGCCCTTGATGCGTCTCAATTATGGAAATTGTCTCAAATGGATATGAAGATCGCTTTCTTACAGGGTGACCCCAAGAAAGAAGTTTATATAACACTTCCCAACGGTATGCCTATCTCACCTAATCATGTTTGCAAACTGAAGCGCTCTTAATATGGTTTAAAACAGGCACCTAGAATCTGGTTTGAAAAGTTCAAATCTACTTTACTTAGTTTTTCATATACACAAAGTAAATATGACTCTGCACTTTTTTGAAAAAGATAAGTGTGGGTATAGTTATGCTTCTTGTCTACGTGAATGATATTCTTGTTACTGGTTCTGATATACAAGCCATTGATTGTCTTAAAAAATCTGTTACATTCCACTTTCCAAATAAAAGATCTCGGTCAGCTCCATTATTTCTTGGGATTAGAGGTACATTATCGACCACGAGGTATCTTCTTGAATCAACACAAGTATGTTCAAGATTTGGTTGAGTTATCCAGACTCAAGGGCTCTAATTCTGTTGACCCCAATGGAAATTAATGTCAAATATAACAAACAAGAAGGAGAGCTACTTTCTGATCCTACTTTATACCGGAAGCTAGTTGGCAGCCTTATATATCTTACCATTACTCGACCGAATATCTCTTACGTTGTACATATAGTAAGTAAGTTTATGCAATATCCTCGGCACTTCCACCTATCAGCTATCAAACGAATCATCTGGTATATCCTTGGAACTCCTAGCCGTGGCCTATTCTTCCCCGCTGGTTCTTCACTCAAGCTTTAAGCGTACAGTGATGCGGATTGGGCTGGAAGCCCCGATACTAGAAAATATATTACTGGTTGGTGTATGTTTCTTGGAGATGCTCTTATTTCATGGAAATGCAAAAAGCAGAATCGTGTATCGAAGTCGTCTTCAGAAGCAGAATATTATACCATGTCTGCCGCTTGTTCTGAAAGTATTTGGCTATGTCGGCTCCTTGCAGAACTTGGATTTCTCTCAAGCCCAACCAACTCCATTGCATGCTGATAACACTAGCGCCATTCAGATTGCAACCAACCCTGTTTACCACGAACGTACAAAACACATCGAGGTTGACTGTCATTCTATTCTTGAGGCTTATGACCACCTGGTTATTACTCTCCCACATATCTCCACCAGTCTACAGATTGCTGATATTTTTACCAAATTGATGCCACGTCAGTGCCACAACTTTCTTGTTGGCAAATAGATGCTTGAAAATTTTCCAGCAGCATCAATTTGAGGGAGGGTGTCAAATGTATTAGCTGTATGTTAGCTGTATTACTTGTCCCTAATTAGATCGGGATATATTAGTTGTATTAACAGATTTGGTTATAAAGGCTGAAATCTGTAAATTAGCTGTATTTCAGGATATAATTCAGCTTGTATTATTGTTATATAATGAGGACTCTCCAGCAATGGGAGAGATACTTTTCTCTACCAATATTTTTGTCATATATATGTTAGTGATAATATAAACAATTTAGCCAAAGGATGTAAACAGTTGAAGTTATGAGAGCAGTCATGACGATAAAGATGTCCATACTCTAATGTAGCATATACCTGTTTTAGAGGGAAGGATTGAAAGGCTGATATTGCATATAGTGGACTGTCCTTGAGATTAACAAAAATTTCAAATTTTCTGGCTCTCTAATCTCATATTCTTTCTTCTTAGTTTTTGAACCTAGTATGCACATCCTATGCTAAACTAGATCATCTAAATTCTTAAATTAGCCCCAATAGAATTTATATATTACATTTCAATTCTAAGTTTTATAGTAACTTTACCTGGAGATATATATCTTGTGGTTCCTCGTATACCAGTTGGGCTGCTACATTGGTTCATATTTGGGGATTCAGGAAGAGAAATTGCCAATCCAAAATCTACAATTCGTGCGAACATATCTTTGTCTATCAAAATGTTGCCCGGTTTTAGATCACAATGAATAATGCAATGCTTGCATTGCCGATGAAGATAATCGAGTGCACATGCTACATCAATTGCTATATTTATTCTTGCAAGAAGGCTCAATATTCGAGGTGTCACAGGGCTATCATGTTATGTTTTATTTGTTGGATGAAGCCACATCTCTAAACTCCCATGATCCATGAGCTGATAAACAATAGCTCGAAAATCATGACCTTCCTGATCTATACTTGTGCATGTAGTTATGATCTTTACAATATATTTGTGGTCAATCATTTTTAATGTTTGATACTCAGTATTGAAACTTCTCACTGCTCCTCTTCGTTGTAGGTTGAATACTTTGATTGCAACAGCCGTTCCAGTCCTAGTTTTTATCCCACTATGTTTTACGAGATGAAATTTTTCTTGATGAAAAATTCCCTTATAAACTGAGCCAAAACCACCTGCACCGACTAGGTTGAGGAGAATCCATTAGTTGCTTTATGGAGATCCATGTATGACACTATGACTGAATTTTGAGTTATATCGGGGGAAGGATTGATAGACTGTCTTGCTGTATGTATAGTCCGGTTGGCTCTACCAAAATTTTCTTCTTCACGCCTTCCAGAGGGCACTTTTAGAACTTCTGTCCTACACCATTTGGTCAAAATAATTGAAGGTATGATCGATAAATAAATAAATGTGTATTTATTTATATATGCATCTTAACTACGGGAATTATACCTGTTCCACTAGCAGAGATTTCTTGTACCTCCGAGCCATCAAAACTGCATATTGAAAACTTCTTTCATCAAACGGTTGGATACCATCTTTACTGGCCTCAAGAAAAATATTTAATAATTTTTTAATGCATAAAAGTCTTTTAATGATATTATAAACATTAATCTTCAAATAATGGAAATTAAGCAGTTTAACAACCTTGAAGGTGCTAATGATTTTACATTCAGCCCAGTACTTGATGTTGCGGTGTAATGCTAAAAATTCAAGAATTTTAGAAAGAAAGAGAGAGAACGTAGGTTTACTGAAAATAAAAAAACATAGTTAGTTGTTAGTAGTTTTGAGAGTCCCTTGTGTAAAAATGCTCTCTTCTCTCTCCTCCTTTCTTTTTTCTTCTTTTCATTTTCCTCTTCTATCTTTCAAAAATCAAGATCTGTTCTTGATTTTCTTTTGATTCGTTGCTTACCCAGCAAAGTTCGAAGCATTTGCTTCTTGTGTCTTGAGTTTTTTCTCACGTTTTCTTCATTGCTTAGCCTTTCATGAATAGCCTAAATTTGTTCTTGAAGTTTTAGTCCCGAGCCATGGATTTTCGTGGTTCAGGTCATGTTTGTAGATTGAAGCTTTGTTCTTAGCTTCATTGCTGAGTTCATGGGTTCATCTTCTTCATGGCCGGATTGATTCTCAAGCTCAGATCTGCTCTTTAAGCTCTTTCTCATTTTTTACCATAAATGGTAACCCGCCCATTTGAAAATTTTCAAATTTTAAATTTCTTTCCTTTTTTGGAACCCACCCAATGAAATTTCAAATTTCATTTCCCCTCTTTCATTTTAAATCCCCCCTTCCATTTCAAACTTTCCCCCTTCCATTCCCTTCTTATTCCAGCCTGCCTCTAAGTATTTTCTTGCTGTTTTCAAACTTCAAACATAATTCGCTATTATGCTAGCAAATTCTTGGAGACTAGAGTTAATGCTGTTGTTGGGTTTGGTTTGTTCATTTGGATTCCTCTTTCTTGGTCGCTGAATAGATTTTCTGTGCTTTTCACCATCTGGCCTCTATGCTTATTTCAGGCCACCCCGGTTAGAACCTCTTGGAGGCATGGAAGAGTGCTTGAATGCCTAATACTGCTGTACCACTAGGCTAAAACTTGGAGGGCCTGTTGTTCGCTGTTTGTGTTAAGGTGGTGACGTAGCTTGGGGCTCCTGCTATAAGATAGTTAGCATCACTTTCGCAATTCTTGGGTTGCTTACTTTAACAAAATCAGCTGGTTCCTGGGCAAATGCAAGCTTGAGCAACTTGATTTCTTGGGAGGGGCTTGTGATGTTGTTTGTTGAGCTCTCTCATTCGGCTGTTGGTTGTGTTGTGCTGTTTAAACATCATTTCTGCTTGGTTCTTAGATTCCCACCCCTTACAGTCGCCATGCTAAACTTAGTTCAAGCCTTGTCACCTTGTTTGAGTTAGCATAGATTGTGGGGCTGATGTTTCATTTTCTGGACAGTCTAAACTACTTGGGCTTGGTTGTTTCCTTGTTAATCTTTGTTGATTTCCATTGAAGAGTGCTTGGAGGCTTAGTATGTGGAAAATAACTGGATTTGGCTTGGGTCGTTGTGTTCACTTGGTTTTGGTTACGGATTGGATGGTTGTCATGGTTCCCCCTTAAGATCAGTTTGGCTACTTTGAATTTGAAATCTTAATAGTTTTTTTATTGTGGCTATTATTGATGTGATGCTAGCACGGATAAGCTACATACTAGGGAGACGCTCTAGTCTATGTCAAACTACATGCTTTTATGTTGAGCTCATTTTGATTAGCTGTGATCATAGTTTGTTGGATGGTTCAGGGGTTCTCCTACCCTTAGTGATCTTGGGTATCGATTTGTGAAGTGACTTCTAGGACTCATAAATCTAGTGTTAAAAGAGGTAGAAAAAGAAAACATGGAATAAACAAGGCTAACCATTATAAGTACATTCATGATGCTCCTAGAAAAGGTTGTTTTAACTGTGGTAATACTAATCATATTGTTATTGATTTCCCGAGTTTGATATTAGTGGTAGATCAATATTTTACAAACCACATAACCCTTGTTTTCATTATGGTAGCATTTAGCATTCTATTTACATATGTAAAGATTATCATAGCTTGTATCAGCAACAATTATGATTCTTTACCTAAATTCAATAAAATTTCTATTTCAAATAGAACTGTTAAACTGAGTGTGCATACATCTTATAGAATTAAAACCGTCAGGATAAATCTTGATGGAGCAATTCTTGATAGGTCAATTCCCGACAGGAAGTCTTCTAATGCAAAATACATAAGATGTCAGAACGGATCCAACAAGCGTGGGTTCTTAAAAATGCTAACTGATTTCCATATTTCTGATTACAGGAAAACAAGAAGAATGTGCTAGTACTGGATAGTGGATGTTCTGCATATATGACTGGAAATAAATCCCGGTTGTCAGAATATGAGGAGAAAGTTGGCCTAATGGTTTCCTATGGTGATGGTAATGTAGGAAAAACACTAGGGATATGTCAATATAATCATTGGAAATATCATCATCTCAACTGTAGCTCTCAGAGGACTAAAACACAACCTAGTTGAGCATCAGTCAAATTACTGATAGAGTGTATTATGTTATATTTTATGATACTCACTGTGAAGTAGTTCAGAAAGTCAGAAAGAAAGTGTTTTCAAAGGATATAGGAATGAAATCAACTATGAATCCAAACTTCATGCAAATACTGATGGACCTGAAACTTGTTTGATAAACAAAGCATTAGTAGATGAAAGTTAAAACTGGTATAAGAAGCTTTCTTATCTCAACTTGAATAATCTTAATGAACTGGAGAAGAAAGATTTGGTGAGAGGTCTACCAAACATGTTTTACTCTCTTGATGGTTTATGGGATGCATGTCAACAAGCCAAACAAAGAAGGACCTCATTTCAAAAGCAAGTCAGGATCATCCATCAAAAAGCCTATATGAATTGCTACATCTAGATCTCTTTGTCCCTGCCAATGTGATGTCAATCAACAAGAAAAGGTACACTCTAGTTGTTGTTGATGAATATACTAGATTTACATGGATTTTTCTTGCACAGTAAGGACGAAACAACAAATGTTCTCCTGGATAATTTGAGACTTATTGAAAATGGCACAAAGTATAAAGTACAAATTCTATGAAGTTACAATGGGATTGAGTTCACAAATACCAAGATAGATGAGTTATGCTGATACAAGGAAATTTCTCAACAGTTTTCAGCTCCTGGTACACCTCAACAAAATGGAGTTGTGGAAAGGAAGAATATAACATGTTAGATATATTTGATAATGTCATGACTAATGTGATTTATGTTTAGTTTTCAGATCTTACTTAAACAGGACAAATCAGTACTTAACTGAAATCAGCACTTATACCAAGTCAGAACTTAAGTCATCAGTACTTAAGGTTCAAGAGATATTTATCAGAAGATAATATCAGGACTTAAAGGAAACGTTCAGATAAGGAAGGCAGCTGATTTACAGGAAGAGAAGATCGAGACAAACATAAGAAGAGATATGCATGAAGAAGGAATTCTATGAAGAATAGAATACTTGGAAGAAAAGATATCTTATTGATATATTTTAGGAAGCAGAATTATATTCCATATCAATTAGCGATTATCTTGTAACTGTGTAGTATATAAAGACAGACATAGGGTTTACACTATAAGTGTTATCGTTATCGAGAAGATTATTAATTGTAACCCTAGCAGCTCTCGTGATATTTGTTCATCACTGAGAGAGGACAGTTTCATACTGTAACAGAGTTTATTGTTTTGAATAAAGTTTGTTTCCTGTTACTTGAGTTATTAAAGTTCGATTTAATTGTGCTATACACTGTATTCAACCCCCCTCTACAGTGTGTGTGACCTAACAAGTGGTATCAGAGCCTATCTGTTAACACACAAACAGTTCAAGATCCAAAAACAATCATGTCTGAAGTAGAAACTCCAACTAAGCCCACCAAAACTGAAGAACCTCCAAAGACACAAATTCAAAGCCGATACGAGACTATTAGAGTTCCCATATTGAGACCATTTGAATATCCCATATGGAAGGTGAGGATGACCATGTTTCTGGAAGCTACAGATCCAGAATATCTTGATAGAATCAAGGAAGGGCCTCACAAACTAACCAAGCTTGCTGTTGCAGTTGCAGGTGAAGCAGCAAAGTCAGTACCAAAGGAGAAGAGTGACTACACTGTTGAAGATATCGCATCAATTGCTAAGGATGCTAAGGTACGACACTTACTGCATAGTGCCATTGATAATGTAATGTCAAACAGGGTAATAAACTGCAAGACTGCAAATGAGATATGGGATGCCTTGGAAATAAGATGTCAGGGAACTGATACGATTAAGAAGAACAGGAAGACAATACTCACTCAAGAGTATGAATACTTTGACTCAAAGGCTAATGAGTCATTGACTGATTTATATGATAGATTTGTCAAACTCTTGAACGATTTGTCACTGGTTGATAAGGAGTATGATCTTGAAGATTCAAACCTTAAATTCTTGTTGGCTCTTCCTGAAAGCTGGGATTTGAAGGCAACAACAATAAGAGACAACTATAATCTTGATGAAACAACTCTTGATGAAATTTATGGGATGCTCAAGACTTATGAACTTGAGATGGAACAAAGAAGCAAGAGGAAAGGAGGAAAGTCAAGGACAGTTGCTCTTAAGGCTGAAGAAGAAGTCCCCCAAGGCAGCTACCTCAAGGAAAGGCAAGGGTAAAGCTCTCTTCACAAAGTCTGATACTGAGTCATCAAGTTCTAATAGTGATGATGACTCAGAATCTGAAAGCTTGCCTGAGACGGATGCTGATGAAGAGATGATGAAGCTGTGTGTCCTTATGGTGAAAGGAATCACAAAGATTGCATACAGAAGTTCAGGAAGGGAAAGAAGTTTTCCAGGAAAGGTGCAAGTTCTGATAAGAAGAATTTAGAGAATCTGAGGGCAAAGGAGGAAAGTCTGACAGAGGAGATTATACAAATGTCAAATGCTACAATTGTGGTGAGAAAGGCCACATATCTCCTGATTGTAAGAAAGTAAAGAGTGACAAAGGCAAGGCTCTTGTCACAAAGAACAAAAGCTGGACAAACACCTCAGATTCTGAAAGTGAGGAAAATTATGCCTTAATGGCAAATGCTAATATGGCAAGTGTGAAAGCAGTTCTGAAGCTGCTGAGTTAAAGGTACCTCAAACTACTTATGCCTTTCATACTGATGATATTAATAAGTTGAGAAGATATCTTAAAACCATGTTCATTAGCTATAGAGATCAAACTTTAACATGTGAAAGATTAACTTCTAAAAATCTTGTTTGCAAAAAGAGGAATGATTATTTAGAAAAAGAGTTAGTCATGTTCCATCAAACTCAGAAAGATAGAGATGATGCTTTCTATGTTAGAGATGAAGTGCTTAAAATGAATGAATCTCTAAAAGCTGAGTTAGAAAAGGAAAGAGAGATTATCAGGACTTGGACTAACTCTGGCAGAACAACTCAGAATTTGTTAAGTAGTGAAAACTGGAAAGAGGGCTTAGGTTATGGAGAGGATAAGAATGATAAAGGAACTGTAGATATTAAGCCTATAGTTGTTAAACAAAAGCCAAAGTTAAAACCTGTTAAGTTTGTAGCTGTAAAGTTTGATACTGAGAAATCAGAAGTTAAAATGGAATTAACTTCTGACAAACTAAAACAGGAAAAGACAACTGAAGTAAACGTAGGCTTAATGACAAAGAAGCAGCTTAAGCATAAGCTGAGAGATGTTAAGAATGCAAACAAGGTAAAATCACCTAGGAAAAATAGGAATGGAAAGGAAGGTGTGAATAAAAGCAATGATTATAAACCTATTCCTGATACTCCTAGAAAAACATGTCATAACTGTGGAAGTTCTAACCATCTGGCTTCTTTTTGCAGGAAGAATAAGAACATAAACTCCTTACCTTCAAAGTCAGGAGTTAAGAGTCAGTCTGTTAGATATAAGCCACAAAATCCTTGTTTTCATTGTGGTAGTTTATGGCATTCCATTTATACTTTTAAGGAATATCATAGTCTGTACTATGATTATTATCAAATAAAACCTTCTTTAAAGAAAGTTAGCAATGTTCCTTCTAGTGTAAGTTCTAATTCAAAGTCTGATAGTGTAAATTCTGATAAGAAAAATGTTAACATAAACTCTGATGCTAAATCCGCTGCAAATGTTAACAAACTTAATAAGGCTAAAGGATCCAAGCAAATCTGGGTCCTTAAAACTAATCATTAGTGGTCTTTGTGATTGCAGGGCAACAGGAACAACATCCTAGTTCTGGATAGTGGATGTTTGAGACATATGACGGGAAATAAAGCCCTGCTATCAGACTTTGTGGAGAAGGCTGGCCCAAGTATTTCTTATGGAGATGGAAACATTGGAAAAACATTGGGATATGGCAATATCAATCTCGGGAATGTCATCATTAAAGAAGTAGCTCAGGTCTCAGGACTTAAACACAATCTGCTGAGTATCAGTCAAATCTGTGACAGAGGTTATCATGTGGATTTCTTTGAAGAACACTGTGAAGTTGTAGGTAAATCTACAGTCAAAGTTGTTCTGAAAGGATACAGGTGTGGTAACATTTATGAAGCCAAGCTTTCAACAAGTACTGATGGTTCTGCAATCTGTCTGAGGAGTAGAGCATCAATTGAAGAAAGCTGGAATTGGCACAAGAAACTCTCTCATTTAAATTTCAACAATATAAATGAACTAGTCAAGAAAGATCTTGTGAGAGGACTGCCAAAGTCAGTATTTGCTCCTGATGGCCTTTGTGATTCTTGTCAGAAGGCTAAACAAAGGAAATCCTCATTCAAGAGCAAGACTGAATCATCAATTCTTGAGCCTTATCACCTACTACATGTTGATCTATTTGGTCCAGTAAATGTCATGTCTATTGCAAAGAAGAAATATGCTATGGTCATAGTGGATGAGTTCACCAGATACACATGGATGTATTTCTTGCACATAAAAGTGAAACTGCATCTATCTTGATTGATCATATCAGGCAACTGGATAAATTGGTCAAAGATTCTGTGAAAATAATAAGAAGTGATAATGGTACTGAGTTCAAGAATTTGATAATGGAAGAGTTCTGCAAAAATCATGGAATCAAGCAGGAATTTTCTGCTCCTGGAACTCCACAGCAAAATGGAGTTGTTGAAAGAAAGAATAGAACTCTCATTGAAGCTGCACGCACAATGCTTTGATGAAGCAAAGCTTTCAACCTATTTCTAGGCTGAAGCTGTGCAGACTGCTTGTTTTACTCAAAATGCAACACTCATTAACAGGCAAGGAAAGACACCATATGAGATGGTGAAGAATAAGAAGCCAAATATGAAGTATTTTCACATATTTGGATGCAAGTGTTTTGTTCTTAAGACTCATCCTGAACAGCTATCCAAATTTGATCTAAAAGCTGATGAAGGAATCTTTGTTGGATATCCACTTTCCACAAAAGCCTTCAGAGTCTATAACTTGAGAACAAGAGTGGTCATAGAATCTATCAATGTCTCTTTTGATGATAAGAAGATTACTGGACTTGAAGATTTCAATGATCATGATCAGCTGAGATTTGAAAATGAAGACTTAAATTCTGATACTGAAAATCCTGATAGTCTAAATCCCGATACTGCAAACTCTGATGGATTAAACTCTGATGTTATTGAAACTGTGGTGACTAAGCCAAAAGAAGATGCACCTATATAGGGGGAGCATACTCAAGATACAACCACATCTCAAGAAGCATCAGAACATATATCTGACTCTTCATGTTCTGATTCGTCAAGTTCTGATAAGCCAAGTTCTGATAATTCTGAAAACTTAAATTCTGAAGAATCCAACTCAGAGAGCATAGTTTCAGGGGGAGCATCAGAAAATGTTGATGAAGATAGCATGGATCATGGGGGAGCATCCAGTTCTAGAGAAAACCTTCCATCTGCAAGGAAGTGGACTAAATCACATACACCTGACTTAATAATTAGAAATCCTGATACAGGTGTCAGAAATAGAACAACTACTTCAAGTGAATGTCTTTACAATTCTTTTCTTTCTCAGACTGAACCAAAGAAAGTGGAAGAAGCTCTTCAAGATGCTGATTGGGTGCAAGCAATGCAGGAAAAGTTAAATGAATTTGAAAGAAACAAAGTCTGGACCCTAGTGCCAAGACCAAAGAACAGATCTGTTGTTGGTACAAAGTGGGTATTCAGAAACAAAATTGATAGTGATGGCATAATTACAAGGAATAAGGCAAGGTTGGTTGCAAAAGGATATTCTCAACAGGAGGGAATTGATTATGATGAAAAATTTGCACCAGTTGCTAGATTGGAAGCCATAAGGATATTTTTGGCTTATGCTGCTCACAAAAAGTTTACTGTCTTTCAAATGGATGTGAAGAGTGCTTTTCTCAATGGAGAATTGGAGGAGGAAGTATATGTTGAACAACCTCCAGGCTTTGTAGATCCCAAATATCCTAATCATGTCTACAGGCTTGATAAAGCACTTTATGGTCTTAAGCAAGCTCCAAGAGCATGGTATGAGACTTTAGCTCAGTTTCTTCTGGAAAGTGGATTTAACAGAGGAACTATAGACAAAACACTGTTCTACCTCAACCATGGAATGGACTTGCTTCTGGTTCAGATATATGTTGATGATATCATCTTTGGTTCTATAAATGACAGACTTTGTAAGAAGTTTGCCAAACTGATGCAGTCAAGATATCAAATGAGTATGATGGGGGAACTTAGCTATTTTCTGGGCCTTCAAGTCAAGCAGAATGAAGAAGGCACTTTTATTTGTCAAACCAAGTACACCAGAAATTTGCTGAAGAAATTTGGAATGCAAGATTATTCAAGTGCATCCACTCCCATGGCCACTGCAACAAAACTGGATAAGGATACTGGTAAATCAGTAAATATTCTTGATTACAGAGGTATGATTGGCTTTCTACTCTATCTAACTGCTAGTAGACCTGATATCATGTATGCTACCTATATTTGTACAAGATTTCAAGCAGATCCAAGAGAATCTCACTTAACAGCTGTGAAAAGAATTTTCAAGTATCTTAAGGGAACAGCTGATCTGGGATTGTGGTATCCCAGAGAATCAGATTTTAAACTAATAGGTTACTCAAATACAGATTTTACAGGTTGCAAAATTGACAGGAAAAGCACAAGTGGAAGCTACCAATTTCTTGGAGGCAGATTGGTTTCTTGGTTTAGCAAGAAATAAAAGTCAATTTCCACATCAACTACAGAAGCATAGTACATTACTGCAGGAAGCTGTTGTGCACAGATTCTTTGGATGAAGAATCAGTTACTGGATTATGGGTTAACATATTTTAAAATCCCTATTTACTGTGATAATCAAAGTGCTATTGCTATGACAGGTTAACCAGTTCAACACTCAATGACAAACCACATCAGCATTAGGTACCACTTCATAAGGGAACATGTGGATGAAGGTACAGTGGAATTGTACTTTGTTCCCACAGATCAACAACTAGCAGATATCTTCACAAAACCACTGTGTGAAGCTACTTTTTCAAGATTGGTAAATGAACTTGGAATGGTTTCAGGTTCTTTCTCTAAATCTGCTTAGTTTTTGTTCTGGTGCATCAGACTTTATGATCAGTATTTACAGAAATTACTCTCTTTGTGTATTCTGTGCTTAATTGAAAATTTGCTTAAGTACTAATTGTTGTCTGATGTGAATTTCTAAACTCTGATAGTGATATGACTGTTTATGTGACTATTCAATCCTATGAGGATAACTGTGCTAGATGCTGACCTAGTAGTCTTCAACATACTAGAGATCCCATATTAGCAGTAATTATTTATGTGGAACTCTATTGACACAAGCATATTCTGATATTGAGCTTAGTTAAGTTCACTTTGTCTATTTTATTACTAAGTCAAAAATAGAGTAATGCTTCTCATCTGTTCAGTTCTGGTGTTAGTAAATCTGCTGAATGTACTAAGTGCTGATAAATCTCACTTATCAAAAGAAAAAGGAAAAGAACAAGGAATAAAAATCAGGTACTCCTTTGAGATCTAGAGTAAAAATGTGGAAGGGACGACCCAAGTGCATTACTGGTATTAAGTAATATGCATCAGAAAAGCAAATAATTATTTTTCTTGGTGACTTTACACTCTATGATTACTGGAGAAATACTCTGATATATAGCATAAATTCTGATAAGCAGTCGTGACTCACTTACACTGAGAAGCCACTGTAAAATGGAATTTCAAAAGATGCATAAAATAAGCACAAAACAGTTGAGGTGGACTCATGCATGCACTCATTCAAAAGTAAACTTCAGAATAATGACAGATTTTTAGTAAAGTTCTTAGTTATGCCTTATTTCTAAGATGTACTGAAGTGAATCAGACTTTACTCTTTGTCTGATATTTTTCTTAATGCACACACTTACACTCCATATGAATGATGAAAATTACTGTGGCGTTCAATGTTATTTTAGATGAACAGTTTATGTGTCAGATTGCATAAATTCTGAGGACAGGTTCTGATGAAAGTTCTGATGATTAAGTTCTGAAGAACCAAAATCAGAATTTGTATGAAGAATCACAGAGATAGGCATTCATTTTTCGAGTTAAGAAATCATGTTCTGATGACTGTTAAGTTCTGATATAAGTCTAAGTACTGATATTAAATTCTGATCCTCTATTTGACTTATTTGTGGCTAAAATCTGAAACAGTCTTCGTTTAAATCAGAATATGTACGGGTGAGATATTAACAGTCAATTCTATTAGGGTTAGTGGAACACGTACATGCACAGTAATTTTTACTTGTTTCTTGTGCGCATTAAACCTTGTTTTACATTTCCAATGACTGTTTTTCTTCTTCCCAGTCTAGGAAGACGAGGTAGAATTATTTCTACCTGTCCGCATTTAATTATCCTCGCGTCTCCTGGCATTCTAATGCCTATATAAACCATCACCTCACATCAGCCTACACATCATTTCTTAAACACTCACTCTCTTTTCCTTCATATCAACAAAATCATGGTTAACTACAATATGTTTTTGAACTATGAAACCTTCATCCTCAGCACCTACTGTGAAGCCTTCATCTTCCAAGCCCAAGAGGACAAAGACTGTTCCTCAGACACCACAGAAGAGAAGGAGGATTGTTCTGAGAGATGAGTCTGATAGTGAGGAACGGGTTTCTGCATCAGAACCTGTTGCAAAAGAAGCTGAGAAGGTTCCTTCTCAGAAGGATTCTGGCATTGGGGGATCTAAGCTTCTCGAAAGGCTTAGAAGAATGACTTCTGCTGAACCTCCCAAGGAATCCCCACCTTCAAAGAGATACAAGAAACAGAGAGCTAAAATGCCAGCTTCAGATGATGAGGAAGCAGCAGCTACGGAAGGAGATCAGGAATCTCTGATCTCAAAAGAACCAGAATTTGCTGAAGCTACTACATCTCCTTCTTCATTGTCCCCACCTCAGGAAGCTGCTACAGACAAGGCAAACACACCATCTGTGTCTCCTGTACATGAAACTGTATCTCCTGTAGACCCAGGCACAAGTGCTGAAATTGATATTCAAAACCTGGTTGTGCCTGCGGTTCTCTACTTAGAAGCTCCAACATCAATTAATCCATCAACAACACCTGTTACTGATGCTACTCAAACTCCAGAATTATCTACCACACCTTCTCTGCATCTAGATGTTGATGATCAGAATATAGGTGAGCATCATGATATGGCTGTTGATCAGAACTTGGAAATAGATCAGCACTTAGAGGATGATGCTGAAGCCTCGATTGCTTCTCATACTTTTGTTTTATCAGAAGATGCTGATTCTGTAAGTTCTGATGCTGCAAATGCTGATGATATTGGTGATGCTGCTTCAAATGCAGATGCTGATGAAGCTGGTCCTTCAGGACATGCCCCTCCATAAACTATTTCTAAATTAGAACTAGTCAAAAAGTTTGTACGAGGAGCAACACCAGTACCTTGGAGTGAAACTCCTAGAGGACAGGAGTGGACTAAGGAATGGAACTCAGTTACCTTTGTTCCATCTGAAAAGATTCTTGCTGAGCACTTGGACAAAGCTTATCAGATGTTAATTAATGATGATTTCAAGACACAGCTTCGAGTCACCGCATTGAGTACTAGACATCTTCAAGGTCTCCATTCAAAAGCTCATGCAGAGTTATATAAAATTCAGGAAGAATTGCTCAAGCAAGAAATAGTTAAGAAACTTGAAAAGAAAAGTTTCTTTCAACCTACCTTTGACAGAGTTGCTTACATTGAGAAGACCCAAGAGAAGCAACAGTCTCAGATTGATGATATTTTGAAAAATCAAGCTTCTCAACAATCTCAACTCGATGAAATCCAAGCCTCAGTGGAATTGCTTGTCTCTCTTCTCTTACCTGCTGATGCCAAAAAGGGGGAGAAAGTAATTAAGTCCAAATGCAAAACTGATCAGACACTGAAGGGGAAGGATGATGAAAAAGATGACCAAGGAAACTCTGGAATGGGTGGAGGTCATGGTCAAGGTAGAAGTTTCTCATCAAGAAGAGCTGAAATTACAAGTCACAGGACAAGTTCTGATGCTGGAAAAAGAATTACTTCTGCTACTGGTAAAAGGATAAGTTCTGATGAACTTTTGGATCTTGATGAAGAATTATCAAGATAGTTATTTTTAAAGGAGAATCCAGGAATGGACTTGGAAAGTCTGATGGAAGAAGAAGCTAGACTTAAGTCAGAAAAAGTCAAATCTAAATCTGAAGCTTCTGTTGGTAAAATGAAACTTCCAAAAGTCAAAGGCAATGTGATAAAAGAAAGAAAAAATCCTGAAGCAACCAAGGCTAAATCACAATTGCAGATAGATCCAAGTTCTAAGGGCAAAGAGAAAATTGGTGAACCTATCAAGGTTTATGTGCCTCCTATGGATGAAGAAATTACTGTTGAAGATGCTGATCTTGCTCTGACTTCAAGAAAAATTTCTAAGACAACCTCTGACATTGCTCATGTTAAACCTTCAAAGATACTCCTACCAGGATTCACCAAAGCCAAACAGACTCAACCTTTGAAGACTGCTGCAAGTGGTTTTGAAGCAAGAGTGGTTACTGGAAAGGAAGCAAGAGATAAAACTGGATTGGGAAGTGCTGATGAAAGAAGAATACAGAACACAACCAATGATCCAACTTCCTTAAGTGAACCAGGTATTGGAGCAACTCCTGAAAGATTGAATCAACTAGAATCTGTACAGATGGTTTACCATACCTACTTGAAAGAACACATCTTGTTGTACTTCATGACAGATGGTAGGGTTTATCATATAAGGGAAAATGCCATTCCACTGAAGTATTATGAAGAATTGGAACATGTATTATTCTTACTTCAAGTGAATGACAAAATAACAGAAAGTGCTGCAAACTATTTGAAGAGTCAGATTCAGAGACAGAAAAGGCTTTATTCTGTTAAGTCTGACAGCACATATCTTCCAAAGTACAGAGATCACAAAGGTGATATTGTTGAGATGAAGTCTAACTCTGCTAAGATTATAACTACCTTTCTGGGTTACAGGGCTGTGGAATTCAATCTTGAGTCTGACAAGGCATATTTGATCAGACTGGATCAGGACATAAAGAAAGCTAAAATTAATGATCTCAGGGCTGCAATCTTTCAAACTGGTGAAGATTCTGCAGAACTTAAAGATGCTAAAAGGAGGATGATCGATGAACTCAGATATGCTGAGAGATGTTTGTTAAAGAACTATCTCAGAACAACTCCTGACATCAGAGAGATCAGAAAATGAAGCCAAGTCAAGATCTACAACTGCTCAAATTCTAATATGAATACAGACTGAAGTTGTTATCAAAAGTTAAAGTTGGTAAAGCTTTAAGGACTGCAAGTTGTAGTTATCTAGTCAAATTCTCATGCATTTGTACTTAATGTTTTTGACATCATCAAATATCTGTTAACTTGTATATTATGCTAATTTACAAGTTGGGGGAGATTGTTAGATATATTTGATAATGTCATGACTAATATGATTTATGTTTAGTTTTCAGATCTTACTTAAACAGGACAAATCAGTACTTAACTGAAATCAGCACTTATACTGAAGTCAGAACTTAAGTCGTCAGTACTTAAGGTTCAGGAGATATTTATCAGAAGATAATATCAGGACTTAAAAGAAACGTTCAGATAAGGAGGCAGCTGATTTACAGGAAGAGAAGATCGAGACAAACATAAGAAGAGATATGCATGAAGAAGGAATTCTATGAAGAATAGAATACTTGGAAGAAAAGATATCTGATTGATATATTTTAGGAAGCAGAATTATATTCCATATCAATTAGCGATTATCTTGTAACTGTGTAGTATATAAACACAGACATAGGGTTTACACATAAGTGTTATCATTATCGAGAAGATTATTCATTGTAACCCTAGCAGCTCTCGTGATATTTGTTCATCACTGAGAAAGGACAGTTTCATACTGTTAACATAGTTTATTGTTTTGAATAAAGTTTGTTTTCTGTTACTTGAGTTATTAAAGTTTGATTTGATTGTAATATACACTGGATTCACCCCCTCTACAGTGTGTGTGACCTAACACATCATACGAATGTCCAAAGACGGAGAAGTCGTCCATGAACACTTCGACATTATTTCCAATCATATCAGAGAATATGGCCATCATGCATCTCTGAAAAGTGGCAGGTGTACCACATAAGCCAAAAGAAACTCTGCGAAAAGCAAACATGCCAAATGGACAATTGAAAGTAGTCTTCTCTTGATCTTCTGGTGCAATGCAAATCTGATTGTATCCCGAATAGCCATCCAGAAGACAATAATACTCATGACCAGCCAACCTGTCAAGCATCTAATCAATGAATGGAAGAGGGAAGTGATCCCTCCATCCTGTGACTATTCGAGTGGGGATGAGCTCGTTCTTCTCAATTGCTACCACAGTAATATCTCCTTTCTTAGGTACACGTTGCACGGGGCTCACCCAAGAACTATCAGAAATAGGATATATGATTCCTGCATCCAGCCATTTTAGAATTTCTTTCTTCACCACTTCTTTCATGGTAGGATTAAGCCTTCACTGTTGCTCAACAGTCGGCTTGCTACCTTTCTATAGCAGAATTTTATGCATGCAGTACGAATGGCTGATCTCTTTTATATCTACTATAGTCCATCCGATGGCCGATTATAATTCTCTCAGAATCCTCAAGAGCTTGTTCTCTTCACTACCTGAAAGGTCAGATGCAATAATAATAGTCAAAGTAGATGCATCACCTAAAAAAGCATACCTCAAGTGTTCAGGCAGTGGTTTAAGCTCCAAAGTAGGTGCTTCCTCAATAGATGGTTTGAGCTTTCCCTCAGCATTCTTGAGATCAGTATTTCCAAGAGATTCAAATGGCATGTCTAACTTCTGTTTCCAAGGAGAAGCATTTAGATATTGTAACTGCTCATTGCCTTCATCATCTTCACTGTCAAAATCCCCCAATAAGGCTTTTTCTAAGGCATCAGACCTTAGCACATGATCAAGTTCTGAAGTAACTGCAGAATCGACCAAATCCACCTTGAAGCACTCCTCATCTTCCGTAGGGAATTCATCGCATTGAACACATTGAATGTCACATCTTGATCTTGCACCCTCATAGTGAGTTCACCTTTTTGCACATCTATCAAGGTATGGTCTGTAGCCAAGAAAGGTCTTCCCAAGATTATTGGAATCTTCTTATCTTCCTCGAAATCCAGAATGACAAAATCTGCAGGAAATATAAGCTTATCCACCTTTACTAGCACGTCCTCCACGATGCCTCGTGGGTATGTAACTGAACGATCAGCCAATTGTAGAGACATGTAGGTGGGCTTCGGATCAGGCAAATTCAGCTTTTTGAAGATAGTCAACGACATTAGATTGATGCTTGCTCCCAAATCACAAAGGCACTTGTCAAATGACAACTTGCCAATGGTGCAGGGAATGGTGAAGCTATCTGAATCCTTAAGCTTTGGAGGTAACTTTTGTTGCAGCACAGTACTGCACTCTTCCGTCAGAGCAACGGTATCAAGATTATCCAGTTTCACCATCCTTAAGAGAATACGTTTCATAAATTTTGCATAACTAGGCATTTTCTCAAGAGCCTTAGCAAAAGGTATGTTGATGTGAAGTTTCTTGAACACCTTCAAAAACTTACCAAATTGCTTGTCCAGCTTTTGTTTTTGCAATCGCTTAGGAAAAGGTGGTGGAGGATAGAGCTGTTTATCCCCTGTATTACCCTCAGGCAGAGTGTGTTCAACAGTAGTCTTCCTTGGTTCCCCCTCTTTCTCCTTTTGCATTCCTTCTTCATCTACAACTTCAACTTCTACATCTTTTGCTTTTTCAGCATCAGCAACTTTTCCAGACCTTAAGGTGACAGCTTTGACTTGCTCTTTAGCTTCCTTCCTTCCTGGCACTTCAGTATCACTAGGAAGTGTGCCAGGTTGACGATTGAGCAAGGCATTGGCTATTTGTCCAATATGATTTTCCAAGGTCTTGATAGAAACAGCCTGACTTTTGCACAACTTTAACTCCTCCAAATCAGCACTAGAAGGTGGAGCAGCACCTCCTTGTTGAGGATATGGTTGCCTTTGAGCAAATTGCTGAGGTTGCTGGAATCCAGGTGGATTAAACTGTTTATTTGTAGCTTGCTGATATGACTGCTGAACAGCATTCTGATTATTGCTCCAGCTGAAATTGGGATGATTTCTGTTATTAGGATGATAAGTAGCGGGCACAGGATGCTGCGATTTCTGGAAATTATTCATATACTGAACAGATTCATTAATAAGAGAACACTGATCCGTAGCATGAGAGTCTGCACAAAGCTCATAGACACTAGATAATTTATTTACGCCATAGTTGGTTAAAGAATCGACCTTCATAGTCAGCACCGTGAGCTGTGCTGCAATAGCTGTAGCTGCATCAACTTCCAGAATACCTGCTACTTTCCCAGGTATCATCCATTGAGTTGGGTTTTGATACTCATTTGCAGCCATAGTTTCAATGAGATTATAGGCCTCAGTATAACTTTTGGCCCACAAGGCGCCTCCAGAAGCTGCATCGAGCATGGGTGGAGATTGGACCCCCAAACCATTGTAGAAACCAGTGATCACCATCCAGTCAGGCATCCCATGATGTGGACACTTTCTCAACATCTCTTTGTAGCGCTCCCAAGCTTTGCACATAGATTCTCCTAGTTGCTGCGCAAACTGAGTAAGAGCACTCCTCATAGCTGCAGTTTTGGCCATTGGATAGAACTTCACCAGAAACTTTTGTGCAAGATCTTCCCAAGTAGTGATGGACCCAGCTGGTAAAGAATGTAACCAGTCCTTAACTTTGTCCTTCAGAGAGAATGGGTAAAGCCACAGCTTGATAGCCTCATCAGTGACACCATTATATTTGAAAGTACTACAGATCTCGAAAAAAACCCTGATATGTATGTTGGGATCTTTAGTCGCAGCCCCTCCGAAAGAAACAGAATTCTGCACCATCTGAATAGTGCCCGGCTTGATTTCAAAAGTATTGGCCTGAATAGCCGGATGAATGATGCTTGACTGAATGTCATCAATTTTAGGCCGAGAAAAGTCCATAAGAGCTTGATCAGCTTGAGCTAGACGATCACCCATTGTTTCAGGTTCTTTCTTTTCACTCTCTTTATCCGAATCTTCAAAAACTATCTTCTCCGGAAAGTCAAGAGCTTTATCTGTCTCCTCAGCTTTATCCAGATTTCTCTTGCGAGTGCGAGAACGTGTTTGTATAAATGCTCTCTAGAGTACCTGAAACACAATCGGAAGCAGTAAGTAACAAGTCTTAATCAATGAAACCTAATGGCCACTGATGGCAAGTACATAAACTAAACAAATTAACACCGAGTCCCCGGCAGCGGCGCTAAAAACTTGTTAGGCACAAAGCATGCGCTATATAAATCACGCAAGTATATGCGTTCGCAAGTAATATAGAATAATTTCTAGTTCGTTCCCACAGAGACTCTGATTAATTATATTTAATTAACACTTACTCACCAATGTATGATTATTCTTCAATGCCAAGATAATAACAATTAAGGTTGGTAAACTAATAATTACTACGAGAATTAAACACTTGAATTAACAATATTAAACACACATGAGATCCTAACTTCATTACTACTTCATTCAATAGTTATTGTTATTAACCTTAGCATGTAATGGTGATGATATTAATCGAACAACACGAAACTGATAAACGCCAACTTTCGTTGTACGAATACCATTCTACTAAGCATCCATAATTAAGATAGAAGTTGAATAGGCATCAATTATGTTGAGACCCTATATGTCTACATAATTTGACAACATAACGATTTAAGCACAAGTTATTCATGATGATTGCATAGGGAAAGTAAAACGGTTAGAGTTACCCACTAATCATGCATACAATACATGAACCTATGCTAGCATGGCAAGTTCTAAATCTCAAGTTTCACTATCGCTTCACAAGAGATTAACAGGCTATCTTACATGTTCGCGATACATATAAGACGAATAAGCACAACCTATACTAGATATTATACAATCACCACATACCAAGGTGTTAAACAATTATCTAAAGAATTCCATAGTAAATCCGCTAGGATCCCATGATCACGATTAGCCCATAATAGAATCATCGTCACCATGGGTTCATATGAAAACATGATAATAACACAACGATATAAAGACGAAAAATACTTAATAAATAATGAAGTACATCACAAGAGTATTAAGGTTCAAAGCATAAAGAAAACTAGCATCCACTGTTATAATGAATTAAAAGAATCACAAGATAAACGTATGCTTCCTCTTCTTCATTGTTGCGTGCTAAAACAGTCTTCTCAATCTTCTTGCCCTTGCTCTTGATGAAGAAAATGTCTTCCCATAAGGTTTATATAATAGCCCAAGAGAACCAGCGCCAACAGAAGCCCAATTGTACTTGAAATAATAAAATCCAGATTCTGAAATTCCGCACGCACGCGGTCACCTGCTGTCTCCACGCGGCCGCTTGCTAGCACGCGGTCGCCTGCTCCTGGCGCGCGGTCGCGTGCTACCCTTCTGGAAAATACTTTAATTTGCTTCTGTTTTTGCTGATTTCTTCGCTCATCACCCCTAGACTAATTCCAAGCACTTCCTTAAGCTTTATTTGATGAAAACCACCTATCTAAGCAAGTTATACCCTGAAATGCAAAAACACTAGAAAATGCGTCAAATACATAAAATACTTGAGTTCAAGACACCAATTCAAGCCGTTATGAGATGCTCTAAGTGGTATAAAATGTTACCTATCACTCACCTTTATAAAGAGGTTGTTAGTAAGCCAGGAGTGGGAGCATGCAAGTACAATAAGGCAAAAACTGAAGATCCCTACTCATTCTGTGACAAGTTTGACTACATACCTTGTAACATGAAAGTAATGACAAGTTGCCACAAACTGAGAGTTGATCTTAAGGAAATGAATATTGAGTCCTCGGTTAAAAAGGAAAATGCACATCACTCAATGAATTATATTCCTTCTGAATCATCAAACTCTACCTCTATTAAATTTGTTAACAAGAGAATATATAGTACTTCACACTGCTTAGGTTGCTAAACATACCTAAAACTCATTGTGTGTAGGGTAAAGGAAAGAAGGTCATATGGATGATAGACAGTGGATGCTCAAGACATATGACAGGTGATATGGCCCAGCTATCACAGTTTGAGGAGAAGGTTGGCCCATTAGTGACTTTTGGAGACAATAGCAAAGGTTTCACAATGGGATATGGCAAATTGATTGCTGGAAATGTTGTCATTGAAGATGTAGCACTGGTAGCTGGTCTTAAAGTGAATCTTCTTAATATTAGTCAATTTGTAGAAAAAGGATTCAAAGTCTCATTTGACAAAGGAGAATGCATTTTTATTAGCAAAAAGACTGGTGAAGTTGCTCTAAAAGGAGCAAGGAAAGGAAGCTTATTTGTAAAATTAGAGCTAATGCCTAGCGGGCTTCTCTGGCTCTCTTTGGACTCAGCAAATGAGGATGGAATTTGTTGCTTCTACACCAAGGCATCTGTAGATCAAAGAAAGCTATGGCAAAAGAAACTTTCTCACTTGAATTTTAAGGCAATCAATACTCTAGTTAAAAAGGAGTTGGTGAGAGAAATGCATAATCTAGAATTTGCTCAAGATGAAGTCTGTGATGCTTGTCAAAAAGGAAAAATGAAGAGATCAAATCACAAAAGTAAAAGTGTGAATTCCATAAGTGCACCTTTGCAACTCATTCACATGGACTTATTTGGACCAGTCAATTTCAAGAAAAAGATATGCAATTGTGATGGTGGATGACTACTCAAGATACACATAGGTAGAATTTATGCACTCTAAAGATGAAACTCCACACATCATAATTGAACACATCAAGAAGATCGAGAAGTAGGCTGAAGATCAAAATTGTGTGAAAAGATTAAGGAGTGACAATGGAACAGAATTCAGGAATGCAACCTTAACTGAATTCTGCCAAGATAAAGGCATTGTTCAAGAATTCTCAGCATCTAGGACAACTCAACAAAATGGTGTAACTGAGAGAAAGAATAGAACATTGGTACAAGCTGCTAGAATAATGCTACAAGATGCAAAGTTGCCAACTAGTTTTTGGGGAAAAGCTGTGAACACTGCATGCCATACTCAAAACAGATATCTCATTGTTATTCCCAAGGAACTAACAATGAGATTTACAGAAGGGGGGTTGAATGTAAATCTCAAAACTTTTTCAAGTTTTGAGCAGTTTCAAAGGCTAAGTGTTTTGATGAACAGTTGTGTGTGAATTATTTTGAGCAGGTGCAGACAGATATATATTCAAAACACAAATGTAAAGAACACAAAGGCTTTAAAAACTTTTTTGGTGGATTTCTTGTTCCACCAGAGATGTGTATTTCAGAAAATCTGTGATTCAAAAGAATTGATCACAGTTGCGTCCTAGTACAAACTAGATGATTTTCTCTCTATGTTTTTCTAAACAGCTCTGGAAAATTCACTCTCTAATTACTAGCTGCAACTTGGTTTATATATCACCAAGTTTACAAGTGAAGACAAAAGTATAAATACAATTAAAAAGGTTCTTCACATGTTTCTTCTTCATTTCTCTATCCAATGCAATCTAGGATAATCTGTGAATCTTTGAATACTTCCTTGTTTGCACCAGAATGGAAATGCTGCATTTTCTTGATTCCTCCAAGAGGCTACCACATTCCAATTATCTTTGTCAACCCATGTGCCTCTGTCAGCTTATGAATTGTCACTGTCAACTTCTATTGAACTTAGCATCCATTGAAGCTTTCATCCGTTGATGGCTTTATCCGTTGATGCTTTATCAGTTGAAGCTTTATCCGTTGATGCACTAGCAGTTGAAGCTTTATCCGTTGATGCACTAGCAGTTGAAGCTTTATCCATTGAAGCTTTAGAGACATCCGTTGAAGCTTTGTTTCTCATCCGTTGAAGGCCTTTAATTTATCAGTTGATACTACTTCATTTATACAAAATTTCAAGGCATGAAATATTTACAATTAGCCCTCCTATTTGCATATCCACTAGTAGTCAACATGACTTATAATTTCCCATAATATCTAAGAATTATAACTTAAATACAGAAACTGAAATGTGCTACAATACTAAACTTATTTCTAAGTAAAGCTACTCCATCAATGGATAGCCAGAATGGTCTTATTCGTTGAGGCTACAAACACTAGATTTCTACTTAAGTGTTTTGTTTAACTTATCATCAAACTAATACACATATTCCTAACAATCTCCCCCTATTTATGTCTACTAGAATTGTAGGCATAAATTTGGGTTTAACTTGATGATAACAAAATACTTAACAAATATATGAACTGAAATCAAGTAGAAATTCAAAAGTGCTGCAAAAGTGTATGTACTGAGATAGAATTGAAGAATTACATTATTTCTAAGGATGCTCCTTTAGGCTGAGCAGATTATTTTCTTTTCCTTTGATCCCTTGTTTTCTTCCCTAGCCTCCTGTCATTTTCCTCTACTTGGAGTTGGAGTTGTCTGAAGAATTCAGCTTCATCTTCTTCACTGATGTCCAACTTAGATTGCATGTCCTTGAGAGTTTCATTACTGGCAATTTTAAGCTGGTCTTCAAGTCTGAAAAATCTTCTGACTCCTTTATTGTCTCTGAATTCCATCAACCAATGAGGTGATTTATGAACTGCAATTCCATGCTCAGGGATGAGTAATATTCTAGGCAAGGAATTAGACTCCCACCAAGTTTTCCTTATGTTGGCAATCTTGTTGAGAATCTTAGTTTTGGCAGTCCTGGTAAAGCCAGAATCCCTTTTGATAGCTAAGTAGACTCTAACCAAGGTAGAATAGCCTTCATTTAGAATTCTTTGAAGATGCCAAGTCCTTTCCTCACTTCCTTTATATTTGAACACTAGCCATTATGAGAGCTGTTTATATGCACTTATTCCCCTTACTTCCTCCAGCCCATCCAGATAGAGTTCAATATCTGTAAACTCTTTTATGTCATAAATGTGAACATAATCATCCTTTGAGGCTTGTGGCTTGGGCTTAGGTTTATATTTCTGAGTGAATTTACTTGAGGTTAGGGGAGGTGTAGATTTAGATTTTCTTTTCAGTTTCTTTGGTGGTGGAGAGGTAGAATTTACTTGAGGTTATGGGAGGTGTAGATTTGGATTTTCTTTTCAGTTTCTTTGGTGGTGGAGAGGTAGTTAGGAAGGTAGGCAAGTTGATGGTGTCCCAATCAATAGGTTCCTCTTTAGGGATGATTGGTTCACCATGGACATTTATACTAGGATCAGCAACAAAAGGTTCAGGAATGGAAAATAGTGGTTTAGATTTTGATTGGGTTTCCACAGTGTCATCTTCACTTTTCCTTTTTGCATTTGCCTTCTTTCTGTTCCCTTTCTGCCATTCCTTTCTTTCCTCCACACTCTCACCTACCACATTCCCCATATCCACATTTCTGTTTTCAATCTTTTCTTCTTCACTCTTATCTTCAATCTTCTTCCTTTCTTCAGTCTGACTTGACTCTAGCTATTTTTCAAGTTTTACTTGTGCTCTTTTGTCAGCTTTCAGCTTTTTAGCTTCTTCCTTTAACCTCATGGTTTCTTCCCTCTTGGCTTTTGAGAATTTGGGATGTCCTTGCATCACACAGATACTCTTTCCCTCTCTATAAATGATAGCCATATTCATTATTTCCACTACATCATTGGTCTCTTTGTGCTTTATGATGCTACCACCCAAAACTTTGTCTTCATCAGGTTTTGGAAGAGGAAAATCTACTTCTTTTGATTGACTAAAGTTTAGAGGGTTCTTTGTAGAGTCCTTGTTGAATCTAGTGGATGGCTTGAGTACCATGGGTTTCAAATTCCTGAAGGAAGTTTCTCCAACCTTATTCCTCCTTACTGGATTGTGCTCCATAATGATTGGCTCAACTTTTGTGCTATGTTTCACAGATAATGATTTTGAAGTTGTAGAGCCAAACACCTGTTGCATCCTTTCATCAATTTTTCTCCTTTGCTCCTTCACCTTCATCTCAGCTGCTGCTAGCTGGATTAGATCAATTCCATCAAGCTTTCCTTTGATTTGAAGTGTTGGAGAAGTAGTGATGGAAGGAACTAGCACTTTGGATATTTGGATGTTTGTAGATGGCTCCCCTCCCCCTTCCATTTTATTCTCCCCCTTTTTGTTATCATCAAGGAGAGGAGTCAAGCCATGTGCTTTAGCCAATTGCATTAGAAGACTTGTTTGAGACTGTTGATTTTGAAGAATGTTGACCACAGAGTTTTCAATGACTTGAACTTTGTCTTCCAACTTGGCCAGCCTCTTTTTAGCATCTGATTCTCTTCTCAGTCTCAGTAACAAGTCCTGCATGGTACCATAGGGCATGACTGAATCCAGCTTCTCAGAATTATAGGACTTCAAGTCAGCTATATCCTTCTTGAGTTCATCCATACTCAGATTCTGTCTTAATTGATGTAGCTTCATGAGATGTAGAGAATCTAGGTGGGCTTGAAGAAGAGCCTTGGTACCAGCATTGGAGGTGTTCTGAATGGCTTTTTGGATAGACATAATTTGTTTGACTAAGGATACATTGAATTGTCTTGGTGTTGACTCATTTGTCAATGCCCATTCAGGTAAATCTGGAATTGAACTTGGGCCTTCATCTCCCCCTAAGTTCATGCTTCCATCAAATGAGACAGAGTCATCATCATTAGAATTTACTCCAAATTCTTCAGATGGCTCACCAGCTGTAGAAGGCATCAAGTTGACAGCATCTTTATCCCTTTGTAGAGATTCTGAAGTATGTACTAGATTTAAAGTCTTTTCTGCCTCCTCATTGCCCTGAGTAGCCAACAATTGATAGGCTGACACAGGATGAGTAAAAGTGTCAGCATCCAAGGAAATGTTATCAATTACAACTTTGTAATGTTGCTGAAATTGTCTTTCCTTTTCAGCATCATCCACAATCATTGACTTATTAGCAATGGCTGGATCCACCCTTATACCTTCTGTACCTGCTTTTCTCTCAATTTCTCTCTTTTCTTGCATCAGGGGCTCCCCCTGGCTCACACTCCTCACACCCTCACCTTCACCTACTAAGGCGGCACTCCTCTCACTTTCTTTTGCCATGCTGGAAGAAATAACATGCATATTTAGACTCTCAAGCTCTCATTTTGCCTGGGAGCAACCCAGCCTCTCACTCAAATTTTCACTCCCTTCCCTCAATCCTAGAAGTGATTGTACAGTAACCATGTCTTCTACACTTGGAATTGATTCAGTTATTTATGTAGAGACTATCAATGGATAGGGAGTATCCGTTGAAGTAGGAACTGATGGTATCAACGGATAACTGCTGTTAAGCTTATCCGTCGAAGAACAACCACTTGTCAACGGATGAGGAATATTCGTTGAAGAAGGAAAAGAAGTAGAAATTGAAAGTGACATAATTGTGGAATCTGTGTGAATTGATTTTAATTTAGGTGACACAGATTCTTCAACTAAGTCTGAAAGAATTGGCTGATGATCCAACAAATTATCTAAAAGATGATGATCACCAGTATTTGAGTGGGGCTCCTCCCTGAGTTGTAAAGAGGGAGAATCAAGAATTAATGTGAATATCATGTCCACATCCATAGATGGTGATGGAGAATTTGGTGATTTATGTGTGTCAATTTTGAGAAAATGGGGCTGTGACTCCACATTTGTTGGAGTCGCATCAAGCTGAATTTGAGAAGGCATAGATACAGGTGGGTGTATCTGTGCAGTGTGTGCACCCTGTGTGGAAACTAAGGTTTTGACCCTCTTTCTTCTTGTAAAGGCTTTTACTGGTGAGTGTATGGGTTCAGTGTCCCTCCCTCTTTTGTTCTGTGTCCCTGGTTGGGGACTATTTTCAATAGCTGCACCCTTTTGGGAGGATGCAACTAGGGATGAGTTTGAATCCTTTTCAACCACCACAGTCTTTTGAGAAACTGTGGCTTGGCTAGCTGGTGAACCACTCACCCCTCCTACCTTATCCTGGGGGGTTTCTTGATGTTCACCCCTCCCCTCACCACTCACACCCTGTTCACTCCCCTCAGGGTTTATGGTAGTTGTTACAACTGTTGTCTTTTGAGAAACAACAGAGGTGGCTTTCTTTGACTTTGGTCTTGAAACTTTAGGTTTAGTGGCCTTGGTAGGAATCTGTTGGGACAAAGACACGGATTCCATGGCCACACTTGAAGGCAAAGAAATAATGGGGTTGGAAGTAGTATGAGTTGAAGAAGTATTTACCTCACTTACCTGAGGTATATTCATTATTGGTAAATATACCAATGGCACCTGATTGTTGAGGTTAATTATCAAAAGGTCTGCAAGGACCCTTTTCTCTTGTGCCCAGCATTTGAGTTTATGACTCTCATTGGTTATGACCAAACCTTCAGCAACATGGTTAGCCAATAACATAAAGAATCTAGTATAGTAGATGTTATGAGGTATATTAGCTTTGTTACCTAACTTGGTTCCCAATTCTAGCATAACATAGTTGCTAAAATTAAAATACCTATCAGACACTAGCATATAGAGCATATTAACAAGAGATGAAGTTATTGCATCAAAATTACTAATTTTCCCAGAGAAAACCTTGATAAAGGCATCACCAAGAAAACTCCATTCTTTTCTAAGGCCTTTTCTTCTAATACTCCCTAAACTAGCAGAATCAGAAGAATAGCCTATGGAATCTAACATGCTAGATACATCATTATCAGTGTGTGGTGTCATGGTATTGTTCTCAGGTAGTTTGAAACAGGACTGTATATCATCACAGTTAATACAGTAATCTTTACCTTTGAGAGTGAAAGAGATGGTCATATTAGTGGTATAACGACTCGGGTAATCTTTTTGAATTATTTAATTGTGTAATTATGGAAATTACTAAATAAATAAAATATGTGTGTTGGTTTTTACCGCTATGTGTTGTTTGATTATTATCCATATGTGATTTATAGTGTAACGGGTTGTCCGCACGATTAATTATGGGATCATATTGAATTGTTTTCACTTTCAAAGGTGAATTTAGTGCAAATTTATTTGCATAAATATTGGGAATATTTATAAAAAAAAATTTATGATTTTATAATTACAATAATTATTTTTAGGATTTTATAAAATTGAGAAATTAATATTTTATTAATTATTTATCTTTAAATGATTTTCTGAGTATGTTTAATGGTAAAATCCATATTTAATTCTAAAATTCTTCAAAAAATTATGAAACTCATATTCATTTAAGTTTGAAATATTCTGAGAATTTTAAAATTATTTTGGAAATTTTCGGGATTAATTTCACCCGCACGTTATTTCGGGTATTTGTTAAAAGCGGGTATAAGGTGCGTTTTAAAAATTGTTTTAAAATTTCAGAATTTATGTTTTTGTGAACTTCGGGATATTTTTAACATTTTAAGATTATTTCCGTGATTTTCTGAATTTGTTTTAAGAGCAGCTCGATTCGTTAATTGTAAATGCGGGTACGAGTTGCATTTCAAAAATGCTTTAAAAATTATGAAAATTTTATTTTATTAGTTTCAGGATTTTTAGAAAATTTTAAGAATATTTTCGTAATTTTAGGAATTTGTTTTATGCCCACCTTTGTTCGATAAATTGCGAAATGCGATATAAAAATTAAGCTCTCAAGTGAATATTTTTACACGTGTTTCATTTCTGTTAAGCCACAGATACATGGCAGGTAATTGGTTAAGCAGAATAAAGAATAAAAAAAACAAACAGAGACCCATGACTCCCTTCTTCACCCCTGTCCTTTATCTCCTT
The DNA here is from genome assembly GCF_009905375.1 of Apium graveolens. Lineage (NCBI taxonomy): Eukaryota > Viridiplantae > Streptophyta > Magnoliopsida > Apiales > Apiaceae > Apium > Apium graveolens. Next base: position 279,616,120 of record NC_133655.1, read on the forward strand.
CATCTCTCGTCTCTCTGTCTCGCCTCCATTTCTGTTTGTTGCTTTTAATTACAACTCGATTTCGAGTTATTCCTAGCCTTGTACTCGGTGAATTCCGCCGCCTGGTGCTTCTGTTTTCCGGTGATTGTTCGTCGCGCTTTGGTGCTCTTAGGTTGTTACTGTTCCTGTAGATTTCTGCTCGTCTGTGTATATACATGTATGTATATATGCGAGTGATATGCTCTGTTTCCTGGTGGTTGCCGCCGCCCCTCCCGGTTTTCCGGCGAGGATGGCGGCGCATGGCCGTACTGTTGCGTCGTTTGTTTTGATTATGCTGACTGTTTATTTGGTTATGCCATTATTTGGTTTGGTTATTGCTGAATCGAATTAATAATATTCTTGCAGAAATCCTTGATTGATTTTGTGAAATAAACTAATCGGTATTTGCGAGATTTAAGGATATTAATCGATGGGATTTACGTTGGAAACCCGAAATCGTTCGGGTACCCGCGAATTTTATCGCCGTCGGCGATGAGCCTCGGCGAGCCGACGGTGGACCGTGATTATCATATTTTGAGTCCTAAATTAGTAAATAAAAATAAAATACGAGTAGTGATTAATAATTGTGATTGAGTTAGAATTTGAAAATGTGTGGGTTTGGATCGGATAATTGTTGCGATTGTTGTGTTTGGGATTTGACGTCGATTGATGTTTTGACGGGTAGTCCGATAAACAAAGGAAACGCTGTCCGATTTTCGAAAAAACTGAGTTACGCAAATACGGAAATGTATCCGATGAATATCGGGACGTCGAGAGACTATATATATATATATATACCTGTATGTATTTATACGAAACTTGATGGTATGATGTGATGAAATATTTTTCTAAATCAATAACCCTGATTTCGTAAAATAAAGGGTATGGGTATTTTCCGAAAACGAACGCTAAACTGATTTTCGAAAACGTGAACCCTAAGTGATACGTGCATTATTATATGAAGTATGTTACAAGTCGAATTTTGTTAACGTTCGTGTAAATTGTTAGCGAGGATATGTCAAGCATAATCGAATATCTAAGTTAGGATGTCTCGACCTTATAGGTTCTAGTCGGAATGCCCGAGAATTGGAATTGGATAAAGGATAGTTGGTGGTGAGTCGAAAAGCTTAGTAAGGTCCCAATCGAAGGACTCAAGTATTGAGGTCGAATCCAGAGTGATATAGTGGTTGGACGTAAAAGCCTAAATGGCAGAGTTAGCCCAGAATTGATCAGTAATAGTTGTAAGGCCTTGTAAGGCAAGTATTTCTGAACTTTTCTTCAAGATATATTACCAATGTTTTCAAACTGTTTCATAACATGTTACCATTATTAAACATAACTCCTGTTTTATAATGTATATGCTTCAAACTATTTACCCTTAAACCCTAATTCTTTCTTGATCTTGAGTCGTAAGCCTTATTCTTTGCAAACTATCCTTTGTTGATTCTCAGATACCAAACCATACAAATATAATACTACACTTCAAAGATATAATTTCCAAACACCAAACACTGAAAGAGAATGATTTGAAAACACAGAAACTTTTATACTCCAATCATTCTTAATAACATCAAAGAACCATATCCTAAAAAGTCATTACTGGTCTGATATCTGATCCTTGTACAAACCGAAAACCATTTCTCATACATACTCTAATATACCCTTGTGATATCCATGAGTTTCCTTATGTTTTATTCAAATGTTTAATCATCGTTAATTATAATCTCGTGTTATCGAATTATATTGTTTATCTTATTGAACTGCTTTAGAATTGGATAGTTTTTATATATGTGGACCAGATTCGTGGTCAGACCATACTAATGGTCAAGTTAGGCCAATGTGTGCCTTGGATCCAGTAATTAGAGCAGTGTTGTGTGCTTGCTCAGGGTTAGTGCGTGACTGATCAGCAGCCTAACCTTGGTTTTAAAACTTAAAATGAATATCCAATTCTAATGATTAGTTAGAAAGAAACTTGATTCATCTGAATCATCTCACTTGATCATTTTTTTAACCCCAGTAATTGTTATTATGACTTGCTGAGCTAGTTAGCTCACTCTTGCGAATCTTTTTTTTATGTATTCTACAGTTAAAAAGGAATACGGTTGATAGCGAGGTTTCCCAGTTCAATGTACGAGCTAGGATTCCAGATTGAGTTGGATCGAGCTAACAGAAGCGTATGGAGGTAGTGAGATAGTAAGATTGTAAGAATAATTTTATTAACAGTTGTAAGTTAAATTATTTGGGATTTGGTACGTTGTAATAAAAATTAAGGTTGTGGCTTGTTTTCATACTTTAACCTGTTACGATCCATGGTTACATAGAGTAGGGTCATTGCAATTAATATTTCATATACAGGCTGATATATTGTGTTTGTGTTGTGGACCCCAAACTTCTGACCCGGGTTTGCAGGGCGCCACAGGTTGGTATCAGAGCTACAGGTTATAAGTCACTGAAACAAGCCTGGATTGTCGGGACTGGGTAGAGGGTTAGGATTAGGATTAGGAAATAGAAAGCTAAGACGTCGTAAGGATGAGTGCGACTATATAGTAAGTCTTCGGCATGGTTCGTGTTGCGATTCAGGATTCTCAGCTTGCGACGTGATTTCCAGACAACGGCAATGGCAGATCTTGATTTCCCGGTGTCATTTGATCATTTGGAGCTTTCCGTTCAAGGATCGTCATCTTCTCTCAGATTGGAATTGCACCTTGTTTCTCCACCAGTATTAATGGCACTACCCTCTGTTATAACGGTTGCACTTCTTCAAGCTATTCTACGCTACTTTTCCACCTTTTGATATGAGATTACTTCCTAAAGGACCTCCATCTGTTTATTCTTGTTTCACTGGACATTCGGCTGTGAGCGTATCTCTTTAGTTTACCCTACATCCTGTTTTATACCCCCAGTTTAGAACTTGTCCTATGAAGCAATTGTACCTACAAGGATGGATTCGAGAGCTATAGTAAATGGTGAGCGCTTGATTTATAAATAAAGGTGAGATGAAGTTTAGAGAAGAGATTTAAGTGTTTCAGAGGATAGCTGTTATCAGGTTAAAAGAAGCCCTTAGTGACTAAGCCACCCGTGAATAATTATGGGATGGATTAGCTGAATTTTGAAAAGAGTTAGAGAGAAAGGTATTAATCTGAAATTTTTGGTGGAATTAAATGATGGTGCTATGATAAATGCGATATGTAAAGTAGTGATGTGATGCGATATGGACAAACTTTGTTCTATGAAATGGACTTATGGAATTATTGGATAGCCTGTTCTACTTAACTACTGCAACGATAATGTCGGGAGTATCACCAGTATGGGAGCCTTGATGTGAAACTACGAATAAGATAATGTGCGACAACAATTGAAGTTTTGTCGATTGAGGAAGCTAAGTGGACACGATGAAAGAAGAAAAGGTAGATCGAAGTGAACGGACCTTTATGTGATTGTTTTTTTAAATTGGTACCTTGTTATAGGTCGGAAGGACAACAACCAACTCATATAGTAAGGACAACCAGATTTGTTATTTTCAAAACTTTTAACAAGTTTTTGAAGAAGATTTTCCTTACAAAATTTCCAAAAGCCTTTTTGAATAAAATAAGTTTTAAACATTGGTTGTCAAGTTACTACTTGAGTTTCTTGTTTGTTAGAAAGCCCAGATTACCTGGAAGGATGTTGTTTCAGACTTAGTATTGCTAATTTTGAGAATGAAGTAACCTATGATTATGAAGAAGTTGATTATTCCTAACAGTAAAGTGCAAGTATTATTTGATAAAATCTACAACAGAATCAGCGTACGGAGTAACTATACATTCAATTACTAGGACTATCAGAGTTCAAAAAATTCATTGATTTAACAGAAGCCGGAGCGTGATCGAAGAAGATTGGAAAAATTTCCAGACCTCTCTAAAAGCAGAGTATTACTAACAAAAGGATCGTTATGTCGAATGGTACGTGGTTATTCTAAATTAAAAGAGGAATCTTGAAGTTACCTGGCAAAGAACGCCATTATGATCGAATTGTTAAAGTATTATCCGTGTGGGTGTGATATTAAAGACGCAAGACGTGACAAGTAGGAATCTACCATAATGCTTAATTTGCAAAAGCATTTCAGTGTACCCTCTAAAGTTGCTATATGATACAATTGGGATGTGATCGAACAAGCTCGAAAGATGAATACAAATGAAATGTGGATGGTAACCAGTGATATCGTTCTTGTCTTCAATATTACCGCGTACATTCCTTTTTAATTCCTAAAAATGTATGAACTTCTTTTCTTAATTCTTTATGATGATATCAAAAAGGAAGATATTCCCTTCCTTTCAAATTTATTTGCTTCCCTCAAGTTTTGCTTTCTGATTGGGACAAACAGTGTTATGATGAGACACTTGGTCAGAATGACGAAGAATCGGGTGGGACGCCACCTAATCATGTGTTGTATACCATATGGTACGAAAGACTGGCCATCTTAAGTACCAATGTGGTTGTCTCATTTATATTCAAATCCTTGTTTCTTCTTTCTTTTCAACTCTCAATTTTGTTGAATTGCGAATCCTTCTAGTTGCTTCATTGTACTGTCGTTCTTTGTAAGAATTTTTCAAACAGAAATCAACAAATTATGGACCAAGCGGGCAAAGTTCCATCTACTTCTCACGCATGGAAAGAAAACAAGGGCATATGGAGAGAATTACAAATTACCAACCCAGTCAGGGATGCACTAAGAGTCAAGGGAATCTACTCCAATCAGGAATACGTCTTCGAGAACGAGAAATTGCGATTTTTCTGTGAAATATGTTATTCAGAATTCGGACGTGGTGATGTAAATAATTATCGTGGATACTTTATGTGTTAAAGAATTAAAAGATGTGAGAGAAACTTAATTATTTATCTCTCAAAGTTTTGTTGATAAGATGAATTGCCCTGTTGAATTGATAAGATTGTTATTAAAGGACTAGCAAGTCAAGAACGTGTAGTTGTTAAATAAGTGAGTACCAATGGTAAAATTGAGATTCCTGGCAATAAGTTGTATAGAATTGATATCCTGGAAGATAAGAGAATTTGATATTATTCTAAAGAATGGATTGACTACTAAAGCGTGATGTCCAGATAGACCGTCATGACGAAAAGATAATTTTGAGGATGCCAAATGAGAAGGTGAGGAGGTTCAGAAGATGAAAGAAGGTAACGAATTTGTTAATGATGATTACGGTGATCAAGATATGAGCATTAGGGTGATTATGGAATACATAAAAGTCGGAAGCAAACAAAGTTTGAAAATTTTATAGTAATTAAGGAATTTCAAGATATGTTTTTGGATGAGTTATTAATATTTCCTTCTGATATAGAAATTGAGTTCGTGACTAACTTAGCACCTGAAATTAAGCCAGTGTCCAAGGCCCCGCACAGATGGCGCCAGTTAAAGTGAAGGAGTTAGCAAAGTAAATGCAAGAAATGTTAGAAGAAGAAGCGATTAGACCTAGTGTACCCCATAAGGTGCACCGGTATTAAATGTTAATAAGAAAGATGGAAGTATGTAATTATGTGTCGACTAGCGAAAGCTCACCCAGTTTACTATCAAAAGCAAGTATCTGTTACCTTGACCCAATGATTTGTTTGATTAAACGAAGGAAGTAAAGTACTTTTATAAGGCTAATTTAAAACTTGGTATTTCACCAATTAAAGATTAAACCTATGGATTTATCAAAGACAATCTTCAAAACTAAGTACTGCTCTCGTATTGTCATTTGGATCAACCAATATACCCGTAATAATTGAACTTGATGAACAGAATCTTCAAGAAATATCCGAGTAAGCTATAGTTGTGATACTTAAAGTCAACGGAGGACTATACAAAGCATTTAATGATGTCTGGGAGGTTAGAAAAGATAGAAGTTGTATGACATATAGTTCTTAGTATAAATAGTAAATGTAGAGAAGATCAAAAGAGATTCAGCAGAAGTTAAAATTACTATGAATGAAAAGAGACCAGAAATACCAACAAAAGTAAGAAGTTTTATCATGGGTCGGTTACTATTGGAAATTTGTGCAAGACTTCTTGAAAGTTGCAATATCTTGGACGAAGCTAACCAGGAAAAACAAGAAGTTTTGTGAAATGGAGAAGGGTGAAGGGATAGTTTTGCGGAGTTAAGTGAAAGAATGGTTTCAGCACATGTTTTATCAATTTAAAAGTGTCAAGGAGGTTTGGTAGTTTATAGTGATGCTTCTCATGATGAAATAGAATGTGTGTTGATGCAGCATAATAGAGTTATTGTATATACACCCAGACAACCGAAACCTTATGAGCAGAAGTATCCTACTAACAATTGGGACTAACAGTACCAATATCTGTTTTAAAAGCCTGGGAAAAACATGATATGTATGGAGAAAGGTGTAAGATCTATACGGACCATAAGAGTTTGAAGTATGTATTCACAAGGGAAAGCAAATGTAGTGGCAAGTAATAAACAAAAAGGAAAGAACGAACATAAGGACTATACCAGAAGGATTAACTATAGGATTCTCAAAGTTGGAATTGGAAGCTAAAGTTCATAATCCAAAAGGAAGAAAGATGGATAGTGTGACCTTTCAGTTGAAGTTGTGAAGGGAAATATAAAATGTCAAGAGAAGATAATGGATCACGATATCTCCAGATTTTCTTCCAGCACTTGGATGCTACAAGTAGAAGAATTAAGAAATAAGATCCCACATGGAATTCACAATATTAAGTATTTAATTAGTGAAGAGACGCCAAGATATATGGAAATTTAAAGAAAAATAGTGATAACCAAGTATAAGAAGGAAATTTCAAGATAGGTCAAGAGGTGTTGGACATGTCAAAGAGTTAAGACGAAGTATTGGAAAGCCTAGTGGATAAGGCAGACCCAGGAAGTGACTTTACAAGAGGCGAATCGTGAAGTGGGAGTTTAGCAAAACAACGAATAAGAATAAGTGAGTTAAGAGCATTGCAAGCTCTGGTAATATTATGTGAAATGAATAGTGTATCAGGTGGCTATAAGGAATTAAGGAACGTGGTGTATAAGGAGTACTTGGATAAGCAAACTGTATTTATTGATAACATCCTCAGCTACTCAAGGAATAAGAAAGTCTGCGTGGGATGCCCGAGGATTTTTCTCCAAAGATCAGAAGGAAAGCAACTATACGTTGAGTCTTCAAGAATGAAATTTTGACTAAGGTTAACAAAAGATTCTGAATTAATCCATTAACAATCACCTAAGCAAAACCGTATGATAACGGATGTTTTTAGGCCGACACAAAAGGATTGGATGTAATTAAGACCACCAAGGAGTTAATAAACGAATTGGACAGAGTGAAATCTGAAGTTCAAATATCTAAAAATAAAAGTACATGAAAATATGAGATTACTTTTCAGCCTTAACTGATGAAAAAAAGTAAGAGATGTTCAAATGTTTGGAAACCAAGTTGAAAATGAGCACCGCCTATCATCCTTAAATGGAGAGTCAAAGTACGAAAGTGACTTAGGAACTGTAAGATATATTGAGAAATTGAGTTTTAAGAAAACACTGGAATGATTATTTATCATCGATGTCAGCTTTGGAATGCTACCTTACCAAGCTTCATGGAACGGAGTGTAAGTTCCCATTTTTATTGAGATAAAGTGAGAGAAAGGAAGTTGTTAAATTCTAAGTTAATTCTACACACCAAGAGCGTAGTGCTATTGGTTAAAGCAGCTCGGAGTAGATAAAGAAAGAAGACGAAATTGTATCGAGAGAAAGTATGAGTATAGAAATAGGACCAGTAGTGTTAGTAAAAGTGTCGCCTTGAAAGAAATTGGATAAGTTTGAGTAGAAGGGACAAGTTAAGTTCTAAAATTAGTGAATCATTCGAGGTTTTGACAAATATAGATAAAGTTGTTCATAAATGATATGACCGTCACACCCGTGTGTACACCTAATGTATTCTACTTGTTAATATTAAAGTGATAAGTATTGGGTTTGAATTAAGTGTTTGATCAGGAGCCAATGGGGCTCTTGTCCAAGTTGTTCTGCATATAGTGATCAATCCAAATTCTTGATTGTCCAAGGCAAGTCCTTGGAAATGAGTGCATACCTATTGGGAGTACGTTTGAACCCTCGAGTAGAAGGGTCTACTTAGACATTAAAGTCATATATGCTTGACAAATATCCTCACTTGTGTAACTAGACCAGATTCTGAGGACAAAATCTTTTTAAAGGGGGAATGATATAACGACTCGGGTAATCTTTTTGAATTATTTAATTGTGCAATTATGGAAATTACTGAATAAATAAAATATGTGTGTTGGTTTTTACCGCTATGTGTTGTTTGATTATTATCTATATGTGATTTATAGTGTAACGGGTTGTCCGCACGATTAATTATGGGATCATATTGAATTGTTTTCACTTTCAAAGGTGAATTTAGTGCAAATTTATTTTCATAAATATTGGGAATATTTCTAAAATTGTTTTTATAATTTTATAATTACAATAATTATTTTTAAGATTTTATAAAATTGAGAAATTAATATTTCATTAATTATTTATCTTTAAATGATTTTCTGAGTATGTTTAATGGTAAAATCCATATTTAATTCTAAAATTCTTCAAAAAATTATGAAACTCATATTCATTTAAGTTTGAAATATTCTGAGAATTTTAAAATTATTTTGGAAATTTTCGGGATTAATTTCACCCGCACGTTGTTTCGGGTATTTGTTAAAAGTGGGTATAAGGTGCGTTTTAAAAATTATTTTAAAATTTCAGAATTTATGTTTTTGTGAACTTCGGGATATTTTTAACATTTTAAGATTATTTCCGTGATTTTCTGAATTTGTTTTAAGAGCAGCTCGATTCGTTAATTGTAAATGCGGGTACGAGTTGCGTTTCAAAAATGCTTTAAAAATTATGAAAATTTTATTTTATTAGTTTCAGGATTTTTAGAAAATTTTAAGAATATTTTCGTAATTTTAGGAATTTGTTTTATGCCCACCTTGGTTCGATAAATTGCGAAATGCGATATAGAAATTAAGCTCTCAGGTGAATATTTGTACACGTGTTTCATTTCTGTTAAGCCACAGATACGTGGCAGGTAATTGGTTAAGCAGAATAAAGAATAAAATAAAAAAAAACAGAGACCCATGACTCCCTTCTTCACCCCTGTTCTTTATCTCCTTCATCTCTCGTCTCTCTGTCTCGCCTCCATTTCTGTTTGTTGCTTTTAATTACAACTCGATTTCGAGTTGTTCCTAGCCTTGTACTCGGTGAATTTCGCCGCCTGGTGCTTCTGTTTTCCGGCGATTGTTCGCCGCGCTTTGGTGCTCTTAGGTTGTAACTGTTCCTGTAGATTTCTGCTCGTCTGTGTATATACATGTATGTATATATGCGAGTGATATGCTCTGTTTCCTTGTGGTTGCTGTCGCCCCTCCCGGTTTTTCGGTGAGGATGGCGGCGCATGGCCGTACTGTTGCGTCGTTTGTTTTGATTATGCTGACTGTTTATTTGGTTATGCCATTATTTGGTTTGGTTATTGCTAAATCGAATTAATAATATTCTTGCAGAAATCCTTGATTGATTTTGTGAAATAAACTAATCGGTATTTGCAAGATTTAAGGATATTAATCGATGGGATTTACGTTGGAAACCCGAAATCGTTCGGGTACCCGTGAATTTTATCGTCGTCGGCGATGAGCCTCGGCGAGCCGACGGTGGACCGTGATGATCATATTCTGAGTCCTAAATTAGTAAATAAAAATAAAATACGAGTAGTGATTAATAATTGTGATTGAGTTAGAATTTGAAAATGTGTGGGTTTGGATCGGATAATTGTTGCAATTGTTGTGTTTGGGATTTGACGTCGATTGATGTTTCGACCGGTAGTCTGATAAATAAAGGAAACGCTGTCCGATTTTCGAAAAAACTGAATTACGCAAATACGGAAATGTATCCGATGAATATCGGGATGTCGAGAGACTATATATATATATATATACCTGTATGTGTTTATACGAAACTTGATGGTACGATGTGATGAAATATTTTTCTAAATCAATAACCCTGATTTCGTAAAATAAAGGGTATGGGTATTTTCCGAAAACGAACGCTGAACTGATTTTCGAAAATGTGAACCCTAAGTGATACGTGCATTATTATATGAAGTATGTTACGAGTCGAATTTTGTTAACGTTCGGGTAAATTGTTAGCGAGTATATGTCAAGCATAATCGAATGTCTAAGTTAGGATGTCTCGACCTTGTAGGTTCTGGTCGGAATGCCCGAGAATTGGAATTGGACAAAGGATAGTTGGTGGTGAGTCAAAAAGCTCAGTAAGGTCCCAATCAAAGGACTCAAGTATTGAGGTCGAATCCAGAGTGATATAATGGTTGGACGTAAAAGCCTAAGTGGCTGAGTTAGCCCAGAATTGATCAGTAATAGTTGTAAGGCCTTGTAAGGTAAGTATTTCTGAACTTTTCTTCAAGATATATTACCAATGTTTTCAAACTGTTTCATAACATGTTACCATTATTAAACATAACTCCTGTTTTATAATGTATATGCTTCAAACTATTTACCCTTAAACCCTGATTCTTTCTTGATCTTGAGCCGTAAGCCTTATTCTTTGCAAACCGTCCTTTGTTGATTCTCAGATACCAAACCATACAAATAATACTACACTTCAAAGATATAATTTCCAAACACCTAACACTGAAAGAGAATGATTTGAAAACACAGAAACTTTTATACTCCAATCATTCTTAATAACATCAAAGAACCATATCCTGAAAAGTCATTACTGGTCTGATATCTGACCCTTGTACAAACCGAAAACCATTTCTCATACATACCCTAATATAGCCTTGTGATATCCATGAGTTTCCTTATGTTTTATTCAAATCTTTAATCATCATTGATTATAATCTCGTGTTATCGAATTATATTGTTTATCGTATTGATCTGCTTTAGAATTGGATAGTTTTTATATATGTGGACCAGATTCGTGGTCAAACCATACTAATGGTCAAGTTAGGCCAATGTGTGCCTTGGATCCAGTAATTAGAGCAGTGCTGTGTGCTTGCTCAAGGTTAGTGCGTGACTGATCAGCAGCCTAACCTTGGTTTTAAAACTTAAAATGAATATCCAATTCTAATGATTAGTTAAAAAGAAACTTGATTCATCTGAATCATCTCACTTGATCATTTTTTTTAACCCCAGTAATTGTTATTATGACTTGCTGAGCTAGTTAGCTCACTCTTGCGAATCTTTTTTTTTATGTATTCTACAATTAAAAAGGAATACGGTTGATAGCGAGGTATCCCAGTTCAATGTACGAGCTAGGATTCCAAATTGAGTTGGATCGAGCTAACAGAAGCGAATGGAGGTAGTGAGATAGTAAGATTGTAAGAATAATTTTATTAACAGTTGTAAGTTAAATTATTTGGGATTTAGTACGTTGTAATAAAAATTAAGGTTGTGGCTTATTTTCATACTTTAACCTATTGCGATCCATGGTTACATAGAGCAGGGTCATTGCAATTAATATTTCATATACAGGCTGATATATTGTGTTTGTGTTGTGGACCCCAAACTTCTGACCTGGGTTTGCAGGGCGCCACAAGTGGGGTTGAACTCTGCAGTTGTCCAAATTTCCTCAATTACCTCACAGTATATAGTTGGGGCTTCCAGCATTACATAGCTTAATTTACAGTTCTTGATGAAGTCCATCATCTTGTGATAATCTGAGTGGGCTTCATTCTTTTCCACCAAGGCTACGAAATTGTTTTTCTCATAGACAAATCCAGACTGGGACATTATCTTTACTACTGGTGCCATTGTAGTGAGTAGAGGTTGCAGAGAAAAGTTGAGAGTTTTGGGAGAGAAAGAGAGTAAAAGCTTTTGAAAAATTGCAAGAAAGCGTAAAGTGAAAATAAGAATTCAAAGAGCTTTTATACTTTCTCAGATTAAAACACAAAGAAAATGATTAAACACTATTTTTAAGTAAACTACAGCCGTTTGAGAATAAAGAAAACCGTATAAATTCTAAAAACTGCCTTTAATACAAATACATACAACTGTGTATATATATATATGTATCAACTATTAGGTAAAAGAATCAACGGCTGTGACTTACTTAAAATAACTGATGTGACACTTCAACGGATGAGGTAAATAGTTATCCGTTGAATATTAATACAGTTTTATCCGTTGAAGGATAAACTTACCAGAAATGTATTTGTCTTTCAACGGATAATGAATATCCGTTGATAGAACAATTTTGGCTTTCAACGGATAGGGTATATCCATTGATAGAATAAACTTTACTTAAAGCCAACTTTGTTCTTGTAACAAATTCATTTCAGGCTTCAAAGAAGATTATAACAAGGACATGAATTTATGAATAATTAAGCATACCTAGCTCACTTACTAATCTTGTGAATGTTGATTCATTAAGTGGCTTGGTAAATATGTCTACAATCTGCTTTTCACTTGGAACAAAATGAAGTTCCACTGTACCATTCATCACATGTTCCATTATGAAGTGGTACTTGATGTCAATATGCTTTGTTCTTGAGTGCTGTACTGGATTTTCAATAATGGCAATGGCACTTATGTTGTCACAGAATATTGGAATTTTGTCAACATTTAGCCCATAGTCAAATAGTTGATTCCTCATCCACAGTATTTGTGCACAGCAACTACCAGCAGTAATGTACTCAGCTTCAGCTGTTGATGTAGAAACAGAATTTTGCTTCTTGCTGAACCATGACACAAGCTTATTCCCTAGAAATTGACAGGTGCCAGTTGTACTTTTCCTATCTATTTTGCAACCTGCATAATCTGCATCTGAGTAGCCAATTAGATCAAAACCAGACTCTCTAGGGTACCAAATTTCTAGATTTGGAGTCCCTTTGAGATATCTGAAAATTCTTTTAATAGCCACTAAGTGAGATTCTTTAGGGTCAGCTTGAAATCTAGTACAGAGATATGTAGAAAACATTATATCAGGTCTACTAGCAGTTAAATATAGAAGTGAGCCAACCATGCCTCTATAACTTGTAATGTCCACACACTTTTCAGCCTTGTTTAATTCAAGCTTGGTGGCAGTGGCCATGGGAGTTTTTGCAGATGAACAATCCATTAAGTCAAACTTCTTTAAAAGATCATAAATATATTTAGTTTGACTAATAAAAATTCCACCACTAACTTGTTTAACTTGTAAACCAAGAAAATAAGTTAACTCTCCCATCATGCTCATTTCATATTTAATTTGCATTAACTTAGCAAACTTTTTGCAAAGCTTATCATCTGTAGAACCAAATATAATATCATCTACATAGATTTGAACAAGTATTGTAGAGCCATTAACATTTCTAAAGAAAAGAGTTTTATCAACAGTACCTCTTGTGAAGTAATTATCTAGGAGAAATTTTGACAAAGTCTCATACCAGGATTTAGGTGTTTGTTTTAGTCCATAGAGTGCTTTCAACAGATAATACACATAGTCTGGAAAGTTTGGATCTTCAAATCCTGGAGGTTGGCTTATATAAACTTCTTCCTCCAATTCTCCATTTAGAAATGCACTCTTGACATCCATTTGATAGACTTTGAAATTGGCATGGGCTGCATAGGCTAGAAAGATTCTGATGGCTTCAAGTCTTGCAAATGGAGCAAATGTCTCATCATAATCTATTCCCTCTTGTTGAGAATAGCCCTTGGCAACCAATCTAGCTTTATTCCTTATGACAATGCCATTTTCATCCATCTTGGATCTGAATACCCATTTTGTGTCAATAGAGCTCTTGTTCTTTGGCTTGGGTACCAGCTTCCATACCTTGTTCCTCTCAAATTGGTTTAGCTCCTCTTGCATTGCTAAAATCCAATCTGGATCCAATAGAGCTTCTTCCACTCTCTTAGGTTCCTCCTGTGATAGAAAACTACTATATAGACATTCATCTTGAGTAGCCCTTCTAGTCTGCACTTTAGATGTTGCATCATCAATGATCAATTCAAAAGGATGATTCTTGGTCCATTTCCTTTGAGGTGGTAGATTAGCTCTAGATGAGGTTGCCTCAGTATTGTCATGATGTGAGTCAGAGTGTTGATTGGTTGAAACTCACCCTGAGTTACTGATCCTTTGAAAGAAACTGGGAGTTCTATCAACTGATGAAGTAAATTGATTATCCGTTGATGGACTATGATCAACGGATGCTTCATTATGTACTTCAACGGATGATGCACTTTGTCTTTCAACGGATGCTGCATTACTTCTATCAACGGATGCTGAATTATGACTTTCAACTGATGCAACATTTTGTGCATTATCCAAAGGAAGATTTTGAATCCTTTTCGAGGTGCCTTCTCCATCATTCTCATCTTCACTATCATCACAATATATCTCAATGTTGTCAAATTTGAGTCCTTCATGATGTCCCTCATCTGTTAGTCCATGAATCTTTTTATCATCAAAAACAACATGCACAGATTCCATAACAATGTTGGTTCTTAGATTGTAGACCCTATATGATTTTCCAGCAGAATAACCAACAAATATCCCTTCATCAGCCTTTGCATCAAACTTCCCTTTGTGATTAGGTTGATTCCTTAGAATGTAGCATTTGCATCCAAAGACATGAAGAAAGTTTAAGGTTGGTTTTCTTCTCTTGAACAATTGATAGGGAGTCATGCCTTTTACCTGATTGATTAGAGAAATATTCTGAGTGTAACATGCACAGTTAACAGCCTCAGCCCAAAAGTATGTTGGGAGTTTTGACTCTTCAAGCATTGTTCTTGCAGCTTCAATTAGTGATCAGTTCTTCCTTTCCACCACACCATTCTGTTGTGGAGTCCTTGGAGCTGAGAACTCATGCATGATCCCATTTTCTTCACAGAACAACCTCATGGTAGAATTCCTGAACTCAGTTCCATTATCACTCCTGATATTCCTTACTTTGAAATCTAAATGATTGTTGACTTGCTTGATGTGATTGATAATGATTTCACAAGCTTCATCCTTTGACCCAAGAAAGTAGGTCTATGAAAACTTTGAGAAATCATCTACAATTACTAGGCAATATCTTTTCCTTGAAATTGACAATACATTGACTGGTCCAAAAAGATCCATGTGTAGCAGTTGTAATGGTTCATCAATTGTTGATTCAAGCTTCTTACTGAATGATGCTCTCTTTTGCTTTCCCTTCTGACAAGCATCACACAGTCCATCCCTTGAGAATTCCACTAGAGGCATTCCTCTAACTAAGTCCTTTTTGAATAGATCATTCATTATCTTGAAATTCAAATGGGACAACTTCTTGTGCCATAGCCAACTTTCATCAGCAAAGCAAGTAATTGATTCTGCATCTGTAGAGTTGAAGTCAGCCAAGTACACATTCCCTTTTCTAACTCAAGTTAGAACCACTTTGTTGTCCTTCTTACTTGTGATAACACAGGCTTCAGAATTGAAGAAACAGTATTCCCTCTGTCACATAGTTGACTGATGCTCAATAGATTATGTTTGAGACCATCAACTAATGCAACTTCATCAATGATGACATTTTCTTTTGAAATCAAGCCATATCCCATAGTGAACCCTTTGCTGTCATCTCCAAAGGTTATGCTAGGGCCAGCTCTCTCCTTGAACTCTGTGAGCAGGGTGAAATCTCCTGTCATGTGCCTTGAACAACCATTGTCCAAGTACCATAGATTCCTTCTTTTTCCCTGCACACAACAAAATCAAATCAAGTTGATTTTGGTACCCAAGTTTCCTTGGGTCCAGCCTTGTTAGTCTTTTTCCTAGACTTCATACCTCCTGCATCTTTTGACTTAGGTAACTTTGGGTCAACCTTGGTCTCAGATGTAGTTGGTTGAAGTGTAGGGTTAGTCACAGAATCATTTAGCACATTTGGTTGAATTTGATAAGGCATAGATTGTGCAAACATATTATTCCACATATGCATATTGTATGGCATTTAAGGCATACTGAATGCAGCAAAATATGGATTATTAACATATGGCATGTTTGCAAAATGTGCATGAGGATTCTGTTGAGACATAACAGGCATAGCATGCAGAGGTGACATAGACATGTTAGGCATGGAAGGAGTTAAAGGCATGGGAGTATTCTTAACAGACTTGCAGTTAGCAGATAGATGATTAACACTTTTACAATGCACACAAATTTTTCTAGGAGCATACTTATCAGGTGTGTAATTGTTGTGTTTGTTAATCCCTACCTTCCCATTTCTACTAGATTTCCTTTTAGTTTCCTTTTTATCCTCAACCATCTTAAGCCTATTTTTCAACTGATCTAAAGTCATGTGTCCTATATTCACCTTACTGGCATCTTTGGATGTGCTAGCTTCTTCTTTGACAAAGTTCTTGGAAGTTGAACCAAACTTCTTATTGAGATTTTTCAAATTGTTCTTTTTAGAATCACTTGCCTGTTTTAATTGATGAGCCTTCAACGGATGCTCATTTTCTTCCTTCAACGGATAACTTTCATCATCCGTTGACTCCACATCCGTTGACAATCCATCAATTAATTCTACTTCCTTTTTGTTTTTCTACCAGGCATTCTCACAGAGTGATTCAATTCCCTGAACCTTGACAATCTGAGCACTAACATCCCTAAATGTTTTCCAGACCTTGATTACATCTTGTTCACGTTCTAATTGTTTAGAAAGAATTTCTACTTTCTTGACAGATTCTTCTAGTTCACTCTCAACAGATAAGCATTTGATTTTAATCTTTTCAAGCTCAATTACCTTACCTTCTAACATAGCATTCCTATCACTTAAAAACAAATTATTCTCTTTAATTCTTGTGTTTTCTTTAGCTAGTGATTTAAGGGAAACACGCAAATGATATAATTCATTGGACATATCATTTATAGCTTCATTGCATTCAATTTTAGAAAGCTGAGAGAGGTCAGTAGTAATTACTTGGTTGCTTGATGAACTAGTTTCATTTTCATCAGAATTAGCCATCAGGGCTAGGTTGACATATTCCATATCATCATCTTCATTGGCTCCATCCGCTGCCCAGTCATCCTGAGTCAGAAAAGCTCTTTCCTTTTGTTTGAGCAAATCAAAATATTTCTTTTTGTAATCCACTTGCTCAAGTTTCTTTTTATCAGAGGTTGGCTTTTTACACTCATTTGCAAAGTGTCCACTTATGCCACAATTATAACATTTGAACTTAGATTTGTCCACCATGTTCTTGTTTGACTTAGTGAATCTAGCATTTTTCTTGAATTTCATCTTTGCAAACCTCCTGGACAGAAAAGCCAGATGTTCATTAACATCATCAGAGTCATCTTGACTGGAACTATCTTCAACCTCAGCTACTTGCTCCTTTCCCTTGCTTGATTCTGATTTGCTTGTGCCAATTTCGAGACTTGGCATTGTCTTTTCTTCATTCCTGGCTTCAGTCTTCTCATTGTCAGCTACAAGTACAACTGATCCACCTTTTCTCTTTCCCTTTTCCAACAGCTCATCTTGCTCCATCTCAAGTTCATAGGTCTTTAAAATTCCATATAATTTTTTAAGTGTGAAGTCCTTATAATCTTGAGAATTCCTTAATGAAACAGTCATAGGCTTCCATTCCTTTGGTAGAGACCTCAGAAATTTTAAGTTGGAATCCTTGACTTGGTACACTCTGCCATACAACTTCAATCCATTCAACAGTTTCTGAAATCTATTGAAGGTATCATTCAGTGATTCTCCTTTTTCAAAATGAAAATATTCATAATGTTGAATGAGAAGCTGTATTTTGTTTTCTCTAACTTGTTCAGTACCTTCACAGATAAGTTGCACAGTATCCCAAATTTCCTTAGCAGTTTGGCTGTTAATGACATTATCAAACATATCTTGATCTAGGCCATTAAACAGAATGTTCATGGCTTTCTTGTCCTTGTGAACCTCTTCAATATCTTCATCAGTCCATTCTGCTTTTGGCTTGGGAATAGACTGTCCAACAGCAACTGTGGCAGTTGCAGCTGTGGCTACCTTGTGAGGGATGTGAGGACCATTTTCAATGCAGTTGATGTAGCTTTCATCTTGAGAGAGAAGATGTAGATGCATCTTCACTTTCCAGTGATGATAATTATCTCTTTCCAGGATTGGAATCTTTACACCAATATCCTTCTTACTCATGATGTTAGTATAATAGATCTTTAAACTCTTTGTAAGTTAAGAGCTTACTCGGATACCAATTGTTATTCCCAAGGAACTAACAATGAGATTTACAGAAGCGGGTTAAATCTCAAAACTTTTCAAGTTTTGAGCAGTTTCAAAGGCCAAGTGTTTTGATGAACAGTTGTGTGTGAATTGCTTTGAGCAGGTGCAGACATATATATATTCAAAACACAAATGTAAAGAACACAAAGGCTTTAAAAACTTTTCTGGTGGATTTGTTGTTCCACCAGAGATGTGTATTTCGGAAAATCTGTGATTCAAAAGAATTGATCACAGCTGCGTACTAGTACAAACTTGATGATTTTCTCTCTATGTTTTTCTAAACAGCTCTGGAAAATTCACTCTCTAATTACTAGCTACAACTTGGTTTATATATCACCAAGTTTACAAGTGAAGACAAAAGTACAAATACAATTAAAAAAGTTCTTCACATATTTTTTCTTCATTTCTCTATCCAATACAATCTAGGATAATCTGTGAATCTTTGAATACTTCCTTGTTTGCACCAGAATGGAAATGCTGCATTTTCTTGATTCCTCCAAGAGGCTACCACATTCCAATTGTCTCTGTCAACCCATGTGCCTCTGTCAGCTTATGAATTGTCACTGTCAACTGCTATTGAACTTAGCATCCGTTGAAGCTTTCATCCGTTGATGGCTTTATCCATTTATGCTTTATCAGTTGAAGCTTTATCCGTTGATGCATTAGCAGTTGAAGCTTTATCCGTTGATGCACTCATCCATTGATGGATGTTATCCGTTGAAGCTTTAGAGACATCCGTTGAAGCTTTGTTTCTCATCCGTTGAAAGCCTTTAATTTATCAGTTGATACTACTTCATTTATACAAAATTTCAAGGCATGAAATATTACAATTAGCCCTCCTATTTGCATATCCACTAGTAGTCAACATAACTTATAATTTCCCACAACATCTAAGAATTATAACTTAAATACAGAAACTGAAATGTGTTACAATACTAAACTTATTTCTAAGTAAAGCTACTCCATCAACAGATAGCCAGAATGGTCTTTTCCGTTGAGGCTACAAACACTAGATTTCTACTTAAGTGTTTTGTTTAACTTATCATCAAACTAATACACATATTCCTAACACTCATTAACAAAAATCTTGGAAAATCACCTTACTCAATCTTATCTAAGAAAAATCCTACTGTGAAGCATCTTCAAGTGTTTGGAAGCAAGTTTTATGTGTCGAAAGACAACTCTGAATATATGGGAAAATTTGACTCTAAAGTTTTTGAGGCAATTTTTTTGGGATATTCATTGGAGAGAACTGCATACAAAGTCTATGTGACTGAATGAAAGAAAATTATGGAAAGCACAGATGTTACTTTTGATGATTACAAGTGCCCAGGCTTGGAATGTCTTGATGAAAATGAAGCCGAAGCCCTAAAATTTAAAAATCTCAACATTGATAGTGATTCTGATGATGAAGCTGAAGTCAACACAAATCACAGAATAAATGAAGAGTCAACTGAACAAGTGAATCATGAGAATGGAAGCTCATCTCATGAACCTGAATTTGATAGCACAAACTCAGAGGGAGAAAAAGAGAAAGGTTCTGCAAGTCATGCCAATGATGGAGAAAATAAAAAAAAATTCTAGTAAACAAACTCACACCAGAAAGTGGGATAGAAGTCACACTAGAGAAGCAATTATTGGTGATCCAACAGCTGGAGTGAGGACTAGAAGTGCAACTGCAAATGAATGCGTTCATGCATGTTTTCTTTTCCAAGGTTGAGCCAAAGAAAACTGAGGAAGCCCTTCTTGATCCTAATTGGGTATCTGCTATGCAAGAAGAGCTAAATCAGTTTGAGAGGAACAAAGTTTGGAAATTGGTTCCAGCACCAAAGAACAGAAGTATAATTGGAACAAAGTGGGTGTTTAGGAACAAAATGGATGAAAATGGAATAGTCACCAGAAACAAAGCAAGATTGGTTGCAAAAGGCTACTCACAGAAAGAAGGAATTGATTATAATGAAACTTTTGCTCCAGTTGCAAGACTTGAAGCAATAAGTATTTTTCTAGCATTTGCTGCAGATTCAAAATTCAAAGTATATCAAATGGATGTGAAGATTGCAATCCTTAATGGTGAGTTGGAAGAAGAGGTTTATGTGCAACAGCCACCTGGCTTTGAAGATTCAGAATTTCCAAATTTTGTATAAAAATTACTCAAGGCTCTCTATGGACTAAAACAAGCACCTAGAGCTTGGTATGACACACTATCAGAATTTTTGATTAAGCATGGATTCACTAGAGGTACTATTGACAAGACTCTCTTCTACAAGAAGCATGGTGATGATATGATCCTAGTTCAGATCTATGTGGATGATATCATCTTTGGGTCTACTAATGAAAAGCTTTGCCAAAGATTCTCTAAGCTTATGCAGAATGAATATGAAATGAGTATGATGGGGGGATTAAGTTACTGTAAAGAATAATGTAATGTAACATGTAATCGAGGAATTATAACTCAACATGAATCATAAAAATATAAATAATATTAAAATTGTGAAGCACATGAACCCTAAAGTTGAAGAAGTTCATTAATATGTTCAAGCCTCCATAAAGAATAAGACAACAAAGGACTTCCAGTATCAGTTACATAGTTTGATTTGAAGTATTAAAGATCATGGGTTCAGTGTTTGAAGAAATGGATAATCAACCAAGATGTATCAGTTCAGAATCGTCAAGGGAATTGAATTAAACCAGTTCATGCTAGTTGTTTGTGAACCAGACCAGTGCACCAAGCATCAGCATATCAGGAAGGGTTTGATTGAATTATACAGAAGAAACATTAAATATTGATACAATTATTGGAAACTGGATTTTCTCTAAGGCAATAAAACCTACTTGGGTTATAGCGTCGCAGGTAAGTATCATGTGGATATTTATTTAAGTCATATTTCACCACTGTGACATTAAGGTCGTAAGTAAAAGTTGAATGGTGAAATGACTAAGGCATGTATTGTAATATTCGGGATATCACGTGTAATTATTTTTATTAATAAATGATTTTTATGTGATTATTATGTGATTTTTGGTAAATTATCTGAGGATTGGTGTAGATATGTGGATGCTTATATGTGGTAAAGTATAAATGTGTTAATTTTATTATGACCAGAATAAAATATAGGTAATTACGGTATTTTTTTGGTAATTCTCGAAGTGTGAGTTTTGGCTACAGGAAGTTCAGTTCTTAGGACACATAGTTAGTAATAAAGGGATCAAAGTGGACCCGGCAAAGATCGAGGTAATTACGAATTGGGAGAGACCGAAAACACCCACCGAGGTAAGAAGTTTCTTAGGATTGGCGGGATATTATCGTCGATTTGTTCAAAATTTCTCGAGGATTGCCACACCATTAACAAAGCTTACACGAAAGAATGAGAAGTTTATATGGAACGACAAATGTGAGGAAAGTTTTCAGGAGTTGAAGCGACGATTGATCATAGCACATGTTTTGTCACTTCCAGACGATCAAGGGAATTTCGTAATTTATAGTGATGCTTCTCACAAAGGATTAGGATGTGTTCAAATGCAGCACGAAAAGGTGATTGTGTATGCGTCAAGACAATTGAAACCACATGAACAGAAGTATCGTACTCATGATTTGGAGCTAGCAGCCATAGTTTTCGCTTTGAAGATTTGGAGACATTATTTGTATGGAGAAAAGTGCGAGATTTTCACGGATCACAAAAGCTTAAAGTATATATTTACCCAGAAGGAACTTAATATGAGGCAAAGGAGATGGTTAGAGTTGATCAAGGATTATGATTGCTCGATTAATTATCATCCCGGTAAAGCGAACGTGGTAGCAGACGCATTGAGTCGAAAGGAAAGGTTGAATGTGTTATCAGTACCTGAAGACATATATAAAGAATTTCAGAAATTGGAATTGGACATTAGAGTTTGCAAGCCTGAGGAAGCGAAAGTATACAATATGACTTTCCAACCGGAATTATTGGAGAAAATAAAGAAATGTCAGGAAGATGTAATGGATCAAGATTTAAATCGTTTGGTAGGTGAAGAATTATGCACACAAAAGGATAACCAAGGTATTCTGAGGTTTTCATCTAGAATTTGGATTCCACCGGTGATGGAGTTGAAGAATGCATTTCTACAGGAGGCACATAATTCAAGGTATTCCATCCATCCAGGAAGTACCAAGATGTATAGAGATTTAAAGAAGAACTATTGGTGGCCAGACATGAAGAGGGAAATTGCGGAATGGGTTAGCAAATGTTATACCTGTCAGAGAGTTAAAGCAGAGCATCAGAGACCAAGCGGATTTCTACAACCATTGGAGATTCCAGAGTGGAAGTGGGAACATATTACTATGGATTTCATAGTTGGATTACCAAGGACAAGGGCTAATCATGATGCCATTTGGGTTATAGTGGATAGACTTACCAAGTCAGCTCATTTTCTGCCTATAAATGAAAGATTTTCGCTCGACAAGTTAGTCCATATGTACCTAAAGGAAATTGTAGTTCGTCATGGAGTTCCAGTGTCTATTGTATCTGATCGAGATCCAAGATTTAATTCAAGATTTTGGAAGAGTTTTCAAGAATGTTTAGGAACAAAATTGAATATGAGTACGGCCTATCACCCGCAGACGGACGGCCAAAGTGAAAGAACGATCCAGACAATCGAGGACATGTTACGTGTTTGTGCTATTGATTTCAAAGGAAGTTGGGACGAGCATTTACCCCTGGTAGAGTTTGCTTATAACAACAGCTATCACGCCAGTATTGGAATGCCACCCTATGAAGCCCTTTATGGACGCAAATGTAGATCTCCAGTATATTGGGACGAAGTAGGAGAACACAACATACTCGGACCTGAATTGGTGCAGCAGACAAAGGAAATTGTTGAAATTATCCAAAAGAGATTGATAGCCGCACAAGATCGTCAGAGGAAATATGCAGATCAGTCAAGGAAAGACATGGAATTTGAAGAAGGAAGCTTGGTATTACTGAAAGTATCACCGTGGAAAGGACTAACGAGGTTTGGAAAGAAAGGAAAGCTGAGTCCAAGATATGTCGGACCTTTTGAGATCCTAAAGCGTGTTGGCAAAGTAGCTTACGAGTTAGCGTTACCACCGCACATGGAGCACATTCATAATATTTTTCACGTATCGATGCTCAAGAAATATAATCCAGACTCCAGGCATGTAATAGAATATGAGCCAATAGAGCTTCAGGCAGATTTATCTTATGTAGAGAGTCCAATAGAGATTTTAGAGGAGAGAGAGAAAGTATTGAGAAATAAAGTGGTAAAGTTAATAAGAGTATTATAGAGAAACCCAAAGGTTGAAGAGTCAACCTGGGAATTAGAAAGTGATATGAGAGAAAAGTACCCTCATTTATTTTCTTAGGAGATTCTGAGGACAGAATCCTTTTAAGGGGGGAAGGATGTAATATCCGGGATATATCGTGTAATTATTTTGCTATTAAATAATTATTATGTGTGTTCAGTATCTACTCTGTGAGTTAATTGTTAAATGTTATCTGTACTTGGATATTCAAAAATAATATTAATTGAGTATTTTAATTTTTATATGTCCAAAATAAAACATAGATAATTGTCATATTTTCCTAATTATTTTTATGTTGATTTATGGATTTATAAGGATCATATGAAATTTATAAAATCTTTTTTTCCGAGTATTTAAAATCTATTTTATAAAAAACGGGAACCAACTGACGTCAACCGTTGTTACGTTTTTGGAACCTGAAACTCTTCCGAGAATTCCTTCCTAACCTAATTGTAATATTCCGAGCATATTCCATGTTTTGACTTTTTCGATCCGGCGTACGGTTTATTCTGCGCGGGTCCCGGCGTAATATTTTCGATACAATATTCGTTTCGGTTAATCAATAAAACTCGTATTTTCGATAAACGGGAGCTTTTTATTAAACTATCTCAATTATCACTTTGTTGTGCGTGTAACCAGGCGCTGAGACCAAGACCGCAGTACAAATTGTACTGATTTGGATAATTATCCCGAAAACCGATACCGTTTGGATCAGTTTTTATAAATAAATGTACCGTTTTATATCCGGAATGATCCAACGGGATACTGATTTTCCGTAATTATAAATAGCCTTTTTCCGTATTTTATTTCGTATCAAAATCATTTACAGATAGTTAATTTTATAATTTTCAGAGAAAAACCCTAATTACATAAACTGTTCTAAGAATCAAACAGCAAAACGAAGGCGTTACCAATCTCTGTTTTCAAGGCTTGAGTAACCAAAACGAAGGATTTGAAGTGTTCTATCAGATTCTGAGCTTTGTTTCACTGCAGAATCAAAGGTTTATTTTCTGAAAATTTATTTATTTTCGAATTTATTTTATTAAAAATATGAATTTTTGTTCGGATGATTGTTTGTATGATTTGATGATTGCATGTTGTAGAGCTTGTTTTCCTGATGATTTTCATATGTCATACGTCTGATTTGGAGTTCAATAACATGCTCAAAAGTGGGTTTAATTTTCGAATTTCAAAATTAGGGTTTATAACCCGTATGAATGTTTTCAATTAAAATTTGGGGGTTTTTGATTCAGGGGTTATTAACTGTTGATTTATAGTGGGTTGTGTTCCTTATAAAATTTGCAATCGATTGATATATAGCTCGTTAACAGAGGATGCTTGAATCGAAGGGAGTTGTGTTTTAAAGATTTACGATGTTCGCCGGAAACCGGCGATGTTCTTGGCCAATTTCCGGCCAGAACATGGATGATTAGAATGTTTTAAATGCATGAACAAGTTCCTGGTGTTGTGTAGTGTTGATCTGGAGGTATTGGTGGGGTGAGGACGCCGGGATCGTCTTCTCCAGCCACCCCCGATTTTCCAGCGACTTAAACTGCAAAATTGCAGTTTAGTCCCTGTATTTTTGAAGATGGTGAAGTTTAGTCCCTGTAGTTTGCAAAGTTTTCAAAAATAGGATTCATGTTTATAAAATGTTTAAAAATCATATTTCCTATTTATTTTTATTATAAAAACTCATTTTTAATTTCTGAAAATTATTATTTTAATTCCGAAAATTATTTTTAATTCAAAAATAAATCTTAATTAATTGGTTAATTAATTTCAGTTAATTTTAATCGATTAATTGGTCAATTAATTTGGAAATTAATTGATTAATTGATTTAATTAATTATTAATTATTTTAATTAATTATTTAATTAGATATAATTACTTAAAAGTGATTTAAAAATTCCGAAAAATAGTTTCGAGCTTTAAAATATTATTCTAAATTATTTCCAAGGCTCGATAATTAGTATAAAATTGTTTCGGAGCCAGAATTGGCAAACCAAACCCTGTTTATTATTCCGAAATTGATCCAACGACCCGTTTTAATTTCGAAAAATATTTTAAAAAATCATTTTAAATATCAGAAAGCCTATTTATGACCCGAGACTTCTTTATAAATAATATATCATTGATTACGTGATGTATTATATGCTATATGTGACTTGTTGATTGACTATCAGTCTATATATTCGGTGTTTATTTGATTATTGCATAACTTTCAATCTGTTAATCGGATTCGGGTAAAACAAAGGGTAGACAGAAGTATGTGTTGAATAGAACTCTATGAGTCGATTATTGATAGATGTTTATGATATGTGAGCAGAAGAGGCAAGGCGTAGGAAAGGAAAACAGGTAGTTGAGGAGTAAGACGATTGTGATTGGAAGTGAGTACAGAATAGTAAGCTAGTACCAGGCAAGTATTTTGAACTTTCTCGAGATATTTTAGTACTTGATAATCCTGGGATATTGCAAGTGCTTTGAAGCACATAAACCTAAACCCTGATTCCAGTTATTGATCTTAAGCCATGAACCTTATTCTTTATAGACCATTGATTGTTGTATACCCAAACATGAACCTCAAGTATACGATACTACTCCACAAATACATGCAAACAAAATTCCAAACACTAAACTGAATTAATTATATACTCAAACATTGTATCCTATGCTTTGAAAGCCCAAATATTTGAAATCCTGAAATATTGATTCCTTTGTTATCCAATTCTTTCAATACCAGCATCCAAGCTTTTAAATTATCTTATTGATCCTTACAAGGATTAAAACCCTTTCATTGTTAAACACTCATTATTGTTAATGATTCTGATTATTGGTTATTATTGCTTATTCTGTTATTATGTTAGAATTGGATTGTTTTTATAAAATTGTGGACCAGATTCGTGGTAAGACCATATAATGGTCAAGTTAGGCCAATATGTGCCTTGGATCCAGTAGTTAGAGCAATGCTGTGTGCCTTGCTCGGGGTTAGTGTGTGACTGATCAGCAGCCTAACCTTGGTTTTTTAATTAAAAGTATAATATCCAATTCTACATCATAATCCATTGTTCAATTGATATCATAATCATGTTCACCTGATGATCATTATTCTCAGTTTTGTCATTATGACTTGCTGAGCTAGTTAGCTCATTTGTGCGATGTTGTTTATATTCTTTTCAGCTAAAAAGGAACCAGTTGGTAACGAGGATCCCCAGTCCAGCGCGAGAGCTAGGGGTTCAGGTTGAGAAAGCTGAGCTAGTAGGCTTCTTTTGGAATAATTTAAGTCTGTAAAAGTTTATAATAAAGTTTAATACTCAGTTTGAGTTTGAATGGTTGGGATTTGAACGATATGTAATATAAGTAGATGTGTGGCTTGTGTGCATACTTTAACCTGTTGCGATCCGTGGTAGTTGGTAAATAGGGTCACTGCATATTATTGTTATCTTTATTATTGTTATAAGCAGGTTATAAATAAGATGTGTGTGTGTGTGTGTGGACCCTAAACTTCTGACCCGGGTTTGGAGGGCGCCACATGTTAAACCATGAGAAAGTATAGATTGAACCCAATGAAGGTCAAGATTGGTGAAAACAAGAAGGACCCAAGATAAGAGACGTCCTAAGTATGATCAAGAGTCAGTCGTGACAATGTTAACCTCTAAAGACCGAGGCAATAACTTATGGAAAAATGGTGATATTTTTTTCTCAACAAAGCTTAAGGAAGAGCATTTTCACACAAGCAGTGATTTGAAATGAGGTAGAAAATTTATTTGGAGGTGGTTAAAATGACATTGATTGTAAGGAAATTTTACTATCAGGAAAGGCCAAAGAGGTGGCCGACACTTTAAGTGTACTAGGACAATTATAGGCGTTCGTGCCAGGGGAATACAGTGATGATGGTTAAAGCCGTGAAGGTTGTATTATGGTATGAAAGATTGACATTCCTTCTGATGATTATGCGATACTTAACCATAATAGTAGTTTGGTTAAGATTTAATTCACGTTATCGCTGTGAGCGGGCTACATATCTTAGAAGGTCCTATCTTGAGATAAACCAGGACCATGTTATGAAAGGACTAAATGAATCTTTGAGCTTCATATCTCCTAATAAAGAAATATGGTTAATAATGGTATTAGCCTGCTATCGTTGCTTTCATTGAAACTCTTCTGCAATTTTATCTGCTTCATGTCATGTATGTACGTCAGGATCAGGTGTGTTCTTCATGAATCATGAATGGTGATTATGTTACCTCCTTAGAAGGATTCGATACGATATGTATGGACTCCGTATGGTTAGCTATTAAGACTTCATGGAAAACGAATGACTACAGTAGGTCTACGGTGGGCCATAGTAATGCAGGAATGATTCTGCGAGTAATGAGCCGATTACTTACAACCGTGAGAGTTGTATTGGAATGGATGTTGAGATTGAGTACCACTAATCGGGTCGTGGTGGTGTATAAGTTATCATTGATAGACTAATTAAGTCGATTATCCACCTATTGAATACTTATTCCTTCTTATCAATAGAGAGTCGTATTACTATACGAGGAAGATTGCGGTGCAAGCATAGAATTCTAGTAACGATGATGTCTAGAATGAGATCCCAGATTCGATTTTTGATGTCGAGGGAATTTCAAAGGTGATTGTGTATAAGCTCGAGCAAGAGCATGGGTCCATAGAATGATGGACGGAATAGCAAAAATATTTAAGCAGGTGAAATATGATGTTATAATACTTGAGGTTGATATATATATACGTATATGTTTTGTTCTCCTATGACAAACCTCTATAGTTCAGAGGTAGATTCCAAGCCAGATATTTTATGGCAGTATTTTTTTACATATATACAATTCTCTTCAGTTCGTTCTTTTCTCTTCTTTTCATTTCATGTAAGCTGAGAAGAACAACCCTTCCAGAAGGGAAGGTATTGCTGAATGACTATCTATCTGTGTGATAGAAGCCTAGTAGGATACCACATGTTGTTTAATTGCTTGTCAAGTACTAAAGGATGGCCACCTTCTGTACTAACTATGTAATAGAACAAGTGTTCATGATCATAGTGATTTCTCAATAAATTCTTTTACTTCTATACGAATGACCAAGCTTTCAAAGATGGAGGCAGCTAGAGATGAAGTGGTACCAAGTACGGTGGTATTCCGATTCTAACGCGTTCGTGATACTAAGGTTGACGCGATTATTAAAAGGTTATAAAACTCTAGCGAGTAAAGGTATATCTAGAATAGTATTCTTTACAGAAGATAGTACCGATTACGAACTGGAAAAGAGTGGGTATTGAGAAGCAAAAGATATAACGCTAGAAGCTATGATGAGAGTCTATGCGATAGACTTGAAAGAATTTGGAATGATCACTTAACATGTATCGAGTTTTCTTATAACGATAGATGATATGTTAGTATCGAGATGTCACCTTATGAGATCTTTGAGGGAAGACAATGCCGATCTCCCTTGTATCGGAAAGAAGTTGGAGAGCGCAAGATGCTCGGACCTGAAGTGGTCCAAAGGAGCAAAGACATAGTGGATCTAATCAGAGGACGGATGGTAGCAACCCCAGGAGGGACAAAAGAAGTATGCTGATTTGACTCGAAAGGACAAAGAGTATGAAATAGGGGACCTAGTGTTGTTAAAGGTATCCCCGTGGAAAGGATTAATGAGGTTCGGTAAGAAAGGGAAACTAAGCCCAAGATACATTGGACCCCTGGATATATTAAGTCGTATTGGGAAGTTAGCATATGAGTTAGCCCTACCCCGGAACCTGTAGCAAGTTTATAACGTGTTCCACATATTAATGTTAAGGAAGTGTAATCCGGATACCAGACAATAGGGGCATATGAGTGCATAGACTTGCAACCAGACATAACCTATATGGAGCAACTAGGAAGGGTTATAGATCGAAAAGGAACAAGTGTTTAGGAGAAGGGTTATCAAACTAGTCAGAGTTTGGTGGTAGAACCACAATGTGGAGAATTGACTTGAGAGTTACAAAGTGCAATACTAAGAAAGTATCCCTATTCATTTTTTATATGATTCCGGGACGAAATCCTTTTAAGGAGGGGAGACTGTAATAACCCCAAAAAAATTCTGAACTTTTTGTAACCCTTATGAATAGTGATTTTGCTGATTATGTTGATTAAGAAAACTTTTCATGCCACACTATGTAGGAGTTCTTTTATTGAATTCTGAGATCTTATTAGTACTCTATATGGTATATAAGTATATGTAAAGATCGCCAGAATCCAAATTTGAACACTTTAATTTTTCCCGAAAATCCACCAGATACCGAAAGAATTAAGTATAAGGTAACATGATTAAAAGGATTTAAATTCAAGGATAGTGTAAGGCATATTAAAAGGATAAGAGTTATAGAGTTAGAGAGGTGGAAATGCTGATTGGGCGGCTGAACATGTACACAAAAGGCTCTGCAAGACCTATTCTCAAGCAGGCGAACAAGCTTGACACGAAGAAGTAGAAGCTCAGTCTATAGCTCCTAAACGAACAGACGAATCAGCTCTCTACTAGGGCACATGACTATCAATCTTCTCATCGAGAAGAAGAGTGCCAATCTCTCAGCAAGGTTAAGTGCTAGCATTACGCTAGTTTACCGCGTATATGATGTTGTCTACGGGTCATCTAGGTCTTTGATCCGCTTAAAAGGTGTAGTAGAATCAGTCTTATCTTCTCTTCTAGAATCATTTGTATCCTGCTCTCGTGCACTTCTATTCAACAGGAGAAACTTTTACTTTGAATAGAAGGATCAGTGCCCGTAGCAGTCCTGGGGTTAGGTTATGATGATCGTGAGGCGCATTCTCTTTTCAAGAATCTCTTCCCTGCTCTTGTTCCGGGCTAAGGATGTTACCGAAGGTGAGAGCCTTTCCCGCTAGGGCAGTGAAGTTCGTGCTAAATGACCGAACGAACGTATCTGGTTGCGAGTCTTCTCCTACTGAGAACAGAGCTGCTGGGTGAATTCTGCTCTAATTCCTGAAAATGGTTATCCGTGTTGTGTTCTTAACCTTTGATGTAGTTCATTTCCTTTGTCTTAAGTGATCTATTAGAGAGCTTCCCTGTGACCACCCGAAAGGTAAGAAAGAGATGCTCCGCGTAGCTAACCCCAAGTCTGGTAGCCTTTGAAAATAGGTTTCTGACGTAACTGCCTATCATGCCAAGCTTTACGCTGTTGCTCTTGCACAGGAGGTTGCCATCTTCCTCGGGATGGATCAATTTGTGTAAACGATCACTTTCTATGTCTCCCAATCGATGCGGTACTGCCAATCGTAGACTGGTGACCGGGGAATGAGAGCTTCAGCTCCATACACCATGATGAATTGAGTGTTTTAATTCGTTGTTTTTTAGGTTCTTTATGTATATGCCCAACTGTAGGTCACCTATGTGACCAATCCTCACCATTGGTTTCACAGCACTGAGTAAGCATACTAATTAAGACCGAGTTGGTTTCTTTTTCCTGTCCATTCGCTCTAGGTAATGTAATATGGGCTCGACTTCCTTTGAGCTATGAGAAATGAATAGGGCTTAACAGCGCCTTCTTCTTTTTTTATCTTGACCGGGATCTCATAAGTATGGCTACAAAGAGAACTATGGAGCCTAGCTGAAAGCTTGACAAGGCCTATCCGCCTTAGTGTATTCGGGTACCCAACCACTCGCGGAAAGAATGGGGCATTCAAAACCATACATAGATTCCTTCTCCCAGGTTTGCTATGAGGTAACCGCACATCTTGATGCTGGCAGTCAAGAAGGCAAAGAGTTTACTTCGACTTCCGAAGTGTAAAGAGTTGACCTTCCTTGAAATGAAAAGAAAGAAGTGCTAAGAAGAGGTTGGGAAGGAGGGACTTCGCTAAATAGGGCCTGTGTAAAGTGTTTTTCACGGACATCCATCTGAATTCAATCCATTTAAGAATCAGAAGAAAGTGAGCGGCAAATGATCCAATACCGGACCTGGCGAATATCCGTCTCTCAATCCCGGGATTCCATTCCAAATTATGCATTTACTGACCGCACTATCTTTCTTGATTCGCTGGGAGAGAGTGGAGGGCCAAGGTTCGTTGGCAAGTACTTCCTTTCTATTAGTGCCACCGGAAAGGATGAAAAGAGATAAGATGCTGGTGGTAAAAGAAAGAAAGAAGACAGATTAAGTTAGTGTTCCGTGAGTGACAGATAGCTGCCTGACGGGGGAAGGGGGGATATGACTTGGAAGCTGCCTTTTCTTGTCAGCCCAATGAAGATGGCATAAATAGTTGGAGTTGGTGCTTCTCCGTTCGAAAGTAAGAATAACTTCCAGTTGAACGCTTTCACGCTTCCTGAATCCAGCTGGTGAATCTAATATGAATAGTTCGCCAGGGGGAATTTGATCTTCAGGTAAGGTGCGTATTGTATAGGATAAAAGGCCGCGAATAGGCCTCCTCTCCACCTAGGCGAAAGATAGGGCTAGAGGCGAGAGCTGGAAAGATAGGACTTTCCGAACAAGCCTAAAGCTTGAATGAGACACCGGGCATCTATCTTCTTTTCTTTCACATTTCCCAAAACTCATTCGATTGCTCGTGACGGGCTAGAGAAAGGTGGGGTTAGGGACTTTTGATGTAAGGTAAGATGCTAGCGGTCTAACTCGGGCAAACAGATGAGCCGAGTAGGTAGGCTTCTATCCGACAGGGTTTGATGGTTGATATCGGATAGGAAGAGAGAGATGACATTTCTAGTGAACCCAAGAAAGGAATGTAATCGAAGAGGCCAGCGTAAAAGCACAGAAAGGGAAGCAACTTGTCCACAAGCTTAATGTTCAAATAGTGGTCTTTTTTCCTAGTAGCTAGTTTTGACCTAGTTCAGCTACTCGAGGGCAAATCAATGTTCATAAGGCACGAAGAGACGTTAGGCGAGAAAGAGTTTCAAGTAAGGTTTGAAATCTGCTCTGTTCTAGTTCATAAGTGAAGGAAGAAAGCTAGGCTTCGTCTCTGTCTAAGGCAGGTAGATGAATCCGTTACTTCAAATAGAATAGAGGTAGTTCACTTCTGTGTTCAAGTGAAAGAAATAAAGGTTGATAAATCCTTCCATCCGATCCCTCTCTTTTATATGCCGATCTCAGCAAGCAGTACCAGAAAAAGGGAGTGAAGGTTAGCAGACTTGGTTGCCTGCCGCGGGGCCCCTTTGAAACCAACTAAGTCAAGCTCAATTACACAAAGCTACGCATAACTTCAATCTGGGGGCACTCCCGGACATCTACAACGTCCTCCCAAAGGGCACTAGGAGACTAGACATATTACGTTACGGGCACTGGATCTCGGTTTTCCTCATTAGCAGCAATTAATGAGATGAAGACATCTGAAACCGGTCACGTGGTAGGCGAACAAATCCCAATAAATTGTAATGCAGTTGTTGACGAGTGTATGCTCGGTGACTGGTATCAGAGCGGGATGTCTACTCGTACGGGAAAATCCTTTCGAGGAAGATTAACCGATGATCAACGAAACGAGTTGCTACTACAGTTGGTGGAGCAATTCCAGGGCATGAATGAATAACTCCGTAGCCTGAATGATCATGTGGGAGATCTATAATCTGAAACAGTAGCCTCAGTTTATAGGAAACTTGGCGGTCAATCATGAAGGAGAATCATCCGGAGGAAAGACTAATAAGGAAGGAGATGCTGAACAAGGTGAACAACAAGAGGACCAGCCACCTAATCTAGTTCCGAGACGGGAAGTCCGGGTTGGCAGGCCCCCACAAGTGCCACAAACTCCCTTCTTAGATTAGACTGGAATGGGGAAGTTTCTTGAAAGAGATTACTATGAGCCTTATGACACTGAAGAAGACATCACAAAGAAGGTGAAAGTAGGCGTTCCATATTTTAATGGTAGACTAAATCCAACAACCTTTGTCGATTGGTTGTCTACGATTGATGAGCCTTTTTTTATTGGTATGAATGTCGGATGAGCGACGAGTTCGGTTTGTTAAGATGAAGCTAGTGAGCCTCACGAAGGTGCGGTGGAACGGTTTTGAAGGTGATATAAGAAAATTGGGACAACCACCAATAGCTACTTGGCAAGAGATGAAGGCAAAGCTTCGAGAGAAATACATGCCGCCTAATTACCACGACAAGTTATTTTAACAACTTTTCAAT
Source organism: Apium graveolens (assembly GCF_009905375.1). Lineage (NCBI taxonomy): Eukaryota > Viridiplantae > Streptophyta > Magnoliopsida > Apiales > Apiaceae > Apium > Apium graveolens. Next base: position 279,649,791 of record NC_133655.1, read on the forward strand.
CTCAAGCAAGGCAACATGACAGTAGCGGAGTACATGCAAAGGTTTGACGAACTCAAGACTCAGAGTCAAATTGTTGAAGATCCTCGCCACACTTTGGCTAGATTCAAATCGGGCCTGAGGTTCGATATAAGGAAAGAGTTGCTTCGGCAACCCCCTTTTGGTGTGGAACATGCTTTTTAAGTGGCCTTAGATATGGAGGAGTATTTACGGGTGCCAACCGTCAAGAAAATAACTTACCAAGCTGGGGAGATAGCAGCAAGGGGCTTACTGATGGCAACCGAACTGCTAGGACAACACCTCTCCAATAAAGTCCAGCCTGCAGGTGGAACAAGAAGAATAGCTTCAACAAGAAGGAGCAGAAAATGAGGAAGATGAAGAGAATCTAGAGTTCAATGCAGATGACTTGGCAGATTCTGACGTAGATACCTCCCCTGCTATGGTGGTTCGGCTCTCGCTGCCCTGAGAAGTAAGATTGGAAGAGAACAACCATCTTTCAAACACTTGTCACCTGCGGCAAAGAATTACGGAAGCTGGTCATTGATGGTGGGAGTTGCATGAATGTGGTTTCAGCCTCTACAGTTGAGATATAGAAGCATCCTACCGAGCCACATCCAAAACCATATCATATCGCATGGATCAACAAAACTACCATACCGGTAACTCAATGCTGTTTAGTTTCTATTTTTTGGTCATTAGAAAGATTCTATTTGGTGTGATGTTGTTCCCATGAATGTTACACACTATTATGGGGTCGACCTTGGCTCTATAGTCGTGATGTGTATCATTGTGGTAGAGAGAATACTTCCCATTTTATGTGCAAGGCTAAGGATGTTACTCTCTACCCAAAGAGTACTGAAGAAAATGAAGAAATCTAGTGTTTCTGTGAGCAGTAAGCAACAGATCTCCCCTTTTTTTGGAAAGCTGGTGGCCGTGTGTGAATTCTTTCAAGGCAAGGGGCGGCCTGATTCGACATTGTTGTTTACTCTGATCCGGTCGAGGTGGTTTTCGTTTACCAGCGCGTAGGTGGTCTAAGTTCCTATGACCGAGTCTTTCTAGCCCCTGTGAACATCTTTTCTTAATGTATTAAAAAGGTCCTCTCTAACCGGTTAAAAGTGGTGGGTGTCCACTAACGGCCATTCCTGGCTCAGCTCCGATAACGCAATTCCGGGAGGAGTCGGTAGTTGGGCACTGGATCCCTTCGGATCTGGAGAACGTGGACGGCTGGGTCGGGGTTTGGTGAACCAACAGGTCGCTCCTCTAGTTGAAGTATCGGGCCCCTTTTTCGTTGCCTAGGTTACACCTTCGGAATACCCCAGAAGGGAATTTTGCTCTACTTCCCCCAATCTTCACTTTACGCCACGCCGACTCCCCTTTCGTCATAAGGCATGGAATTAGACCAAGGGGAATCTCCATAGGAACGGAGTCCCTTAGATTTCGCACATAGGAGATCGAGACACAGCCCCAGGGCTATGGGGAAAGATGTAGATGTAGATCGATTGCCCTAGATAGACAACTACATAGAGGGTCTCTACAAGTATATATATTCTTTTATTTAGTTCTCCCCGTAAGATCAATATCACACCCAATGAGGTCTGCAAGTTTCACATCTAAGTAAGACCCGATCCTATAGTTTACGGTATAGATATATAGTTAACAACAACATTCTAAAAACGATATTAATAGATATCGGTAGTTGTCCGGTTGTACCCAAACAATAATATTCCAGAGGGAAATGCACCTAAGATCAAATATTTCGAACCGGCTTCCGTGGAAAATTCAGACTTTCTTTTTGATGCTGCGATCACATAAAAACATAAACTTTGAGGCTCAATAGCTAAATACATGGCAATTGAATCATAAGCCGAGATCATAAAGAGCATACTGTGAGTAGAAAGTGGAATTAATACAATGGATTCAGAAGTATCAAACCTCTCTTGTTCGGAAGAATCGAAACACATCGAAATGGTACCAGCCGTGCTTAATAATAGAAGGATTTGGCAGAAATATGTAAAATTGTCCCTCCTAAAAAGATTATTCCAGAATAAATGGGCAATAGTTAGAAGAGGTGCGCCAGCGGCGAGCAGAAGCAAGGTTATTAGATGCCTCAGGAAAGCCCGGCCAGAACCACACGTGCAAGTTTCCCTGCATGTGGCTCGTCCGTGATAACTTCTTCGGATTTGCGTGAACTAGCGGACCGATCACTAAGTGGGGATGCTCCCTCCAGCATGAGCGAACCTTTTCAGAACTGGTTAGGAATGGGCGCCACTATCCCAGCCTGGATCCAGCCAGGTTCTATTGATCATGTCCCCTTCCCAACAGTTGTACCTTGTCTTGGGGCGTCTTTGGCTTTATGAGAGAAAACTCGCCGGAGAAAGCCAGGTTCCGTAGGTAAGCTCTATTTGGCCCAGAGCATTTATTCCCCATAACGAATAGGCTAGCACTATCTCTTCAAATTACCTATCCTGTACTCGATAAGGTCCCTCAGTTCCTCGGCAGCACCTCGAGGCGCATATTTAGTTTTCTTACATGAGACTCGGGATATTCCCCACTCCATGGCACCTTTCGCTCATCCATTCCGCCCGCCCGTCCAGACGCGACGCCCTTTCTCATTATCATCTACCGCCCTTTCTTTCCTCCCGGCTATTCACGCATGAAGATCGTCGTATGTATGCTCGACTTCGGTTGGCGGTGCTATAGGTAGGAGTACATTATGGCAGGATCAGTCACCCGGGAAAACCAACCCTCCTCCAAGAAGAATTGTGCTATGTCCCCCCGATCCCTATAGAGCGAAAGAGCTGCCTGGTGATCCCTAGGTTACAGCACGTTCGGTCGTTAACTCCTCGCGCCGCTGCCGCCGTTTCTAGGACCGACCGATGCCTCACCTGCACAGGTACCTACGTAGTGTCGGTCGCACATTCAACATAGCGTTCGGACTCATGTGCCTTCCAGAACCAGGGGTCTTCGAGCCTGCTGCGTACGATTAGCCAGCCTTGCGGTGGCAAAAGGATTAGACGTTACCCCATGCTATGGTTCCCTGCGGTCCGAACCCGGTGCCGCATTAGGTTAGGGAGCTGGGCGATAATAGCTGCTCCGCATCCCAAAGCGCGCTGCCCTCCTAGACGCGCAACACTAAGTAATCCAAGCCAACCCACATTACTGACTAACGGTGGATAATCATATTTCTTAGACGTACTACATACAACTCCATGAATGAGCAAAATGAAGGTTGCATTAATGATAAAGATCTCTGGGGAAACCGCTAAAAAAAGATTGAACATGAGAGAGGATCCGAACGAATTCTGCTTTCATTTCCCCCGTCAGGAGCACAGAGTTACTTACGTTACGGTCTTCCGCAGGCAGGCTGCACTCTAGGCGGCTAGGAGGGCTCGCTAGACCAGCAGAGGGATATGGAAAGAATGAAAAACCTATGGGAGGGTTCTACTTTCTTTTCTTGTCCCAATCGCGTAGTATCCAAAAAAATTGCCACATCCCCAGGAGCGCTTTTCTGTACCATTGAAGCCGAGCCTTGAGACGGGCACAGCCCTATAGCCGTTATAAGAAAACGCACTATAAAGCGGAAGCTCTTGATTTCCCAAACCACCCATTCCAGTTTGAGGCTCATCAGAACCACAAAGAAGAAAGGCGGCTGCGCTATCAAGTCACGATCCGGTCGTAAAACAAAGCGCATAAGGCAAGAAAATGCGTAAAAAACAATAAATAGCAACAACAGTCTCTGTCTCTCTAGGTCTATATAGCAGGAATATTTTAGTTATATGCCCCACTACAGCTTCTCATCTCTTCTTGAGAATCCAGGAAGTTCTTCCAAGAACTACTAGCGGAGGTATTGATCGAGTATAGCCGAGCAATTAAGTCCTTCTCCTCGATACTAATCTAGCCTTTTGAGACTAAGTGTTCGAAAGGGGCACCACTCCATGATTGCACTCTGTCTTCGTTCTCATATGTCACTTTAGGACGATCAAGAAAATAATAAAGCAGGATTGTTACTATGGGTACAGGTTCTGAAACAAGTAGATTATTTCAATCACTTAATTCTCAATGATCTGATCACGCACCCCGCTTACTTTTTATCTCTTTTACCAATGATCAGTAGATTGAGCACTAACTGAATCTCGATAAAGAAGGAGAAGAAGTAGAATCAATCAACGACGCCTAGATCATGAAAGGGGCATACCATCTGCCCTACAATCCTTTCTTTCTTCTCTTACGAAATGGATAGTTAGAGAGAAAGAGAACTCCCAAGGCGTGATCTATTCTATTAGATTCTATTAGATGAAAAGGTCCTATCAGTACTATTGGATTAACTGTCCTTCTCTCTTTGATGCCATCTTATTCTATGTCATTTGTCCGGATTGTGCCCGACCTCCTCTACCCCCGAATCCCTTGACCACGCCCCGCTCCAGGGATCACTGAATGAGAGGGACACCTGGCCCTTCCCCAACCTATAGGAAGATAATGAAAGGGAGACAAGAGACAACCTATAATACAAGCATCTATCTGAATCGTTACGCAAGAGTGAGTATTGACCTCGCGGATGGAGAGGGATTCGAACCCCCGGTATTCCTATCAATACTTCAGTTTTCAAGACCGACTCTTTCAACCGCTCAGATATCCATCCTCTTCTGTTACCTACTTTGACTCATATCTTCGGTATACCTCAATACAAGACAAACATAGGAAAGGATATTCAACCAAAACCGGGCTATCGCCCTATCTAAGCAGGTTGACCCTATCCTCTACGGAAGTCATTTTTTCATCTATTTCTTTCAGTTTCTGTGTCTATCGCTATCGCCCTATTATCTATCAATTGCCTATCTTTTATAGTAAAGTATAGATGAGGGGCAGTACCTTAGCAGTAGCTTCCAACACTTAAGATTGACCTCCTCACGTTGGACTTAGTTGGAAAGGTAGGGCATGTCCCTTGCTTGCAAACTTCTTTAGTAAGGCGGTTTGGAGGCCCCATTCCTCACGTTTACCATTGTCCCCAGACTTCACTCTTTCAACACTTGTATACTTTCTAAAGAGTCAGGCATGCCCCTGTCCCTGTCTCTTAAAGCCCTATCAGGCTTCCCCTTGTTTGCCGATTGAAAAAAGCCTTATATGGTCTCAAATAAGCGAGAAAAGCCCTATTTATCTTATTAGTCAAGCCTAAAGGTAAAGACCCTGCAAGAAAACTAGAGCACTAACGAGCGAGTGAAGTATACGTAACGAGGCATTAGAGCAACGGCTTTCAGCTCAATCCGTTGCTTGTTGCCCCTTATGGTATGGAAAACTGCTCAAGTTTCGCGCAAGTTGCTTAATCCGTTGCTTTCGAGCCTACGCTTGCTGGGTAGTGAAGTGGTCCGTGAAGGTTAAATAAGACTTGTGTTAAGCAAGCAGAGTAGTCAAGCCAGATAGGCAAAAAAGGCAAGAAGTTGTTTTCGTTCGATCGACGGAATCCCTCGTACTTTCACTGCTGTGGGCCGGCTTTCATAAAGCACCTTTGGTCAGCAGCTACTATTGGGATGATAAAAATTCGACAATGAAACTCTTTAAGCAATGATCTTATCTATGTCATTTCTCTTGGCGCAATACAAAAGACGACTTTTGAGAGTCACTTAGCCCCTTGACTTCTTCTCTCAAAAAAGACGTTGTGCGGGCAAGTCGATCAAAGTAAGAGCGGGGAGGGGATGTTTACAGTTGTAGTAGTACGACTTTTTATTTCCTGTTCGGTCTTTCAATAAGTAGTCAGCTGCGGCTAAGTAGCCTCGTAGTCAGACTTAACATTGATTGAAACAGCTGTTGGAGAGAAGGCACCAGTCAGACCTGCAAGCACCGGGTAGTATGCAGCGACAGTTTTTAATCATACAATGTGTACTCGTAGTCTTACTTTTAGCGGTAGTCAGCTGTCCTCGTTCTCCTCTTTGATGAATGTGGTATCGAGGTTCGGTTCATTTGGAAAAAAAGAGGTAAGTCTTAGGGGAGACCATGCAAATGGTTGAATTGATGGCTTCGCTTCGATCTTTTCGACTGAACCTGAAGGAGACTTCGATCATTCAACTTTAGCTTCTGAAGGAATCATGTCACTTGGAATTCCGGAAAGTGAATCTTCTCTTTCAGATTCTGGCCTTGGTAGAACTTGTCTTTGATTGGGATTTCGGTTGAAAAGATGTTAGGCCGGTTCCTCATGTGCCTAAGAAGCCGAGGCAATCCCGATTGAAGCCAATTCAAGATTTTCCTACCAAATCTTTTTTATAGAAATAGCACTCGATCAAAGGGGAGCATAAGCAAGTTCAGTGGTTGAAACCTCTGTAATCGATCGATGGGAACCTCAAAGCTGTCTGAGGCAGGAGCAAAGTCATATTAGGCACTGCCGCAGCATCAACCGGTACAAGGAAGAGGCACGATAGCGAAGAGAAATCCATCTCAATCTAAAAAAGCATTTCCTTGGGCATGCAACCCAAAAAGATAGAAAGACCGTTCGCTCGAAGAAAGGTCTTTTAGAGCCTGGTACCAGCCAAGCCCCCTCGATTCGGCAACAAGAGTTGATTATGGAATAGTCTTTTGGTCGGCTTTCTCGTTCTTGAGCACTTTCTGGCCGGTGGGCTTTATAGCGGACCTGCCTTGCTGACAGGGAGGATATGAAACAGATAGTTGCGCTTGCCTTCACTTAGAAACTCTACGCCCCCTATTAGAGTAAGGCATGCTCTCGAAACTAGATTCACTCATTCTTTTCTCCGGCGATTAACCTATTCTAGAGCAGTCTGGTGATTAGCCTATCCCGCACTACTCGAAGCCTTCGTAAACTCATTGTCGGGTTCTAGCGTAGTGGGGGTTGTTGCGAGGAGATCCTTGTGCCAGTGAAGATTGCTTCTAATGATCAGGAAATAATAAATACAAAAACCATTGCTTTCTTTCCAACACTCCGGATAGGCGGAAGGATCTATGTCCATCCCCAACTTCCTTTCAATCTATATCGGAAAATTGAGGCTTTCTCTACTGGGAGTCCTCAAAGGAGGAATAAGGCATATGCTGGTTCGATAAGCCAAGGAAAAACAACCGCCACTTAGTTTTGACACTCAAGCGACCCGCCCTGCTAAACACCGATGCAAAGGTTCTATTTCACCACCTCTATCTACCCAACTAGTCTTATTTGATTTGATCTAAAAAACCCAACCTGGAAACAGTATCTCCCCCAGAAAACCCTCAATCTCCAAGCCCCTTGTATAGGTTGGGCACGCTTGGATGCCCCTACTCCCAATAAGTAAGTTGCTGGTCAGGATCGTGGAACTATCGCTCGAGAAGTCAGTAAGTTGGTCCTTATTTGGTCATATAAGGATAATCGTTCTTATTAGGTCAGGGGTGGGTCGGCCATAGGTTCGAATCCTGCCACCTTTCTTGTGGATCATCCTGTGGTTACCGGATGATGGGAATAACAAAAGAAATTTTTAAATTAGCATAAAATGTCAATATATGAATTGTTTCATTATTCGTTATTTCCGGGTCTTTTCGTTGCATTCACTTACAACAAGAAACAACCACCAGTGTTTGGTGCAGCACTTGCATTTTAGTGTATTCTTCTTTCTTTCCTTGGTCTTTCGTTCCGTCATATTCCTAATAACTTATCCAATTACAACGTATTAACCGCTAATGCACCTTTCTTTTATCAAATCTCAGGGACATGGTCTAATCATGAGGGTAGTATTTTATCATGGTGTTGGATCCTAAGTTTTTATGGATTCCTTCTTTGTTACCGGGGTCGACCCCAAAGCCATAATGTCTCAAAACGAGGAGGCCATAGAGAAACTATTTTTTATTCCTTTGTCTCGAACTTCGTGAAGAACTCCATCTTATCTCTCCCTCGTTACGAACAAAAAAGTAGGGCTGCACCCCAGTTGTACACTCCCTTCGTTCTACGAACCTTTGTTAATTCTGAACTTCGTTCGCGAAGGAACCGGACTTTTGACGGGCCAGCCCTTTTTTATGTTTATGCGCCGCTTTACCCTGAAAGGAAAATGAGCTTTGCTCCTCTAGGCGCTAGGCGCTCCCGCGGTTCGCGAGAAGGAAAAAGGATGAGTCCTTTGTTGCATCTGGAACGAGATGATAAAGAGAGAGCTTCGTCTATCGATGAACAGCGGATTGACGGAGCTCTTGGCATTGCTTTGTTTTTCTCTCCTTTCCTATCAGCGAGTTCCGACCCTTTTGCTCGAAATTTATTCATTCGTACCGAACCGCTTAAAGAATCAAATCCTGTTCCACAAGATCCTATATCAGCTATACATCCTCCTTGCATTTATGCCGGAGACGTCACCAGTGCTATGGGCTTTGGCTTATGTAGATCAAAAATAATGAATGGGATTGTGGCACTCCACTCGCCGCCAATGCGGAAGGATGCCGCCGAAAAGAATGGAACGTTGTTTTCGCTCTGCTGGATGCGTCGGATCCGTATAACAAGCGAGCTCTTTACCCTCAAATTCAAACATGTGGGCGCAAAATGCTATCCTGCTCTATTGTTACGTAGCAATAGAAGCCTGCTTATGCTGCTTCGGCGACGCTTTTTCGCCCTCCATTCGCTCTGGACAGGAGCTCTAGTGGACACGGGGAGGGAGCAGGCGAAGCGTGTCGTTCGTAATGGAAAGAAAGATACCACTACTTCGCCTCTTTGTTGGACCTCCGGCGCGAACACAGTGGTCTCTGACCAGGACCAGGAACCAATTCGAATTTGGATCTTGACATGTCGGTGGTTTTTAACCGTAGGCATTTTGTCAGGAAGTTGGTGGGCTCATCATGAATTAGGTCGGGGTGGCTGGTGGTTTCGGGACCCCATAGAAAATGCTTATTTTATGCCTCGGGTATTAGCCACAGCTCGTATTCATTCAGTAATTCTACCCCTTCTTCATTCTTGGACCTCATTTCTTAATATTGTGACTCTTCCATGCTGTGTCTCAGGAACCTCTTCAATACGGTCCGGATTGCTAGCTCTCGTTCATAGTTTTGCTACAGATGATACACGAGGAATCTTTTTATGGCGGTTCTTCCTTCTAATGACCGGCATATCTATGATTCTTTTCTCCCAGATGAAGCAGCAGGCATCGGTCCGTAGAACCTATAAAAAAGAGATGGTTGTGGCACAAATTATTCTTGTGCACCTACGTCACTCAGCTCGCGCGCAACCCCGCCCCGTTATGTTATGGAAGAATTGAGCTTATTGTCGGGCTGGTTATTCAGAGCTGGCAATTGGCTGTCAGATTTCATCCCACAACTAGAAGAAGATCGCTTCGGGGGTCACTGTGGTGTGGCTGAATGTAGAGCAGTCCGCCCTTACAGCCTTCGATCGGTAGATTATTTATAACTTCGGAAGATGGTCAAGGTAGCTTACTTCCAAGCCACTGCACTAGATGCGCATGTAGTCGGCCCAGAATGCCTCTGTTCTATACTAAAAGACTCCTTCGAATGAATGGGGAAGTCGCTCTTTGATCTGCGGAATAAGGCCTACGAGCTCTCTCTTTTATGGCTCCATACCAAGGAACCGAATCGCAACGGATCGAAGCCCTCCTTTTCCTTCCAATTAGTGGGATTATATCTCTTACTTGGAAAATTGTGGTCGACCCCGACTACACCTTCCTCAGAATCGAGACTTTTTACAATTTCCACTAACGAGCTTTCTCGCGAGCTCTTTCTTCTCGGGAACATCTCGAAATCGAGCGGGCAGCAAGAATTAGAATAAACTTAGAAAACATTTGTTTCCATGTAGTCGACATTCTAGAAGCAAAGCTTCCCGACCGCCTGCCTCCTTGTGTGGAAATGCTTTTCATGATCTCCGGCTCTTTCCCACCAGCTCGTTATTTACTAGACATCTAGGCGAACCCGCCGGTACAAACGAATATCGTTTTGAATAAGAGACGGGAGGGTGCAATGAATGCGCTGTAGCTAGCCTTGTCAGCTAGTTTCATTTATCTCCTGTAGAAAGAATAGTCTGGAATAGGGACTGAAGGTCCAGTTAGATCAATTTATATATCAATTACTTTATATCAGCTTTCTGTCGACAAATTACGTGATTGGTTGATAATTGCTCGGGAATTCATTGATAATGACTTTGCTAGGTTCTAGGGGGCTACTCTTCTTTTTTGTCGATCGAGCCGCTCTCCCTCATTCCACTCGTCCAGCCCTCTTCACGAACTTGTACAATCGATGCCACAAAGATAGCCAACTCTATTATCAAAGAAATAAGGAAACGGGCGACGATTTGGCACCAGATATCCGGAGGTGTGGAAAGAGCAGATGCGAGAAGCGGAAAAACCATCAAAAAACGACGATTGTTCGTGGAGGTTTCCGCAGAAAGACCCCTTGGTTCTGGCAAACAGATCACAATTACAGGTACCTGAGAGCATACCGATGGAATGAATGAAATACGAACAGTTAACAGAATATGGTCATAGATCTTGGGTTGTAACTTGATCATGAGCGAATTTGTTGATGTTGCACCCATGAAGTATGAAAAGTGCCAAACATTGGGAACTACCCGGGGAAGAGTTAAAAACAGGAACAAGAAGAAGCGAGAACCACTTAAATGGAGGAATCGATTGTATTTCGTCCTTTGTTCCCCATAGCAACTGGGGATCAAAAAGCACCAAATTTGATGACTTATTAAGGGAAAGACAAGTACGAACATGCTATTGAAGATGTTGCAACATATATCGGGAAGGCCTCCGTTGATTGTGTACGAAAAAAATACGAGTCCAAAGGCAGGGTAAGAAAGGGTTTAGCTAATAGAGATATTAACTCTTCCGGGAACCAGTAACGCGTAAACCATGTCAAACCAAAACCGATCAATATCCGAACGAAACGGATTCGAACTTCTCCTAGAAAAGTTTCCGGTGTGAAATGAAATTCATAGGATATATATGAGTAATTCAAAGGAGAAAGAAAAAAACTTATTCATTTAAAGATTTCTCTGACATAGGCGGGGCCACCTTCTTTGAGCCCTTGCCTCACTAGACCTAAAAAGTGGAGTTCCAATCTGTCTCTTTCCCACACGTGCAACTCTAGCCGGTCCAGTCGTTTCCTTATATTCATTCACTAGCATTTCAAGTTTCTTTGCCATTTTTTGTTTCATCCGACTTAGATTGAACTCATGCATGCTGTCGAAAGTCATCTTTTGTTCGAAGTCTTGTCCAGCCTTATAAGCACCAAAAAGTGCTATCAATCTTCCGATTGTAAGGTGACTAGATTGAGTGGGTTAGAGGGACCTCAGAGCAAGCAAGCAGTCACTGCAAGGAAAGCAAAGAGAGAAGCTAGTCCCGAAAGGGCTTAAGACAACTAATCCCAGGTACGGGAGTCTTGAGTACGCTAATGAGTAAGGGGATTCCCACTTCCATAGTGGAAGGCATAGTATGAGGTACTGCCCGGCTCTCTTCTACCCTATCCACACCGCCTGATCGAGAGCCCGACCCATTCCTTTCCTAAGGGACCTAGCGACCTTACCCCTATCTCACTCAGCATTCGGGACACCTAATCTTAAAAGCCCTTAAAAGCCCTAAGGCTCCGCTATTCTTCCAACTTTCATCGTCTCAGTCCTGTCCCGCCTTGAGTATCAGTGGTTAGAGTATTGGTGAGCGACTAGTTAGAATTTTGACGAGAAAGAAGTGAGTGTGCTACGCTAAAGCCGAGAACACTTTCCGCTGACCAATATCTTACCTTGCTTACTGAACTTGTTAGCTGCAGAAGTCACTCTAAGAGAACAATTTCATTGCCTCAAGTCAAACAATAACTCTAACTCTTAGCGCAAAGGCATAGATTCGAGTCTCAATACTATCTTTTCACATTGATCCTAGGGTAACGAATGGACCCAGAGAGGAGAGGCAGCAAGTAAAGTCTTACTCAAAACTAGCTTTGCCACACGAAGGGATTTCAAACATCGATGCTCATCAATAGTAGGTCTTTTTTCATAGATAGAAAGAGTCGTGAAGTTTTACAACCAGGAATTGAACTGTCTGCGATTCATCCACCAATACTGAATACGATGGTGAAGTTGATATATACTTAAGACCACATACATGCAAATCGAACATTGACGACAAAGCAAAGGTTCGAATCTAGAGACATACCTTTCCAAGGAGCTCACATTCTATCTGATTATTGCCGATTCCGCTAATAGAAGACTCATAGCTCTAAGCGATAGACCTGAGTCCCCATACTCTCACAGTAGGTATTCCTCGATAATTAGATTATAGCTTCTACTGTTCCCATGCCGATTGATTCCTTCCATTGAGGTATCAACCGATTGGGGAGAAAGGAGAAGAATGTGAAATGAAGGAAAAAGTTGTTACTTAGTTGCCAGGTTAGGAAGTATATTGGGTATAGAGATCTTTGGATTCTTTCTACCACTATAGATTTGGAGCCAATCAGGTAGCACCGCATGTCAAACTGTGTCAGGCAGGAGACAGAAGGAAAAAGTTCCATATCATAGAAACATTTTCTTTTTTTATAGAGAAAAAAGCACTAATAGAATATGTCTAATATTCCAAGAATGACTAGAATGAATTCTATACAGATGTATGTTCTCACGTAGCTAACACTCTTAATAGATCAGCATCTTTTAAATGTTGTTCCTGACGATGTCATTTATCGGATTTTCTGGGAAGTTGCCCTTTTGAAGGATATTACCATGATTAATTGTTAACATCAGTTACACCACTGTATAGTTGCTACGTTGAAGGATGAAATCTATCATGACTTATTAGTTCCGTACCTCTATACCAGGAATGTCAAAATACCCGGTTGGATGTTACCCAGGGATTTGTTAGATAGATTGGTGCAAAATGACCCAAGAAATGTTAAGCTTTTAATAACAATTTACCGAAGCTTGGCTAATTTGGGGGAGGAAAGCCCGTACTTTCAAGAAATTCTTTCTTATCTAGAGGATTGTTTCGGATCGGATGAGGGCGAGAGCGGAGGTTGAGACGGAAATGGATGAACGACATAGGTTTGCGGGTGACCCTTTTTTAGATGGACTTGCCCCAGGGAACAGGGAATCGGAAAGCTGCAACCTAACTATCGATAGAATAGGCCATTTCTTCCCTTTAGTTCCAGAGATCACTATGTTCACCGCCCATCATGGATTAGTTCTTCTTGCTAACGTAGATTTCTTCCCTATTGCTGTTTGTCGACTCAGAACGAATGCGTTAATGACTCTCTTTCCCGATAGAAAGAAGAGACTGTATAGATAGCCTCTCGGGGCAAAGCTTCACTCTCACTCTCTGACATTCTTTCGCAAAGTAGCTTGACTCCATAAAAGTCCAAAAGAAGTGAACTCTAAATGCACTGACTTCCCAGACTCATCACCTGTTTCCACCACTTTGCTTCAATAAGGCGATAAAAAAGAAAGTGGGCCCGGGCAAAAGAAAATTTGGATGGTTTGAGCCGCCCTCAATGGTCTGCTATTTCGTTCGTTGTAGCAGAGCGAATAAGGTGTCATTCTCAGTCTCAATTCCTTGTATGGTATGGAAAATGGCATTAATGAGTTGGAGTAAATGCTAATAACATAAAAGTCTCTGATGCTGAAGAAAGGTCGTAGCATATTATAATGTCTTGCTTACTTTCTCCTCTTAGAAGGAGGGTGAAGCTTATAGGTAGTCGCCTAAGCGCTAAGAAGCTTACATCATGCTACTTCAATTATATGCTTAACACATGCAATTCGATGCCCCTAGTCTTTAGGTCTTTAGCAAGCCGTGCATTCGCCAAAGAGCCTACTAGATAGCCCTGCTCTCTTTCTATCAACTGGGCAAATGAGAGTGCCCTTTCTCATTCATTCAGTCGACTATCGCCTTTCATAGAAGAGCGTAGAAGAGCTGGGCTGAGATATTTACGATTTCGTGAGCTCACCTAACGTCCTGAATAAGTCAGTTCGAGGGGATTGGTTGTTCTCGAAGAAGTATTAAGGAAGCCCAGTGGTATCGTATAATAAGAGAGAGGATCGTAAGAGGCTCGACTAGGTAGGAGAGGAAAGAAGTAGCGAGACTGGTACGGAGAGGATAGCGGCGGAGCTAGGTGCATTTTGTGGTGATACAAACAAATATGTATGTCCCCTGCTCTCTCCATGTTTTTCCTGGATCTGTCCCGAACTTCTCCTTATCCACTCGTCCATCGGATTAACTTCAACTCGTGAATCAGATCAACTGGTGAATGGGCAGGAACTTACATAGCGATATCCCCGTCGGAAGGTTCTATGAGCACTAAGAAAAAGGCATTACGACGTCTTAGGCTTGCTGGCCTGATTGAAATTGAAAACTTGGCTCAATTGAAGCCAAACCGGGTTCCTCGCTAGAGTCTATTGAGATGCCAGTCAACGGTTGGCAGGGCTTGTTATGCCCAAAAAAAGGCTTTTGATAAAGGATTCTCGGATTGGCATTATGCCTTGCCTTGATTAGAGTTCGAAATCCCTATCCAAGCTAATCCAACTCGGATTTTACTTAATCTCCAACCCCAGAACCAAAAACCTCCTAGTATTTTTGAGCTTGGTCATCCTTTCTGTGAGGTAGCTTGTCTCCTCCAGCTTGTCTAGTTAATGGGGCTCTCTATTCAAAGATTCAAGAAGTCACTCCGCTTTCTGGGATGGAGAAGTTTCCCTTTCTTTGATTCATTCGCCCTACGTGATCATCTACTTTCTTCCAGTGGAGAAGGGACAGACCTTCCCCGTCTAGTCGAATAAGTCAAAGCGATTTTGGTCACAGAAATGGGAGAGACAAAAGCAAATATCAAATCTTAGCCAATCCCTTTTCAGAAGGCTCTGAAAGACCTCTCGCCTGTGCTTGTGCGTTCCTATCTCTTATGAATGGAGTCAACCGGATCGTGAAGATCTTACTTTATAGAAGCTGCGGAACCAAACCTGGAGTTGATCTGCTCTGAGTCCTCAACTTCGAACCAACTCAAGATCGAATTTAAGGCTAGGTTTTATATAAACAAAACTGGGGTTGGCTCTCACGTTTATTCGTATTCAAGGAGTCAATCTAGCGTAAGCCGTAATACTAGATCGATACGAGATAGCAGTCAAAAGCAGCACCCATTGAGGAATAAAAAAAATCCACCCCCTAACTAGACTATAGAAGATCTTCTTGTTTTGGCTAAACGAATCTCCCCTGTACTGTAACAGGGTCAACACTACCTTTTGAGGTTGGTGTCCGAGCTTTCCGCCCAGCTTTCTTCGATCGTATGCCACGAACTATGTCTTAGATACGTCAGGGCCGAGGGGGCAGACATTGAATACTTCCCTGGTGCCTTAGAACACCTTTCTTTGTAATATGCCTAAAGAGTAAGCCTTAACTAGACTTGACGATCCAAATAGGCCCCCTCTACCTATGAAGTCAGATTCATATACCTTTATGAAAGAGAAGAGTGGGTAGCGCGAAGAAATGGTTCAATCACCACTCCTCCTAGAAGAAGAGGATCCGTACAGACGAGTCCAGGTCTGCTATGTTCCCTTACAAGTTACAAGTTACAAGTAGTAGGCATAGAGTACGAAAGTTCAACCAGATTGCCACATAGAACTACACATAGAATTTGACAAGTTCTCATCTCACAGGAGTGCAATTGATGAATCTAAAAAGTCTTTTACCAAATCGGCTAAAATAGAGCATTCTATCGCAAGAATGGGACTCCATAGGTGTTAAGGTGTTACCAAGGCGACATGAGTGATTCATGCCGCTGGCCTGCCTAGGCGCACAACAGAAGGAAGCAAGAGCAGTTCTGGGGGACAGACTAGGTATCCATCCACATCCAATCTATCCGCTTACCGGCTTGCTTGTGACCCGTGAAAGCGCAACATATCCACAGGTTGATCCCTAGTTTCGACAGGAGAAGGAGTGTAATCAATATTGCATTAGGTTTATGTAGACTTATTATAGCTTAGTAAACTAGCCCAAATCCATTAATCCATTCTATGGCTAAAATTGTGCGATCTATCGCGATTATGGGATCCCATGGGTGTTACGCTACATTAAAGCCTAAACTACGGATATCGGCTAAAGAGAGCTTCCATTGGTAGTTTACTTACTTAGTGTCCTACGCTAAGGGACGAAGAAGGCTCTACAATCTCTGAACCTTTCAAACTTGGCTTTCTTGGCAATCCTAATATGATTCAAGTTGCTCCTTGTGATACATGTGGTGGACATCATCCGGGGAAGCCTTGTTATAGACAGACTGGAGCATCTTTCTTGTGTGGTAGTATGGCACATAGGGCAAAGGATTGTACAGTGTCGCGTAATACTAGTGATGGAGGAAGTGGTAGTGGAGGTCAGCAGAATCAACAAAATCCTTTAGCACATCAGCATCAGGTACCACTTCATAAGGGAACATGTGGATGAAGGTACAGTGGAATTGCACTTTGTTCCAACAGATCAACAACTAGCAGATATCTTCACAAAACCATTGTGTGAAGCCACTTTTACAAGATTGGTAAATGAACTTGGAATGGTTTCAGGTTCTTTCTCTAAATCTGCGTAGTTTTGTTCTGTTATATCAGACTTTATGATCAGTATTTACAGAATTTAATCTCTTTGTGTATTCTGTGCTTAATTGACAAATGTGTTTAAGTACCGACTGTTGTCTGATATATGTTTCTAAACTCTGATAAGTGATATGTCTGTTTAAGTAACTATTCAATCCTATGAGGATAACTGTGCTAGATGCTGACCCAGTAGTCTTTAATAAACAAGGGATCCCATGTAAGAAGAAATTATTTATGTGGACATCTAATGACACAAGCAAATTCTGATAATTGAGCTTAGTTAAGTTTACTTTGTCTATCTTATTACTAAGTCACAAACTAGAATAATGCTACTCATCTGTTAAGTTCTGATGCTAGTAAATCTGCTGAATGCACTAAGTGCTGATAAACCTCACTTATCAAAAGAAAAAGCAAAAGGATCAAAGAATAAAATCAGATACTCCTTTGAGATCTAGAGTAAAAATGTGGAAGGGACGACCCAAGTACATTGCTGGTATTAAGTAAATATGCATTAGAAAAGCAAAATATTTTCTTGGTGACTTTTCACACTCTATGATTACTGGAGAAATACTCTGATAATAGCATAAATTCTGATAAGCAGTCGTGACTCACTTACACTGAGAAGCCACTGTGAAATGGAATTTAAAAAGATGCATAAAATTAGCACAAAAGAGTTGAGGTGTACTCAAGCATGAACTCATTCAACAGTAGGTTTCAGAATAATGACAGCTCTTTAGCAAAGTTTTAGTTATGCCTTATTTCTAAGATGTACTGAAGTGAATCAGACTTTACTCTTTGTCTGACATTTAGCTTAATCCACACACTAATCACTCCATATGAATGAAGAAAATTACTGTGGTGATCTATGTTGTTTTAGAGGAACAGTCATTGTGTCACATTGCACAAATTTTGAGGACAAGTTCTGGGTGCATGTTCTGATGATTAAGTTCTGAAGAATATAAATCAGAACTTGTTTGAGGACTTACTAAGATAGGCATTCCTTTTTCGAGATAAGAAATTATGTTCTGATGACTGTTAAGTTCTGATATAAGTCTAAATTCTGATATTACAGTCCAATTCTTTACTTGACTTATCTGTGGATAAAATTTGATAACAGTCTCGGTTCAAAATAGAATATGTTGAAGTGGGAGATTAATAGTCACTATGGTTAGGGTTAGTGGTACTCGTACTTGAACAGTCAACTTTTACTTGCTTCTTGTGCGCATTAAATCATGTTTTCCCTTTCCAATGAATGTTTTTCTTTTTCCAAGTCTGGGGAGACGAGGTAAAATTAATTCTACCTGTCAGCATTCAATTTCTTTGCGTCTCCTGGCACTCTCTTGCCTATATAAGCAACCACTTCACATCAGCCTTCCCATCAAATCTTTTCTCACACACTTACCTTCATACTTTTTCTATCAAAAACACCATGGTCAGATACAACATGTTTTTGAACTACGAAACCTTCAATATGGAGCTAAGTTGTGCCGATTGGCAGCAGGAATAGCACGTCACTGCCATTCCTGATGATATATGGGACTCTGTGCCCCAGGAGGTACTCACCCACCTTCTGTTCTTCAATATGGATTACCATCGCCATCTGGAGCGATTGGAGGAGTAAAGGCTGGAAGCTCTCCGCCAGCAAGAGCGAATCATTTGACTCGCCATTCTGTTTGTCGAGAGTAGGAAGAAGAAATGATTTATTTTCTTCTTCCTGTTTTTCTTCATCATCAGCCTTGCCCTGCTTCTTGAGCTAGGACTAAGGCTGTTGATGTTAGGTTAGCAGCTTAGGGAAATCTTGTATAAATTCTGATGTAATTTCAATTCCATGAATGTATTCTCTTGATATATTAATGAAATTTGTTTTTGTTTCAAGATTTTGTCTCTGAGATATTTTGTAATGCATTGATAAATCCTGATAAATATTCATATTCTGATGACCATATAAATTCTGTTTTAATTTAAGTTCTGATTTTACTTTATCAGTACTTACTCATCTGATTTAGTTTGGTCATTTTCACTTGACTTCTTTTCAGAATATTAATGTTGCAGTGAAAAATAATTAAATAAGTGGGAACGGTTTCAATTTTGAATTAAAACTGTTTCACCTTGATTAATGGAATATCTGGGTAAGTGGAACGGTTTTTCCTTGAAAAACGGCAAGTGGGTAAGTAATGATTACTGTTTTCTCGTGCCCAGTAACTATCCGTTATTACTGCATGTCTGACAGGTGTCCAACGGTTACATTTTTTTTAAAAAAAAGGAGTATAAGTAAGACAGAGAGAAGATTTTTAATCTTTTATTTCCTTTCATACTTTTTCTCTACTTGCTTCTACTCTCTTTCTTTTTCTCACGTTGGTTTTTCATACAGACATTTTATCAAACACCTAACAGGCACTCTTAAATCTCAATTTTTCACATGGCACCTAAGGATTTAATCATTGATGGAGCTAAATTTGTTCCAAACAACTATGCTGCAATTCTTGATCATGCTGAAGCTCCATCTGAATTGCATTTTGTGCAAGATCTTCTTGCACACAGTGAGATTGGGTATGCATTGACCCAGCCTTCAGTCTTTTCGAGCCAACAAGTTCTGACATTTTGGCGGACTGGGCACTTTGATAATGGTGGTACACATGGCACTCCCAGTATTGTTTTCGAAGTGGGTGATTCTCCATATGCAGTCACTCCTGGTACAATACGCAAGGCTCTACATCTCCCAGAAGGATGTACATTTTCAATTCCAGAGGAATCAGCTCTTCAGGATTTAATGGCCCATTTGGGGTATGAACAGAGTTTGGCAAAGCTTGGGCAGTTGAAACGGGCTCATATCAGAAGAGAATGGAGCTTCTTCTTCGACTGCATCACTGAAGCTTTTGGGAACAAGTGTTCGAATTTTGATGCTATCCCAATTCTGAGTCAGCACATCGGGTATGCTATTATAAACCAAACTCATTTTGATTTTGCAACTACTATAATTGGTTTTATTGGGGATAGGATGACAGAGGATAGGAATGTTATTTACTTTGCTAGATTTTGTCAACTTATATATACTTTTTGTACTGATGAACCTAAATTAGTCAGTTCCTCAACTCCACCTTTTAAGGTTGCAAAACGTTACTTTAATGACCTGATAAATGTTGACACTAAGAAATCAGTGGTTAGACCTTTACAGATTCCTCAGTCTGTAAAACAAATCTTAGTAAATGCTGATCCTGATACTTATAGCTCTGTTTATTCTGATGTCCAACCAACAACAACCACCCAAACACCACAACAACCATCAGCACCTACCACTCATTCTACTCAACCAACCCTCAGGCAATATATTAAATCCTATATCTCCACTTCACAGACCGTTCAACCCTCATCCTCAGCACCTACTGTGAAGTCTTCATCTTCCAAACCTAAGAGGACAAAGACTGTTCCTCAAACACTTCAGAAGAAAAGGAAGATTGCTTTGAGAGATGAATCTGATACTGAGGAACAGGTTCCTTTTTCAGAACATGTTGTTAAAGAAGCTGAGAAAGTGACTTCTCCGAAGGATTCTGGAATTGGGGGATCTAGGCTTCTCAAGAGGCTTAGAAAAATGACAGTTCCTGAAACTCCCAAGGAATCCAAATCTTCAAAGAGATACAAGAAACAGAGGGCAAAAAGACCTGTTTCAGATGATGAAGAAGCAGCAACTCAGGCAGGGGATCAGGAATCTCTGATCTCACAAGAAAAGGAATTTGCTAAAGTCACTTCTTCTCCATCAACTCCATCTCAGGAAGCTATTTCTGAAAAGGTCAACACACCATCTGTATCTCCTGTTGATCCAGGCACAAGTGCTGATATTGATGTTCACAACTTGGTTGTGCCTGAAGTAATTCTATTAGAAGCTCCAACAACATATAATCCATCAACAACACCTGTTACTGATGCTGTTCAAACTCCAGAGTTATCTACTACACCTTCTCTGCATCTAGATGCTGATGATCAGAATTTAGGTGAGCATCAGGATATGGCTGTTGATCAGAACTTAGAACCAGATCAGCAATTAGACGATGCTGAAGCCTCCATTGCTACTCACACTGTTGTCTTATCCGCAGATACTGATTCTATAAGTTCTGATGCTGCAAATGCTGGAGATACTGGTGATGCTGCAGGTCCTTTAGGACATGCTCCTCAACAAACTATTCTTAAGTCTGAACTTGTTAAGAAGTTTGTTACCAGAGAAGCACCAGTGCCTTGGAGTGAAACTCCTGCAGGACAGGAGTGGACTAAGGAATGGAACTCAGTTTCCTGTGTTCCAAATGAAAAGCATCTTGCTGAGCACTTGACTAAAGCTGATGAAATATTAAATTCTGATGATTTTAAAACCCAGCTTAGAGTCACTGCATTGAGTACTAAACATCTACAAGGTCTTCATTCAACTACTCATGCAGAGCTACACAAGATTCAGGAAGAATTCATCAAACAGGAACAAGTTCAAAAGATTGATAAGAAAAAGTTCTTCCAACCTACCTTTGACAGGATTGCTTATATTGAGAAGACTCAAGAGAAACAACAAGCTCAGATTAATGATATTCTGACAAATCAAGCTTCTCAGCAATCTCAACTTACTGAAATCCAAGCCTCAGTGGAATTGCTTGTCTCTCTTCTACTTCCTGCTGATGCCAAAAAGGGGGAGAAAGTAATTAAGTCCAAATACAAGACTGACAAAACACTGAAAGGGAAGGATAATGAAAAGGATGATCAAGGACGCCCTGGAATGGGTAGAGGTCATAGTCAAGGTAGAGGTTTCACATCAAGAAAAGCTGAAATCACAAGTCACAGAACAAGTTCTGATACTGGGAAAAGAATAAGTTCTGCTACTGGTAAAAGGATAAGTTCTGATGAACTTTAAGATCTTGATGAAAAAATGTCAAGATAGTTATTTCTTCAGGAAAATCCAGGAATGGACTTGGAGAGTTTAATGGAAGAAGAAGCCAGACTTAAATCAGAGAAAGTCACATCTAAATCTGAAACTTCTAGTAAAAAGCCACTTCCAAAACTCAAAGGCATTGTGATCAAAGAAAGGACACATACTGAAGCAACATTGGCTAAATCACAACCGCAGATAGATCCAAGATCCAAGGGTAAAGAAAAGGTTGGTGAACCTATCAAGGTTTATGTGCCTCCTGAGAATGAAGAAATCACTGAAAAAAGGATGATCTTGCTCTGACTTCAAGAAAAGTTCTTAAAACAACCTCTGACATGGCTCAAGTTGTTCAGAGTCAAGATAAAGTAAGTTCTGATATTTCAAAGAAGCAAGTAACCTCTAACACAGCTCAAGTTAACTTGATATCAGAAGATAGATAAAGTAAGTTCTGACTTCAAGAAAAGTTCTTAACTCAACCTTTGAAGACTGCTGCAAGTGGTTTTGAAGCAAGAGTAGTTACTGGAAAGGAAGCAAGAGATAAAACTGGATTGGGAAGTGCTGATGAAAGAAGAATACATAATACTACCAATTATCCAACTTCCTTGAGTGAACCAGGTATTGGAGCAACTCCTGAGAGATTGAATCAACTAGAATCTGTACAAATGGTTTACCATACCTACTTGAAAGAACACATCTTGTTGTACTTCATGACAGATGGTAGGGTTTATCATATAAGGCAAAATGTCATTCCATTGAAGTATTTTGAAGAATTGGAACATGTACTATTCTTACTTCAAGTGGATGACAGATTGACAGGAACTGCTGCAAACTATTTAAAGGATCAGATTCAGAGACAGAAAAGGCTTTATTCTGTTAAGTCTGACAGCACATATGTTCCAAAGTACAGATGTCACAAGGGTGATATAGTTGAAATGAAGCCCAATTCTGCTCAAATTATCACTACCTTTCTAGGTTACAGGGCTGTGAAATTCAATCTTGAGTCTGATAAAGCTTATTTGATCAGACTGGATCAGGATATAAGAAAAGCAAAGATTAATGATCTCAGGGCTGCAATCTTTCAAATTGGTGAAGATATTGCAGAGCTTAAAGATGCTAAAAGGAGGATGATTGATGAACTTAGATATGCTGAGAGATGTTTATTGAAGAACTATCTCAGAACAACTCCTGACATCAGAGAGATCAGAAGATGAAGCCAAGTCAAAGATCTACAACTGCTTAAATTCTGATATTTGTACAAACTAAAGCTGTTATCAGAAGTTAAATGTTGGTAAAGAAAGGACTGTAAGTTGTAGTTATCTAGTCTAATTCTCATACATTTGTACTTAATGTTTTTGACATCATCAAATATCTGTTAAACTTGTATATTATGCTAACTTACAAGTTGGGGGAGATTGTTAGATATATTTGATAATGTCATGGTTGATATGATTTATGTTTAGTTTTCAGATCTTACTTAACAGGACAAATCAGTACTTAACTAGGAATCAGTACTTATACTGGAAGTCAGGACTTAAGGATATCAGTACTTATATTATCAGGAGATAATCATCAGAAGATGGATATCAGAACTTAAGTGCTGAAGGACGATCAGATAAGGACAGTAGCTGATTAAAGGAAAGAAGATCGAGATAAACATAAGAAGAGATATGCATGAAGAAGGAGTTTTGTGAAGAATGGAATACTTGGAAGAAAAGATATTTGATTGATATATTTTAGGAAGCAGAATTATATTCCATATCAATTAGCGATTATCTTGTAACTGTGTAGTATATAAACACAGACATAGGGTTTACACTATGAGTGTTATCATATTCGAGAAGATTATTCATTGTAACTCTAGCAGCTCTCGTGATATTTGTTCATCACTAAGAGGTAACAGTTCTATACTGTAACAGAGTTTATTGTTTCAATAAAGTTTGTTTTCTGTTACTTAAGATATTAAAGTTCGATTTGATTGTATTTTACACTGTATTCACCCCCTCTACAGTGTGTGTGACCTAATAATATAGAACGTATTTGAGTTTCCAAATGAATCAAACCATGCGATTCTGAGTGAAATCGGGAGTCACCGGATTTCTTGAAGCTCGCCAGAATCTGCGAGTTTTCCGGCAAGTTCTACTATAATATTCATATCTAAAGCAAGTCTCTTGAGGGTAATTGTACGAATAGACATAACATAATGCAATTGTGAAGGCGTAGATATTGGTACCAACATTTGCTTGTATGATTTTGTTTATGGTATTAACATTTGCTCGTCTCATTCTATTTTACTAATTTTCTCAAATTTTTTAAGTTAATAAATATAAAAAATAGTGATAAACATACTCTTCTCCATGTCATTTGCTATACCTACTCTTCTACTTGTCATTTGCTATAGCTACTCTTCTCCATGTTATCTGCTATAACTGAACGAGTTAGTTAGAAAAGATTTTATTTAGATTCGATTAGTTAGTTAGAATTTTTGTGTAAAATCTTCTAATTAGCACTACCACTGGACGATATAAAGACAGAAGATTAGTTTATTGCTCTAATAATTTGTAACAAACTTTATGAATCTTAAACAAATACATCTTCTTCGTTTAAGTTTTACCGCATTTTAATGGCAAAAATAATCGAGTTTATCATCAAGGTACTTTATTAATTTATATGTTATTCATTTGTATACATTATCACCATTCAATAACATGTTTAGATGTAAGGTTTTATTTTTGAGATAAGTTCGGTCATCAATTCAATCTTTCTCTATATAAATGACGATAATCTTGATAATATATTCTTTAATAAATCGTCAGAAAGTTGGTTTACTAACAGAAATCTTATATATCTTTTAAACTTTATGTCACTGATATCGTATTTGAGTCGAGTTGAATCAAGTCATAGTATTCAGTGTTCCAGTTGCTATCAAGTTGTCAACTCGAACATTAATCGATTCAAAAATTTGTCAAACTTTATTTTCCTCACAAACTATATGTTTTGCTGGCATGCCTCTATATCGAGCATGTTAACAAACTATAAAGTCTGTGTTCCATAATAATTTGGTTTGATTGATTTATAAAACCTAAAAAAATCGTATTTAAATTCATGTAGTATAAAAAAAACTAGCCCAATTCGAATCAGTTGAACCGAACACTCAATTGTTTGTGGGCTTCTCGTCTATAAAGGACAGGTGAATGTTTACCAATTTTGTAATAAAAGAATTTAGCTACTTACAATTTTTTTCATATTAACTTAAATTTTCACAATTATTTTTAATTTGTGCAATTAATTCTATTAGGATGAAGATGCTGATCAATACAACCATACAAGCACAAAAAAATAAGACAACGTGTAATTAATTCAGAGAACCTATTTTACATCTAAAGCATCATATTACTAATTGAAAATTAATTGCAAAATATTTTCAATAATTCACAGTACAACTATTTCAAAGTATTTACTCTTGTTATAAAAGTCAATACAGTATTAAGTTACTATCGGGACTAGTGTTTATTAATTTTATTGTATAACTTCAGGATGTAATGCGTGAACTTAACTAGTCATTTTTTAATGCTCCATTCTTTCAGAATTAGTTTTACTTCTATTAGTAGCAGGCTTAATAGAAAGGCGATTATAACACCGGTCAGTGGTCAGTCATCTAGTATAACAACTTGAAAGGTAAAAGAGCAAGTGCTTCTATTTAGTTCAAACTTTTGGAGCTCTGTTTGCTGTATGGCTGTTTTCATAGTTTGGAATTGTGCTCTACTGTTTTGACTGAGAAAGGTTACAGGTAGGCTTTGGCCGCTTTGCCTTTGGACAAGCGGCTTTTATTGGCAGGTTTTCATTTCCCAGTGTATGTTTGCCTTATATGTTAGCAAATGTTATTGATAGCTGGTGTAAATATGTCAAGATTGATCCAACTTGGTCAGAGAGCCCTGAATCCTAATTATAGTTTATAATCATTAGTATCATATAAATTGGGAAGGGAACAAATGCATGTCGGAAACTAAAAGCCGAGTAGAGTTGATCAGCACAAAAATTTTCTAGTAAGAGCAGAAAGTTTCGTTGCTTGTTAACACAAGGACTGGCAGTTCTCTGATAAGGCGAGATAGTCTTGGTTGATCAGGATGCTACTAGTTGATAATATTTGTAGCTCATGTCTGATCATTTTTTCCGTTACTTGAAGTGGCAGAGAATTTAATATCATTCTGATTAAACTGATCATATTTTTCGTTACTGTGCTCTTTTTCGTGCTCTGATATGTACTCAACTTAGAATATATATTTGTATGATGGACCTGTATTTTAATGTTACAATTTTATGTATATTTTAGGGAAATGCCCGACCGACGACGATGATGTTGATGATGGTGGGGGCAGTGAAAGGACAGAATCTGATGATGACAATGACCGAGATATGAGTGTGTCTTATAACGTAATCTCTCGTGGCGGTCTTATAATTAGGGGTTAAATATTGATGTAATGGGTTATGAATGTTTGCAGGATAATTTGAATTATCCTTGTGAACTAAATTTATGGAAATTTGTAAGATGATCTAAGCTAATGTCAGATTGTTTTAACTTTTTGTATAGTCAAAATGATTTTCTGATAATATTTATGTAAAGTATGGTATCTTTCATATTTAGGTTGGTTTAAATATGTGGATGATTTCTTATTATTGGTTTTGCATATTTTTATATATTTTGGTGTTGAATTGTGCTACGATTGTATATAGATTGAGATTTGTGATTGGACAGGGAAAAAAGCTGGAATCAGAAAAAATAGCAGGATGCTGCTTTTGGAGAGAGAATTTAACGACGGAATTATGGGTAACTTATGACGAAATTTTGTAATTATGTTGGGTACCTACGACGGAATTCTGGGTTACTTGGGACGATTGTTCTTGATGATTTTATTCATTTTTTGTTTTAAATTAATCTTGGAAAGCTTGTGGGCCCAAGATGATAACTTACGACATACAAATTGTCATAAATTAAAGATAAAATGACAGTATATTCCGTCGAAAGTGTAATTATCATCCCACCAAAAGTGGGCTCCACTTCCCTAACTTGCGACGTTTTGCTTCAATTTGTGACGAAATGTATACAAAATGACGAAGACGAATAGGGTGTATTTATAATAATACAAAACCTTATATATTAACCTACAAGTTATCCATATTAGATATTGATCCAAATTTTAGGCCCATTAGTTTAATTCAATTTTAATATCCTAATCTTTATCTAATTTCAATACTTTTTATTCTGTTATTCAATTATTAATATAATTCTAAAAATTATGAGATATTACAGTTATATATGGTATGAGACTTAACAATGATTTGTAAATATTATAGTACGAAGGCCTGAGAGCGGAACTAGTTATCTGTGAAATAGACCATTGCACAAGGTGTCAGTGATCTGTGAAGGAAACTAAGTACTACCATTAAAATAATTATTAAGTGAGGATGAATATGAAGGTTATATGGTTTATACGAAGACTCAGAGAGAAGACGTGAAGATATAACAGTTAAAGGGTTAAATTGTGCTACAGAAACTAAGTCAAGGTGATCACTGCCTTGTAGTAGGAGTCACCAAGGCTATTCTATTACCTAGTAGGAGTAGGTATCTTAAAGTACGGCTAAACAACTAAGTACTAGAAGTGGTCTTGAACTAGTTGGAGTAACATGGAAGAAATGAGATTAAAAATTAAGTCAAAAGTGTGACGTGTTCACTCTCGTCACAAGTAGCCTCCTTTGTATACCTAGTAGGTGCAAGTAGCCTTAATTTTCTAAGGCAAAACACTCTCTTGGAGCTAGTAGGCGCAAATGAAGCCTTATGGTGCCTTGTAAGCGCGCAAGTGAGTGAAGAAACTAAGGCAAAACATCTTTTTGTCCCCTCTTAGCGTAAGTGTGTATAAAAACTAAGTACAAAGAGCCCTTGCGACAACTATAGGCGTAGGTACTGCCATGTACATTCCTTGTAGCCGAAAGTCACTCAAGATTCTAAGTAAAGAAGGTTCCAAATATAATAGCTATGCTTATAACTAATAAATAATGCCGCAAATAATTTTACAATTATACTCACAGTTCAATAAGAAAAATTTGAGACTATGTTGAGACATCTTTTACTTCATTTGCAACAAGTTTTCTCCATTTTTCACTCGTATATATTGCAACTACGTAAATTATTATAAAAAATAAACAATAACTCAAAGACACGTAAAATTAAAATATTTATTATCACTAGAATCGTCAAAACCTGAAAAAAGAAGAAGGAGAATAAATGTTACACAATAAATCATCACTTAAACGTCTAAAAAAATGAACTATTTACCAAGATTTTTTTTATATTAAAAATTATATACTTTTTTTAAGCATAAAAATTGAAATTTTAAAATTTATATACACCGCATTATGATCAGTGTTCTAAAAAACGTTCGATTAACCGATTAATCGAAGTTCGGACGTGTCCCGTCTCGAATAATCGAAAATCGGATCAAACTGCGTTTTTTTTAAAAATTGATCAAAAGTCGGCTAATTCGATCAAAAATCGGGCAGTTCGGTCAAATGGTGAAAATTAATAAATAAATATTTTTTTAAGAAAAATTGAAATTCAATATAATATTTAATCTTTAATTATAATATATTAACTAATACTGACTATCATATGCACCTAAATCCTAATATTTAATAATTGAACAAGTTTCTTCAATTAAATTACTCTTATTCATCATTCACAATTCATCATTCACAATCTCCTGTAGTTGATTTTCTATGTATCTAATTTTAGCAGATTACGAAATTATATTTAATTTATATATAGTGGTGAGTAACTTTCGAACTACTAAATAGTTAATATTAATTATTATGCATAAATCAACTATCAAAAAAATGTATTAAACACTTAAATAGCAAATATGAATTAATGATATGTGATATTGTTTTTAGAGTTATTTGCAAAATGCATCCCCCTGATTTGGCCCAAATACGTTTTTTACTTATACTTTATATAATTGCACTTTGCATCCCCTAACTATTTTTGGCACGACAAATTGCACCATTTTCGTTAATTTTGTTAATATTCTCAGGGGTATTTTAGGAAATTATAATATTTAATTATAATTTTATTATTATTTAAGCTTTTTGACCCTCTAAATGATACTTTTCAGAAAAATTTAAAGAACGGAAGTTGTACAGAACAAAAAAATCTTTTCAAAATAATAACATTAAAAAACTATCAAAAATTTTACGAAACCAAAATTAAATTAAATCTATACTTAATGAATTTATTAAAAAGAATTATAAAAAAAGAATATTTCAGTTTTAAACCTTTTTATTTCTGGAAGATCTTTTCATTTCCTACAACTTTCATTCTTTAATTTTTTTCAAAATGTATCGTTTAGAGGGTTAAAAACGTTAATTAAAGATTTAAAAATAATTAAATGTTTTAATTTCCTAAAATACCCCTGAGAATTTTAACAAAATTAACGAAAAGCGTGCAATTTGTCGCGCCAAAAATAGTTAGAGGATGCAAAGTTCAATTATATAAAGTATAGGTAAAAAACGCATTTGGGCCAAAACATGGGGATGTATTTTGCAAATAACTCTTGTTTTTATAAAATTTATGAAAGGTTAATGAAATTTAAATATAACTATATTATTATTTAATTTATTAAATTATTTCCGATAGATATTTCGATTAATCAATCTGATTAATTATTGATTATTCGATTGATCACTACAAGGTACAGGCACTGAACAATGCCAATTTCCCATTTTAGAAACGGCCCACTAAAAAAACATCGAAAATCTATAGCAAAACGACAACGCCTGCCCAAACCCTTTCCAGTTAAAGTCTTTCCGAAATCGTTCATAAACAGGCCTGTCTGAATCAGCAACATTCACACGTGCCCTTGCAAAACACACAGAACCGGCGCCAATTTTTCAATCTCTCTCTCTCTCTCTCTTTAAAATTCAGTGTTGTGTATCTACTTCAAGACATGCCTCAAGGTTCTTTTCTCTCTACTCTCTCTTCTTGTTTCTTGAAATTATTATTTATTTATTTATTCATGATTATATTGATAGATTGTCTAATTAAATTTGTATATGTTGAATTACAGAGCTTCCAGGTTTCTATTATGATGCTGAGAAGAATAGATACGTCCCTGTTAAAGGCCCTATTCCTGGCTCTTCTCGAATTAATAATAGTCCTTCTTCCTCGAATACTGCTAGTAAATCTTCGATTGAACCTAAACAGGTGTATTTTTTTTTAATTTATTTCGTTTGTTTACCGGAGAATAATTTGATTTTGGAGAATATATATTTCGGGTGAAGTGTTTTTCTGGATAATGAATTGCGGGAAATATTATGAAAAATAGTATGAATAATTGTGAGAACATGTTTTAATAAAGAAAAAGCAGAAAATACTGCATTTGTTTGATTTTTGAAGCCAAACAGATGTTAGAAATTAGGAAAACATTTTCTGTGGAACTATCAAAGCTGAAATTCGTTCCACTACAGTGTGTTTATAGTTTGGTAATTGAATTTACTGTTTTGTGTTTTGTTTATTTACTAGCTATGTGTGCTTCTCCTGTATTTGTACTCATGTTTGAATAGGGAATGCTGTTTGTGATTATTAGTGATCTGGTACATGTTGTTGCTAGTCCTGCTTAATTTAGTTTAGCCAGAAAAGATGATTTCACATAATTGCTTTTTGACATAATGCAATTAGTGTGATTTGACTCAAATCCCATACCCGCCCATGTCATGTCCATCTTCACTCGCCGGAAAATCCAACCATACCCATGTTCGACACTTTTCCGGCACAGACGCTGGATTCGGATTAAATCCACCATCCGAAAAACGAACGCATATGTGTAGATAGTCAGAAGGTGAAGTTTCAAAGAGAGAGAGAGATCATTAAAAATAAAGATGAGCGGGGAAGAAGAAAAAGGTTATGGAATTCTGTGTAGGTGTGTGAAGGAGAATACGTGTCCTTTCTGTTTCACTTTTTGGAAGTGCAATGTATTAGGATAGTGCCTCTTTGTTTTACTTTTTGAAGTGCGATGTATTTTATTATATAGATGTATTTCCGTGTCCAAATTGGAGTGTCGAACCTTTATGAATGTGTCCTTGAGTCTTTGATTTTGGAGTTTAAAGGTTTTGACACTCCAATCTGTGTCCGTGTTGAATCCTTTCAAAAAAGTTCAAACCTAAAAGGATATGGGTACTAGGACAATAGAGAGTCCTGGTGATAGAGGGTAAAAGTGTTTGTCTTTGTGGATGTAATATTCCTATACTATAAATTAGAAAATAGTAGCTTAAGGTTTTTGTTTGTAAAGTATTAACTTCGCAATTATTGAGAAATGCTATTTATTTGCAGATCACATTTCTATTCATACATGTCTTTATTTTAAAGATAATTAATATTTATTTTAGTTGATGAGTAATGCCTTTCTCTTGTTCAGTCTCCTCAGAGCTAACAAATTATTTTGTGCATCACAGGCTAAAGTACGTAAGGAAGTAAAAAGGACAACTATAAAAATGCTTCTAAGTAGGGAGTTGTATGGCCGTGTCATCATTTCTGCGAAAGGAAAATACAACTTCAGAGAGGAATATACAAAAAGACTAGTATCAGAACCTAAGGCATGCCCATCTAATCATAAGCACATAATTTAATACCTTTTATTGTATTAGTTTCCAAATTGTGTTATACATCTAAGTGTGCTTGTATTCCCATGGCATGAACCTGGGTGCAATTCTGGAATGGTAAGTTTCTAGTAAAATTCCAACATCATATTAATTAATACCTATAAAGAATTTGTGAGTCTGTTAAGTGTACCGTGCTGTAATTCAATACTTCTTTCTAACCCTCTCAGGAGGTTCCGCATAGTCTGTATGTGATGTTTTGCGTAGAATTGATGATATTAACAATTACTCCCTCCATCCCATTTTAATAGTCCACTTTGTAAATTCACACATAATAAGAAATAGAAGATACAATGTCCATTTTCTGATTTTCACACAATAATATAACTTAGTTTTTACACATTACATTAATTACACGTAATCAAACAAAAAAGTAAATGTACACGTGTATATATACACACACAAAAACTATAAAATAATGGGCATTTTGTATTTTTATACAAGAACATTTATGAGTAGGGTCTTTTAGTTAATATTAAAACTATAAAATTTGCATCTGTTAAAGAACATGACAAATATTTTGGGAAATTTTTATTTTGCAAAATGGACTACTAAAATGGAATGGAGGGAGTATCATGTTGCAATTAAAGGTGTTATACTCAATTTCAAATTTTTGGTACAATGCGCACTGGAAATCAGCCACTATTGCTTGATATTTGTACATTGTTACTTTCCAATATGTTTTATTATTAGACAAATGCTGAAGTTTATCTCAAATAGTCAAAGTAGTAACTGTAGATTAATTTCATCCTTTTGTGAGACATTCACGATTGGTATATTATTATTATTACTAGTACTTAGATTTAGTTTGTATATTATACTTCAGATTTGGAGGTATAGTGGGACCGATGGTACTTCTTATCGTGCCTAGGAGCAAGTAGATGTCATTACTTCCATGCCAGATGGGGAAGTTAAAACTGACCTTCTACTAGCAGGCGGTAAGAATGGTTCTCTCAGGTATGCCTTTAACTTTACTTTTATGGTATCTTTGAATACATTTTAATTTCAGACTTGCACTACAGTAGCTGGATTTGGTGTAAATTGGTCTTTTTAAAGGAAATTGCCAATATTTGGGACATTTGTACAATTATAATATTATCTATATATGCATAACTCCGTGTACTCTTACTCGTGTTTTATAGACATGCATGACTGGAATGTTTAGAAATCAACAGTAATGCATTTTTTTTAATAATTCATTTGTTTATGTGATTGATTTAGACGTAGGTGTTAAAATAGTAATATTATTTTACAAACAACAAATGAAATCAATTTATGAGATTGAGACCATTTATGCTCGGGATCTTCGGAAAGCCCGGTGGTACCCGTGTCGTCAAGACACGACCTGGAAAATGGACACTTTATCTCAAACAACATATTATAACCTATCTGTAAATGTTTGTTATGCAATATAATTTAACCCTTTAACTTTTGATATTGTATTTATTTTAATTTTATATATAATAAATATATTTTACCCATGATTTTCAAAAGTTTATATATTATTTTATATAAAATGCTAGGTATTTGTTTATTAAAAATATCATATTATATTAAAAATAATAATTTTCATGTCCAAATCTAATTGTCGGATCCTTATAAAACCTAAAACGTGTCCCCGAGTCTATGATTCTGGAGATCGAAGAATCAGACACTCTGGTTTATGTCCATGTCAGATCCTTCTAAAAGATTTTGAGCATCATAGATTGAGACTATTTCTAGATTAAAACATAAGATTTGTTTTTCTTATCGGTGCGTAAGAGTTTGCAGTTACTTAAATGTGTTAAATTTTGTCAGGAAGTGCAGTATCCTAGTATATTAGCAGGGTTATATCAGTCATTATTATAATAATAGTATCTGTATTGTAGTCTTAAGGGTTAAGTAAGGGCATAGTGGTCTTTTAAGAAGTTAGTTACAAGTACTGGCTATATATACCAGGTGTAATGTTATATTTCCATTATGTTGAAATATGTGAAAAGGAACATGGTTTCCACCATTCTCTCTCTCTCTAACTGATTCTCTCTATTTCTCTCTCTAGTTTCTATCTTTCTCTGCAAGTTATCTCTATTCTCTATCTCAGATCTGCTTTCTTCTCTCTAATCTTACTCTATTTCTGCTGATTATCTAGTCTACTTCTCTGTTATTGCTTATTTACTTCTTATTATATACAAAAATACCAAAAACAATTGTAAAACAGCTCAGGAACTTACCAAATCCTGACAAATTGGTATCAGAGCCCACATTTTGATCCAACCAGTGCTTCATCCTTGCTGTGCTAGTCAAAACGAGTCGGACAGTTGTAGAAGTGTTGTAATCACAGTTATAAATCTCCAGTTATGACTAAAGTTGTTAAGGTACTATGTTCTTCTCTTATTAACAGATCTGTTGATTTGAAGTGAAGTTTAGTAGACACTCACTCGTTTTTATTAGTTGTTACTAGTTTTGTGCTTTGCTCATTAAAAAACCACAAAAATAGTAGTGTGGTGAGTTGTTCTGGTAGTATATTGTAGTTGTGATCAAAACCGCATTGGCGCTGAAGGTGTTTGAGTAATTGACTAAGAGAATTAGTGCTTTAGTATTATTGTGTGTTGTAGCTGTATTGTTACTGAGAAGTAATTGAGGTTGAATTCTAGTGGTGAGTCTAGTATTGTTGAGAGTAAGATGACTTATAATACTAGAAGTGTGAAGCAAGCTGAGAGTTCTCAACAAGGATCCTTGAAGATGATGCAACAGGAGTTTCAAGGTTTTATGGAAGGATCTGATGACAAGTTTGGAAAACTTCAGGATCAAATTGGAAAATTACTTACGGTAATGAATGGTTTGATGAAGACACAAGAGGAAGTAGACGGAGAGTATACTGATGACAGTGACAGTGAAATGATAGATGATTCTCATGTCAACCATGAACATAGGAGGGTTTTTAGGGATCCTATTCATGCTGCTAAGATGAGGCAGAAGCAGATTGTTACAGGGCATGAGAGAAGGAATGAAGAGGTAAGGAATGCTAAAATTGGAGGAAGTACTGGTACTTCAGATGTCAACAGCTTGAAACACCTGAAACTTACTTTTCCTTCACTCAAAGAGGGAAGTGATGCGGTGGAATGGCTTAGGGACTGTGAAGAATATTTTCCAATTTTTGAAGTTGACAATACTAGGAGAGCTGCTATAGCTGCTATGCACATGACTGGCACCCCTAGATCCTGGTATAAGTCATTCATGGTGGGAAGGGATAGGGTAACCTGGCATCAGTTCACTCAAGCATTTTTAGCTAGGTTTGGAGAAGTGGAGACTGAATTAGTGTTTGACAGATTCAAGAAGTTACAACAAGTCACCACTGTTGAAGTGTATTTTGATGAGTTTGAAAAATGCAGATGCCAGCTACTAAGCAAGATTCCAAGCTTAACCTCTGAATACTTTATGGAAAACTTCATTGGAGGACTTCAAACTGAAATAAGAGGTATGATAAGGTTGCTGGAACCTTCTTCACTGGAACAGACCTTGAAACTTGCAAGATTCTATTAGCAGACTCAACTCAGTCAGATTAAGAGACAGACTCCATATAAAGGGGGAAGCAATCAAACTTCGGCTTTCAAGGTTAATGGTGAAGGTACTGGAATGCGCACTAACAGCAAGTCTGCACTCATCTCTACCCAACTGTGTGATACCTTGGGACTCCATACTGAGAAACAAGTCCCAATAAGCATTTACTTGGCCAATTGAGCCATACTTAGGAGCTCTGCCTACTAAGCTCAAACTGAAGTGGAAAGACTTAAAAATGGAAGTTAAGGCACATGTGGTGGATTTGCAAGAATGGCATGTTATTTTGGGAGTGCAATGGTTAGAATAGCTAGGGGAATTCAAGTGCAACTATGTGCAGCAGACTCTACAATTCACATGGAACAATGAAGTAGTGGTGTTATCTTCAAATGCCCCAATAGAATTCTTAGCTGAATGTGTTCAAATTACTGAAGTCATACCCCTTTGGATGGGACAGATAGAAGAAAGTTATATTGGAGATGGAGAAATACAAAACATCATTACAGAACTGACCATTGACAAAAGTGGACCAAAAGAATACCACATGAGGCAAGGGTTGCTTCTGTATAAAGGCAAGTGGGTTATTGGCAATAATGGAGGCTTAAGGAGACAAGTGTTTGATGAGCTGCACACTTAGAGTACAGGAGGTCACTCTGGACAAAGAGCTACCCTCAAGAAATTTAAGGAGTACTTTTACAGGCCAACTATAGGGCAAACTGTGGGAAGGTGGATAAGGGAATGTGCTACCTGCCAGCAAAATAAAGGAGGGCATGTCAGGAGTCCAGGGTTGCTACAACAATTACAGATTCCCAGTAAGCCCTGGAGAGACATAGCCATGGATTTTATCACTGGCTTGCCCAAGTCTAAGGGAAATGAAGTAATATGGGTCATAGTGGATAGATTCAGCAGGTACTCTCATTTCTTGGCACTCCGACATCCTATAACTGCTAAAGAATTATCTCTGGTGTTTTTTGAACAATGTTACAGGTTACATGACTTGCCAGAGTCAATTGTTAGTGACAAAGATAGCCTCTTTCTCAGTGAATTCTGGCAAAACCTGTTTAAACTCTCAGGTACTAGGCTTAACATGAGTACAACCTACCATCCCCAGTCAGATGGTAATACTGAAAGAGTAAACCAATGCTTAGAGCAATATCTCAGGAATATGACTAGTGAAGCACCTAAGAATTGGTCTTCTTGGCTAGCAGCTGCAGAATGGTGGTACAATACCACCTTTCACACTGCCCTAAAGGCTACACCCTACCAAATAGTATATGGGATCAAGCCAAGACATCTGGTGTGGCAGGATAGGACCCAGACCAACATTCACAGCTTAGAAACACTGATGCAAGAGAAGCAACAGCAGTGGAACAGGTTAAAGGAATTGTTGGAGGCTGCACAACTAAAGATGAAGAGGTATGTTGATGCTAAAAGGACTGAAAGGGAGTTTGAAAAGGGGGACTGGGTATATCTCAAGCTTCAGACCTACAGACAAGTCTCAGTTGCCATCAGAAAAGCCTAAAATTATCAGCAAAGTACTATGGACCCTATGAGATTTTAGAAAAGGTGTGAAAGGTGGCTTACAAGCTTTGCACTACCAGATTCTTCAAGGGTTCACCCTGTGTTCCATTTATCTCAGCTTAAGAAAGCTATTGGTCAATTAAATGTGCAAAAGCAGTTGCCACAAGTATCTGAACAAGGAACCTTTGAGTTAAAGCCTCTGAGGCAGCTAGATAACAGGAGCATCTTAAGAGACCACAAAATGGTTTATCAAAAGTTGATCCAGTGGCATGGTTGTAGTGTTGATGAAGCAACATGGGAAGATGAAGACCTACTACAGTGCAATTTTCATGACCTTTGGTCACCATGAGGACATGGTTTAGCTGAAGAGGGAAGGAATGTCAGGAAGTGCAGTGACCTAGTATATTAGCAGGGTTATATCAGTCATTATTATAATAATAGTATCTGTATTGCAGTCTTAAGGGTTAAGTAAGGGCATAATGGTCTTCTAAGAAGTTAGTTACAAGTACAGGCTATATATACCAGGTGTAATGTTACATTTCCATTATGTTGAAATATATGAAAAGGAACATGCTTTCCACCACACTCTCTCTCTCTCTAACTGATTCTTTCTATTTCCACCACAATCTTTCTCTGCAAGTTATCTCTATTCTCTATCTCAGATCTTCTTTCTTCTCTCTAATCTCACTCTATTTCTGCTTATTATCTTCTCTCTAATCTCAGTCTATTATCTCAGATTTACATGTTTAATGCCACTGATTTTGTGGTACCAATATGAATATATAGGGTTCTGTTTCTATTAATTGCCCAACTGTTTTTGAAATAACTTTGAGTTGCTTTTGCAAGTCATGCACGCTAGTAATTATCGAGAATACTTTTCCTGTCCCGCAAGAATCCTACAATCTTAACTTTCTCCAGGCGAACCAACTAATGTTAAAACTCAAAATTGAGGCTATTCTATTTATTTCTTTATTTATTCCTAGTAAATGAATGCTAATTTTAGTTTATATATAAATTAATTTTAGTCATATTTCTTCTGAATATCATAATTAAATCCATGGGTATGCTCTCATTTGATATCGAAGGTGGAAATAACTTATTATACTTATTTTTCTCAATGGCGAAAGTATATGTTTTATTTGTGGATTTTGTTATCAATCCTCACCTTTTTGGTTGTATAGGAACCAACCTTGGAGTTACATTAGTGAATATCGAAACTGGAACACAGTCGTGGGTTTGTCGTTGCAAAAGCGATATTTTCTCAGTACAACTGGATCAATCCGTAAGTTCCAAATAGCTCTTTCCGAGTTGTCTATGTTACACGTGCCTATATCTAAATAAGATAAACAAATTAATATAAGAAATGAACATATTTAACTTGCACTTTTTTGAGCAATACATGTTTTAACTAACAAGTAATAAATCTAGATCTCTTATGAGATGCCAACTTTGAGTCGTGAAACCTTTATAAGCAAGCAGTCATAACCCCGCGGCAAAGGGATTACTTTAGACTCCTTGGAGCAACCTCTACCTGACCAAAAAATCATTACAAATGGGAACAACCCAAAACACACACCTTTGCTGCAGTATGTGTTTCCCAATCAAATGATAAGGAGCTTTGTGCTAGTTTTATGAATAGTGTATGCTGACATTTGACATGATATTTAACGTACCCTGGACCTTTTTTGTTTCAGTTGAGAACTTTTAAGTGTCAGGAAAATAGGTATAATACATTACTTAAATATAAAGCCGCACTAGATGAAGCATGTGAAGACGAGCAAGAAATAAAAAGGCAGTGTTGCCCTTTCAAATTATTATAACTTATTTCTTATTGATAATTTAGCCGCGGGGTTGAATCGATAATGTTTTACGCTATGTCCTTGCCCTCCATCTAATTTTCTATATGTTATCAAGGATAAGGCGGAAATAATATATGAAGGTTCGGATGGTCCTGTAGCCATAGGGCCTCTATGTTATAAAATATTCAAAAACGATTGAAGTAATAGATCTTATTATGAAGGAGACTACCAAAAACAGGTAAGAAGCTAATTAGGAAAACGACAACTTTAATATAAAGAAGGGATATGCCAGTATGAAGATAGCATGGAACTAGCTTCAAAGTAGTCTTGTTGTAAACATTTAAGTTTAACTTTTGATATTTAAGTATGTTTTAGTTTCTGTTATTCCCAGTGGACTAACAATGAGATTTACAGAAGGGGAGTTGAATGTAAATCTCAAAACTTTTTCAAGTTTTGAGCAATTTCTAAGGCTAAGTGTTTAAGTGAAGAAATGTGTGTGAATTGCTTGAAGCTGATACAGACAGATATATATTCAAATACAAATGTAAAGAAGACAAAGAACTTAAAAACTTTTCTGGTGGATTTGCTGTTCCACCAGAGATGTGTTATTTCAGAAAATCTGTGATTCAAAGAATTAAATCACAGCTGCTTCCTAGTACAAACTAGATAATTTTCTCTCTTGATATTTCTAAACAGCTCAGAAAAATTCTCTTCTAATTACTAGCTGCTACTTGATTTATATATCACCAAGTTTACAAGTGAAGACAAAACTGTAAAATACAATTGAAAGGATTCTTCACATGTTTCTTCTTCATTTCTCTATCCAATACAATCTAGGATAATCTGTGAATCTTTGAATACTTCCTTGTTTGCATCAGAATGGGAATGCTGCATTTTCTTGATTCCTCCTAGAGGCTTCCACATTCCAGTTTGTCTCTGTCAACCCATGTGCCTCTGTCAGCTTGTGAATTGTCACTATCAACTGCTAATGAACCAAGCATCCGTTGAAGCTTTCATCCGTTGATGCCTTATCTATTGAGGCTTTATCCGTTGAAGCTTTATCCGTTGATGCATTATCAGTTGAAGTCTTTATCCGTTGAAGCACTTATCCGTTGATGGATATTATCCGTTGAAGCATTAGAGACATCCGTTGAAGCTTTGTTTCTTATCCGTTGAAGGTCTTCAATATCCGTTGATACTTCTTCACTCATACAAAATTACAAGGCATGAAATATTTACAATTAGCCCTCCTATTTGTATATCCATTAGTAGTCAACATGACTGATAATTTCCTACAACATCTAAGAATTACAACTTGAAACCAGAGAATGAAATGTGCTACAATACTAAATTTATTGTTAAGTAAAGCTACTCCTTCAACGGATAGCCAAGATGGTCTTACCCGTTGAGACTACAAACACTAGATTTCTACTTAAGTGTTTGGTTTAACTTATCATCAAACTAATACACATATTCCTAACAGTTTCCATATGACCAGTGGCATTAGTTGTACTTAATGCTTATGGATTCAGATAAAGTTTGAATACGGTATCCAAGAAACTTATCCAAGAAACGTGGCTTCTCTTTGTGTTAGGATTGTAATACTCATAATTCTCTGTTAAAATTATATTTTACAAGGTTATGATCTAAGTACTGATTTCTTTGTCTATGGTGCTTACTTCTAGATTGGATCTTCAGCCAAATGAACTTATGTTTTTTTTTCAGGAAAAAATTGCATTATGCGGACTGCGAAATGGAGCAATTGTGACCATTGATGTTCGTCAGAGACCAGTCAACTTTGCTAGACTTACTAGACAACGGATTCTTCTGCATTCTCACAAAACTAGGGAGTCTTTAAGCGGATGTAATCAAAATACTTCGAAAGACTGGTTTGAGGTTATTCGTATACCTATATGTGCATAACATTATAATGTCGTTATTTCTACCTGTCATATTGTTTACCCTTTCTTATTTTTCTCTAAGTAGTTAGTGTTAGCTTCACTTTTATTACATGTGTTTAGCAATGCATTGTAATGTAATTAAAAGAATTTTCTTGTTTAACCTAGTCTTGTATTCAACTTGTGATCTTCATTTTGAACAATTTTGGTGTTATGTAGACTACTCACTTTTGTAATTAATGACCAGATAGTAATATTGATTGTTTATTTTAAAGTTTATAACAATCATTTTAAGATTAAATTAGATCTTGGACTTGCGGCTTGTAGCAATACATGTTGTTACTCTTGTTTAATCCTTTTTAAATCTGATGTTATGCAGCTTAAGGGGCGGATATGTCAATCTGGTACAATATCAATGCCTTCATCTATTTCCTGGTATGTTCATTTATTCACACCCTATTCCAGTTGCAGCCCCATTCCAAAAAAAAACCACCCACAACATTCTGATGATCCATGTTTTTTTAAATGTAGTTTGGCATCTCTTAAGTTGTTTGAGCAGTACTT
Source organism: Apium graveolens (assembly GCF_009905375.1). Lineage (NCBI taxonomy): Eukaryota > Viridiplantae > Streptophyta > Magnoliopsida > Apiales > Apiaceae > Apium > Apium graveolens. Next base: position 279,690,219 of record NC_133655.1, read on the forward strand.
CTTGGCGAGCTCCATGGATGGATCTGTAAGTTCTAATATTTCCTTAATTTATAAAGATATTTTTTATGTATATGTTCTATCTTTTTCTTAGCCCACCTCTAATTTAGTGCATTCACCAAATTGAACCCTAACTTTTCATTTAAACATAAAGTCTTCAAAAGCATCCTAAGGCCCAGTTCAGTAGATCTTCCTGAAGCTTTTGAGGAAATCTAGGGCTTAACAATTGAACTTGCAGATCAATAAGCAAAAAGAAAGTTTGTTCACTGAAGATGATAAGAATAGGAGTAGATAGCTTAGCTAGTAATTATTCTTATTTTTAATCAGCTCCAAGCCTCCAACAAGTTGGATAAAATTTTACGATTGGTTGGCTCAGACTTACAACAGTATTCAGAACTAATAAGATCTTCATAACATAATTTTCCATTTTAAACACGTGCAAGTCTGAGCTTTTCGAAAGAAAAAAAATGCTAGCTTTAGTAGATCACATAAATGTGGTAGTGGGAGTTCGGACCCATTTTCTGATTCATTTGAGGAAACTCGCGCGTGGAAGCATCATGCTTCCTTATAAAATGGCCGTTCCAATGAAAATGCCATGTAAACAAGATAAAGACTGATTGCCTAATGCCTCCCCCCATCAAAAAAAAGGAAAAGAAAGAAAAGGAAGAAGAGTAAATTTAGTAATGGTTGACCAAGGAGGCAAACTGTTGGGAAATTGCTGACTATGCTATATTCCAGCACCTATAACCGTTTGAACTAAAGCTTTAACGATCAATAGGCTGATGATATTCTAATTGAATTTCCCTTAAGAGTAACTCCTTGAGTCCAGGATTGCTCTCATGTTTAATCTCCATGCTTGCAAATGTTTGTTTTTACCTGACTGGGGCAGTCATAACATGTTTACCTATTCCCAGATCAAACTTTATGATCATAGAATGGTTCAGAGAGGGGCTGTACAGTGTTACGAGGGAAATGTGAATTCTCATACTCACATTCAGCTCGGAGTTGACCCATCAGAGAAATTTGTCATGTCAGGTTACAGTTTTAAGCATTTAAGCATATTACCGTTTTCTTCGCATACATCTTTAGTTAACAAAAACGAGTCCAAGCTTATTCAAATATAAATCAAAATAGGCGGGGAAGACAACAAATTGCGGCTTTGGAGTATTAGGTCGGGAGAACTACTATTGGAGGAGAAGTTAATGAGTTCTACCCCCTCAGTTGTTTGCTGGCAGAAAGAAGGTATAGTATAGATGCTCTAAGCCTACACCTTGTAAATGGTCTTTGATATCATTGATGCCTCCCTGATACAATCAAAAAAGAGATGACATGCACATACACACACTTGCACGTCAATAAGTTAATTTCAGGGATATTTTATATGACACTGCCTGGCAGATATCTGTGCAAGGGATGGATATATAGATGACAACCACTCTCACTGGGGGGGAGCCTGGCTCGGATCCCGGGACGGTCTCTTCCGTATGCGGTGGTCATAGCTTCTCTTCGCCTTAAAAATCGAAGTCATTGTCTTCTGTATTGGTTCTTGTCCACCCATTATATCAGCCAGCTCTACCTGAAATTCATCGAAGTGCTGAAGAGGACATACCTCTGATTGATCACCGCACCCAATTCCTTAAAGTCGGTGGCATGGTAACTAAACAAGGTAAGAGAGTTCGACCTAGTGCTTTTGATCCAGATCAATTATAAATCTCCAAATTTTATCTTGGAACCAAGAATATAACCCCACTCCTGGTAAGCAACTCTACAATCTCAAATATTTATTTTGGCAGTAGGGTTGAATACTGCTTGCTCATGATGGTCCACTTTTGAAATCAAATGTCTACTCTTCAATTGGACTTACAAACGAGGCGAGGGACGTCTTAATCAAAACATGACTTATGCACTCGCGCACATATACTTTCCTACTTGGCAGCAATGTTTTGTATTTTCATGTTGATGTTTACCATTTGAAGTCGAATTTTTTGCAAGAAGCCTGAAGTAGCATTACATTGTTTTTTAATTTTGAGTTCCTATTTAGTTTGGCTGCTATAAGAATAGAGTCTGTTTTGACCAAAGAGCTCCTTCTGGGGTAGTGCTTTCACTCCTTTTTACGAGAAGAGATCGAGGATTTGAACAACGGTACTTGAATGTCTTGTAAGCAGCCTAGTAGGTGAATAGAAGTAGGGATATATTATAAACAATAATGCAACATCTCACCGGTAGGTCTCCTCTAGTCCTCAGTTCCACCACCAGCTACGGCAGGTTCTGCTGATGTTAAAAGATGGTGAATAAGGCCAGAAGCCAAATATCAAGGGTAAGGGTCTTAGCTCATCTCACTGGGCTATTGAAATAAAAGTAATTAATAATGTGTATCCTAGGGACTGGACATTTTATCTTGTGGACTAAATTTGTAAAAACAATTGGACAAACATAAGTTTAAAATTAATGTTTATTTCAGTGGATTGTTTAAAAGAAGGCAAATTTAAATTTTATATGCATGTGTTAAGAAATTAATTTTTTTGAAGATAACATCAACTTAACTTAAATAATTGATAGCCTTTATTTATCTTTGTCATAGTATTTTTCTTATGCAGTTTATTCTTTTTAACACCCATTTTTTAACATGTGAATGTTATACTTTTTATAAGATAATCCTTTTTACTAGATTAGATGATGAAATTGGAGGGATTTTTATGAGCAATATTTTTTAAAAATGCCAATAAATAAATAAATTATTTTCCCATGCAGTTCATTTTAACATCATTAGTATTGGTGTAATTGCCCTAAAAAAGTATTTATACAATTATTGTTTATATTTAACAATATTATTTATTTTAATCATTATATAGCTCCGTTATTCAATTTATTGTGTTCTACTTTTTTATAATTTGTAATTCTTTGTAAGTTGCAAAAATAATAACAATGTATCATAATTATTGCTCAGTTTTAATGGATTGAAAGTAGACAAAAAATCCAAATAGTTTTAAAATTGATGGCTCATTTCTTATGTCCAATAGTTTTAAAATTTTGTATATTAATTTCAATTTATACATATTTCAAATATATGATAACTTCATTCTATAAACTTATAAGAACACACCTTTCTATGATTCTAGTCATCAAGAAAGTAAAATTCGGATTCTTTTTATATAATTGAATTTAAGTAATAAAGATAAAAATATCACTTATCTTTTCTAATAATTTATTTAAAATTAATTTTAGGTTTCACAATTGATTATAAAGTTAATACAAAGTAGTATTATAATGAAACTTATACCATTATTAAGTTAAAACTAATATTGATCTAGATTGTTAATAATAACAATGTACCATAATTATTGCTCAGTGTTTAAATATACAGAAAGTAGACAAAGTAGTCCAAATAATTGTTTTAAAATTAATGACTCATTTCTTATGTCCAATTATTTCAATAATTTGTATATCAATTTCAGTTTATACATATTTTAAATATATGATAACTTAGAACTATAAAAGAATAGTTAATACATTTTTATCATCTAAGATTATTGATTTTATTATGTTATCATGTTTGTGATTATAAATATAAAGAATTATATATGTTAATTAAACTTATAATAACACACCATTCTATGATTTTAGTCACAAAGAAAGTAAAGATTTGGATTTTTTTACATGTTTTTTCTAATTAAATTTAAATAAAAAAGATAAAAATATCACTTATCTTTTTTAGTAATTTATTTAAAGTTAACCTTAGGTTTTGCATGTGATTATAAGTTAATACAAAATAGTATTAGAATAAAACCTACATAATTCTTTTTAATTAAAACTAAATTTATTGGGATGGTTAGGAATCACATTACATCACATTTATCACACTTATCTGTATTTAATTTCAATTATTAAAAAATCTAAAACTACGTAATCATTACCTTAGACGTGCCTATATCTTAGGCGTCCACGTATTTTCTACTAGCTCTCGTCTCTTCCTCTTCATTTTAACCCCTTCCCAGCTCTCTTCTCTTCCTCTTCATTTTAACCCTTTCCCTGATATCAGAGTTGGTTGCTGGTCAGTAGTACTATTCTGATACATTAATAGTACTATTGATTAAGTTATTTCTCATAATTTCATTGAAATAAGTCTAATTATATCTAGAAATGATGAGAAACCAAGATATAGTTAATTCAGAAGATGAATACACAAACACACCTGCTCTGCCCCAAAATAAGTCTGAGAATACAAATAATGTAGCAGATACAAATAAACAAATAAACGGTAATGGTAAAGTTGTGAACTATGATTCACATGGTAGTATCTCGGTGAAGGGAAGAAGGAAATATATGGAGGATGCTTTGACGGTAGACTTGGGGTTTTTAATGTGGGAATCAAATAATTATGACTATTTTGGTGTGTATGATGGTCATGGTGGCTCAGAAGTAGCTCGGGCTTGTCGTGACCACTTACACCTGTTGGTTAAAAATGAGGTCGAAAAACAGGCAGGGAAAATTATAGACTGGGAGAAGGTAATGGTCACAAGTTTTCTTAGGATGGATGAACATGTGCTTGCTGAAGGAGTTGAGGGTTCAACAGGATCAACTGCGATTGTTGTTGTGGTTGGGGAGGAGGTTTTGGTGGTTGCTAACTGCGGAGATTCCAGAGGTGTTTTGTCACGTTCATCCACTGTTGTGCCATTGTCTTTTGATCAAAGGTATGTTAGTAAATTTAGAGTCCAAGACTAGTAAATAATTATCTCCATACCAGAGAGTACTGAGTACCATAAATACTATGTAAACATAACATGGCGTGTTCATAAATTTTTTCTAAAGAAAAATTTTCTGTAACAAGATTTTATACTTCATAAACATACGTGGATGTAAACAGTTACATATATTTGTAGAGAATAAGGTTCGTGTTTGTTAAATTTGTGTTTTGAACACCTCCTGTACACATTATTGCATTGCATCCTTGGAGTGCACGGTTTATCCCAATGTGATCATATGCACATAGACATTTTTATCTGACTAGTTCGTAAGAATTTTAGCCATCATCAACTGAGCAACCTATTATATTATAATGTTGAATTTACATTTTGAGTTACATTTATTTTAAATTTTCTTTTTGTTAAATTGCCTAATTCAATCTTTTAAATTATGATTAGCCTGATCGACCGGATGAGTTGAAGAGGATCGAAGTCTCTGGTGGAGTGGTTGTCAACTGGAACGGGAAAAGAGTTCAAGGAGTTCTTTCAACTTCAAGATCTATTGGTACTTAAGTGATAATCCTATGATTTCAAATACAATGATATATAAAAGAGTCATCTTTCATAAGAACATAGGATAGAATAAGTTAAAATTTAACCGATTAGTCATTTTTATTTAATATGTTTAAATCATATTGAATCCTAATTTAGGGGACGAGCACTTGAAACCATATGTAGTAGCTCAAGCAGAAGTTACAGTGAAAGCGAGAAGCGACCTTGATGAGTTCATAATAGTAGCTAGTGATGGTTTATGGGACGTAATGTCAAATGAAGATGCATGCAAAGTTGTTAGATTTTGTTTGCAGCGACAATCACAGGAAGGATCAAAGAAGAAGTCTAGTGTAACCCCCGGCAATGAGAATGAGCCTAAGAGTCGGGCTGCTGTAGCTGCACTAAATCTTAAAAGGATAGCAATGAAGCGAGGCAGCCAAGATAACATAAGTGTTATCGTCATCGATCTGCAGAAACTCCACAAAACTTCTGCCTAGAAGAGTTTTGAGGGAGCTCTTTCGTTGATATCAGTCTTTGAGTCAAGACTATTCTAAGTCCACTCGAAATTCGTCTAAATTTAAATTACTGTGTACCTTATGTGAACTATGTGTGCTTATGAATTTCCATGTCAGTCTGCAACTCTTTATGTCCTGTTTTCGAATTATTACCCCAGTGTTGTAATATAAATCTATCTCTGTTTTTCAACTTTTAATCCGTGTTGTGATGTAAAATATCTATGTTTTGATTTATTTTCCGTAGTGATCTATGACCAGTACATATGTTTGATTGACTGTAAAATCAATATTTGGTCAAGAAGCTGACTTGCTTGGATACTTTGACTAATAAAAAATATGGAACGGTCATCGTCAACCCATTGTCAGCCGTATATTGTATCGAAGAAATTTTTCGCGCTTTTCTTGATATAATATATGTTGTAACAATTGCTTGCCTCCAACTAACGCCCACTGAACATTACATGTGCTAATAACAATTCCGAAAAACGGATAATTTTGCTGAATTAATAGTATGTTTGAGATAGAGTCCATACTATATGCTTTCCGTTATCATTAGTCTCTATCAGATTGTTTTAGTACTTGTGTGAGTTGATCATTAGATGGACAAGAATATTTAACTCTTATTTATATACACCAGTAGATTCTCAACATCGTATAAAGCCAAAACTTTCTGTACGTATGTCTAACTTCGCAGCAGATTAGTAGAGAAAATATCTATATCTATATTTTAAATTATCATTGATAGTATACATAGAAAAAACTGATGCACAGATAGTACATATATATATAACTTCGAAATAAGATAGTTCCACTGCCACAGATAAAAACATTGATAGTTCAGAATTCAGATAGGCAAAACAATGCACAGGTAGCCGTAGTACTGAAGATAATAGTAATTCTAAGTAATCCAAATTTTATATCAAAATAGTTATCAAATGACGTGACGTGATAAGTGTCGAAATTTATCACGTGCTTTCATTTTCCATTTGCATGTCTGCACACACACACATATTACTAATACAATCACAAGTTTATAGTTAGTTGTAAATTTATGGTATATTTTGATAATCACACTGACATGCTCTTCATCCACCACCATATTGGTTTTGCATTCTTGTGAAGTAGTAATTACTAGTAGAAGATTGGGGAAGATGGAGTTGGAGGATAGTTAGAGAGTGACCCTGGCCATTAAAACTCCAAAGCAGATAAAATTGACCCTTTCAAGAAGCAGACATTGCGTTCCCAATGCACATCCAGTTTTTACACTATATTTAGAAAATACATGACCCATGAAAGAGAAACAACAAGATTAATAAGCCTGTTTCTTGAGTGCTTCCATTCATATACAACCAAATATGCATGCAGATGAATGCAAATATAATAACATAATGAAACTCCTCTGTTTCAAAATAATTATCCACTTTTTACAAAATTGTATTGTTTCAAAATAATTGTACACTTTTAATGTCACTATTCAAATTATAAAGTTCACTTTATATTTTTAAGATGAATTTTATACCACACAATTATTATATCACTAATTTCTATTTCAAGATTAATTCTTTATCATAAACAATGTTGTAGTTAATGCAATAAATATGATAACTTATACAGTATAACTTTTTTAATAATGTTAAAGTTTTTAATATGAGTAATCTTTTTAAAAGTGGACAATTATATAGAGAGCATACAAAACTCATACGGCCGTATCACACAAATCCACATTGGCAGTATCTGGAATCTCGGTTGGAGTCGCGTGAGTAAGAGTGGTGCCCCAGAGTACACAGACCTCGTGTTTATCTATTCTTCCAGATGAATAAGTGAAAACTAATGGTAAATTATTCAACCAACCTGTACCCCAACTATTCTCCTCCTTCAAGAATAACAATTTTTATACAAACTTAATTGGCAGAGAAGAGGAACCAGTACTGTATAGATTCCTGCATGGTTCATGTATTTTTGTTGCGGATAATGTTAGAGAGCACACAAATAGTTTACTAAAAATTTCCTTAAGGACATGATAAATAATGTGATACAATAATACATTTTGATTGGAATATTAATTAAATTTTTTTACTACTAATTATAATGGTGTTAGAATAATATAAGAACCTTCTCTGACACCTTGTGGTTTTAGAGTAAATGGTTTATGTCCCAAAGAGAGGGAGTGTTAGAATAATATAAGATCATGGAAAGTGTCATTCTCTAACACCTTGAGATTTAAGATTTTAGAGTAACTTTTCCAGCCACAACTTTTTTTTTATCAATACACATAGATTAGATTACTCAGACGAGTGATATTAAAGTCATAAAGATTCTCATCTTTATTTTGTCTCTTTACTTTCTGATTCGATTTGTATATCTACTCAAAGGAATAAGAGCATTTCAAGAGATTCTTAACTCACTCTTTAAAAATAATATAAAAAATTAGCTTCTAGCAAGATAATGTAGGTTCATCTCCATTTTTAGACTTACTCTTTATATATTATTTTATAATTAAAAGTATATTAAAGTTATAAAAGGACAAAAGAAGAGAGAGAAAGAAAGTGGAGAAATTATTTTAATATAAAATATAAGTTAAGAGTCAGTTAGATGCTTTTAGAATAGAATTGAGGAGATACAAGAGGCTCTAAAAATCTCTTGGAGCTCAAATTTTAGCATCACTAACTATTTTTAAATTTAAGACTCCTTTTGGATTGGGGGTTGGGGAGGGATGGGTTGGGTTGAGAGGGGTTCAAATATAACAATCCTTGTTTGGGAAGAAAATGAAACGGAAGGTTGGTGTTTGAGAGGGTTGGCAGAGGGTTATGGGGTAACCTAAAACATGGAGACTTTCAACACCCCAAATCGGGTTGTTAGGGGGAATTTTTTTCGCCGAAGTTGTCGACTATTTTCTCATTTTAACATTTTTTTGCTAGGATTTTTACTTTCTTTAACATATATTGATGCAGGATCTTTATTCGTTTAAAATTATTTTGGTACATAGATAACATACTTAGAAATATAATTTATTTTAATTGTAATTAAATATATTACATATATTAATCATACTTGCTTAATTAATTAATCATACTTGCTTATTTTCATGTAAACGTATTTTATTTAGTTTTTCTTAGAAAGTAATTCTTCATTTCTAATTCAAATATCAACATTAGAAATTTTATAATAATAATAATAATAATAATAATAATAATAATAATAATAATAATAATAATAATAATAATAATAATAACAACAACAACTTTTTTAGAAAAATCAAATCTGGCTTACCAACCCTTACCCCTCTAACTTTTATATCCAAATAAGAAAAAAGTTGAACCCTACATATCCTAACCCAACCCAACCTAACCCAACCTAACCAAACCTAGCCCAGCCCAACCCAACCGAACCCAACCCTTATCTCCTCAAACCTCGATCCAAATAGAGAATAGGAGTCCATATAAAGAGTTTGTTGGTGATACTCTAAGAAAACTTTTCTAAGCACGTACTAAAGGTTACCAGGGATAAAATGCAATTTCATATTTTTTATTTATTTTTTCAATATTTGTATTCAGGTTACTTTAAATAGTAAATACACATGTTGGGATGCGTATTTCTTATAAAACTTTAAAAAACTGAATTTGCATGTCTAATATGTGTATACAGATATTTAGCGCAAACAATTTAAACTAAATGTATTTTGGCAATTGTACCTGAAAAATAAGATTTTTTTTTCATGTTTGGTAGCAGTACTCAACCAAAAAAAATTATTTTTCACACTTAAAGGTACACTGCTAAAGCAAATTTCCTTCAACCATTCCGGTAGTTAAATTGACGAGCATATTTGTCTAGCATCTTTAGGGGCGGACCGAAGATTTAATCTCTACCGGGGCTAAAATAAATTTTTTTAACGCAAACTCATCAATGTTTATTTGAGCAAAATAATTTAAAAATACAAAAAAAACATGAGCTGAATCATAATATTAACAACAGTAGTTTACAACAAAAAGACTAATTCTGTTCCAAAGCAAGCTCAACCACCACTACGCCATAGATGGTCTATCGCAATGGTTTAATCATGCATGTTACAAAATTATGTTACCTTGGGTATGCTCATCTTAGCCTACCGCAACGTAGTATTTTTAATATTACCATAGCCTTTATAACATGTTACTATAACTTCAAAGTGTTACAAACTAGTAACATGTAGGAACTTATGTTACAATAGGGTGTTAATAGATAAAAAAGTAATATTTTACAAATAATTAAATATATATAATTATTTGACTTAAAAATTAATCAATTTTTATAATATAATTAAGCAATAATATTAATATTAGCTATGATTAATAAAAAAAATTAATTTTTTAAATTGCACTAATTAATAATTGATAATTTTTTATCAATAAAAAATTTAAACACTATTTAAACTTAAAATTTATTAAAAAAAGAAGTAAAATTAGCTGTTGTTTTTTGGACTCTCGGTGGCTTTCAATCGGGCGGGCTCAAAATTTTTGGAAAAGCGGGTAAAATTTCAGACATATCTCTGATCTCTCTCTCATTCTAAACATATCCCTTATCTCTCTTTCATTGGCTCTCTCACGTTGTGCACATCTCTCTCTCAGTCGCTATCTGAGATTAGCTCTCACCGATTCGAGCTAGGGTTTCTAACGGGAAAAGTGGGTAACATTTTGAAGAAGCGGAGAAGCGAGTCACAGATTGGCTAGGATTTCTACTTGAAATTGGGGTCAAACCAGCTTGGGATTCAACATTAAGGTAATACCTCTCTCTCTCTGATTTTATTTATATATGTATATATCAGTCTCTCTCTCTACCCCTCTCTCTCTCCCCTGAGCCAAAATGCACAAGATCTCAAAGCGCTCTGTCTCTTCTCTGCTTAGAAACAACGTCGTTCGTTATAGAATGCCCGCTGCTCCTCTCTCAGCTCTCAATCTCTCAAATATTTCGGTAATTGACACTTTTAACCCTATCATATATCATATTATGTGGGTATAATTTTGATTTATGATGTTTTTCGTGTAAATTGACTGTGCTAATTGATGTGTAGTGATAAAAAAAGATTACTTCTTTTAATTTTTTATGATTTATGTTCCTCTTTGTGTATTTGTGTGTGATTAATTGTGTTAATTATGCTAATTGTTTTTCAGAAGCAAGAACACTACGGGTTGTGTTCTTTTTTCGTTTGTTTGTTTGTAATTAACAATATGTTCAATGTGATGTTAAACTACTCTATTACACTTTATGCGTGATTGTAATATATTTTTACTTAATTTTTTAGTATGTATAAACTAGTTTATTAATATATTATTAAAAATTAGTTTGTTATTATAAAAGCTTGATCATGATTTGATGTATGTGTTTCGTGTTAAATTCTCATTTTGAGATGGATGGAGTGTCTTAAATTTTATTCTGTGTTGGAATGAGTTTGTGTACTCCAGATGCTCTATATCATTATTATATGAAATTGAGTTAATTTTGAACCTGCACAGGCAGGAGAGGTTGACACTAAACAGAGATGGTTATCCGCCCTACGTGCTGGTACATCCAGTGGTTTTGTATCCTCTAAGATTATAAAAACGAAAACTGAGTTTTCTTTAGGGAAATGATTCGATTCATCTGTTGTAGCTTCTGAATCATCAGACCCTCCATTTGAGAAATATGAGTATGAAGCGGAGGTTGGTTTTTCAACAGTGTATTATTACCCTGTCATCAAACAACATAAAGATATGTTCATTTTATGATGTTGCGACTGAAACAGGTGAGCCGACTCATGGATCTCATTGTCAACAGCTTGTACAGCAACAAAGAGGTGTTTCTTCGGGAACTTATCAGGTATTCAAGTCCAGATTTTTAATTTATAGTCCAGATTTTAAATTCATACTGTATAATTTGGGTGAACTGTTGCTTTATGTTAAATGTCACTTAGTTAATTAAACTGAGGCACCTAAGAATGGTTTTAACTTCTAACCGGTCAAAAATGTTCATACTTTTAATTGTACTTTTGTATGTGATATTTGGCACCTGGTTCATTGTTTACATGCTCCTGCCAATGCATTGGTGATGACCTCTGATGATGTAAAGAAAGTCAGGAAATTTTTAGTATGCATCAATGATGATATGGGGAAGAGTGCATCTAGCGGTAACTTAATTGAAGTTTTAGGGAAGGTTATAATAAACTACTTGTATGAGTAAATCGACATGGACCCGTGAAGTTAAATCTAACAAAGTACATAACTATTCTTGATTTGTTTATATTTATACTAGAGAAAATACAACTGCTGGTATATTGAAGCAGCAACAGAGCCACCTAAATGAACTGCAATTAAGCTTAATTACTCGGGTTATAGCTGAACCGAGAAGCATAACCCCTTCTCAGCCTAAATGTGCGGAGTTCAGGTGAAAAATGCAACTTGCAGTAGTTCGTTAAAGTGTCATGTAGTAGTTTAAGTAAGTTATATATAAAAGAGGCGTGGTTATGTCATCTGTTATAAAATCATGCTGAATTGCAATTATTTTACATCTTCTCATTTGTCAAAAACATTATGAATTCGGAGTAGTTAGTTGTTCATAGTTTCTACAGCTTATTAAAAACAATATATTCCACAATCAAATATATATATAGTGGTTGTTTGGTTAACATGTCAAAATAGAACTTCAACTTTTTAGGAAGTGCACATTAATAAAGTTGCTTGGTCGACAAAAATAAGGGAAGTTCAACTTGAAGATGCCCTTATGAAAACCTATTCATGTCGTTAGATCAAAATTTTTAGATGTAACTCATCATGTCTATAAATATCAATTTTAAAATGGAAAAAGGCAAAATTAGGGTTCTACATGTATCTTCCTATCAACAAAATTGATTGTGTTCAATTTATTTATACATTAGGCCAGATGTCTACTGTTAGTCTCTGCATATTTAACACCCTCCACACCGACTTCATATCGACTTGAGAGAAGAAAATAAGTACTTGATCATCAGTATCATCTTCTCTGCATTTCTTCAACTTCTTCAGTATGCAGTTTCCACTTCTAATCTGATCTTTTAGCATCCTATCCTTCTGCATGCCAAAATTATATTAAATTAAACGTTATAGTTCTAGCCTCTAGACTGCATGATGATCAAAGATAAGTGCACACCTTTTTGAAATCCTTTTGGACTTCTTTAAATGTTTGAGAGTCTGCAGGGTCTTGAAGTAGGATCTGCCCCTTCCTGCTTTTCAATAATGCAGTATTGCAGTTCTTGTCAGCACGAATGAAGCGCCAATAGATTCGTATTGATTCTTCAACGATCTCCACTAGCATATCACTGGTAATGGAATATTCGTCTCATTTTCTCTTTCTTGCTTTCTTTTCGTCCTTGAAGATGTCCTATGTCAAAGCAAAGAAGTATGGACTGATGTTGTACATTATACATTTTTGACCGGTTAAAAGTTAAAACCATACAAATGTTCTACCTTAACCGAAAGAAAGAATATGTTCTTGCTCTTTTATACATGTCCATAGAAATGCAACTTCGGTGTTTTACTTTTTTTTGTGCAAAGAATGAAATACTAATGTGTTGTTAAATTTATTTTTTCTTAGTGTTACAAATAGTGAGCTTATAAAAGATGAAGTTGATCTTGATATTCGTATCCAGGCTGACAAGGATAATGGAATAATTACAATCACGTAAGTTTTGTAGCAAAAGATAGTTGATGTTGGTTATGTTTTATTAGTCAGTGCACTGAGTTTAATCCAATATTTATATTGCAGCTATTCTGGTATTGGTATGACAAGTGAAGAACTAATTGATTGTCTGGGTATGATTGCACAAAGTGGGACAACCAAGTTTCTTACTGCATTGAAGATTCCTCACACCAGTTACTACAGGCTCTGACCTTTAGATTTTAGACGTGTATCTTTTTACATATCTTATTTTGCGTACTAGTACCAAGTGTTATCGTACCAGATTTTAGATGTATTTTTATCGTCCTAAACTAAGTACATGTTCTTTGGAGTATGTGGAGTTGGTGAATTGTGTGAAAACTGTTGTATTTGCTGGAGGTTTGTAAAAATTGATTTGGTGATTGGTTTGAATTGTTTATTTTGTTGACTTGGATGAAAAACAGGTTTTATGGCATGTTGAATTTATAAACAATTCCTATCAATTTTTTTTAAGAAATATGTTACATTAGGTACTTAAATGTTAAAAAACAAATTGGTATAAAACCATTATTGTTACCCAGTGGGCCCCACAGGTGGGCCCCATTTTTTGGAAATTCTAAGTGCAAAGGTAACATACATAATGTGATATTATAGACATAGATTGATGTTACCTTTGACTGCTATTGTAACACAAATTCCAATATTACACCAGGGCAAAAGTAATGTTACCTTAGGGGCCAAAGGTAACTCGAAAAAAAGCAACTCAATTTTTATGTTACCTTAGGCCTTTTTCTGGCTGTTTTTTGGGCCTGTTGTAACATTTTCTTGGTGTTGTTGTAGGCCATTTATGGTGTAGTGCACTATTAAACTAAATTAACCTAATATCATCAAATAAGATTTAACTAAATGCCAGAATTAGAACCTCCAAATCGCAAATCATTACATACCTCATAGATTTTTTTTCAAATTATCCATTACATTATTTCAATAAAAATTCAAATTATAACCATCCCACATATTAAAAATAAGAATTGACATAAATAAGAAACAAAATTGTAATTTTTATTAATAAATCAAGATCAAAACCCTGGATATAAAATTGGAAAATTAGAAATCCTAATTAAATTGCAAATATAATTTTGTTTAATTAGATTCTATCCTAAAGAACCAGTTTGATGATTTTAAACAAATTTATATTGGGTTCATCTATACAAATTTATGGGCCGAGCCCTAAATATTCATTTGGATCTCATTTATAAATAGACAACATAATTACAGGGCTGATTATTTATTTTTCCTACATGGGCTGGATTTTATTGAGGGCTTATATACTTAATGGTCCGCTGGACTTTGACCTGGGCTGGAGCCCACCCCAGCCCCTTCAACGGTCCTCCCTTGAGCATCTTGAAACTATATATTTTTTCCGTCTTAGTATATTCAAAATTTGGGTGTGGAACAAAAATTAATATTTTATCAAGAAAAAGAGTTAATAGCTATCTTTTCGAGCATAAATTCTTTATTAAGCTCTTAAGTCAAAATATAAAGAAAAAGAATGAAAATGTAATTCAAACTGAATTTTTAGTGATTTCTTAAAACGCGAAGAGCCCCTTTTTCTTTTTTATTTTTAAAAGTCACAACTCACTCTTAATTTATATTTTATAATAAAATAATCTCTTCATTTCCTTTTTCTCTCCCAATTTTTTTATTCTTTTAGAACTTTAATGTACTTACAATTATAAAATAATAAATAAAGGGTTGATTTAAGAATTACTGTTGGGATGCACATATTTTATCTTTTTAATAACTAATTATTTATAATATTTATAAATAGTGGGTTAAGACTTAAAAAGCTGTTAGACTTGCTCTTGAAATAAAGGAGAGAATAGATTTTTAAAATAAAAAAATTACTAGAAATTTATTGGAGTTAACTTTTTTAACATACTCTTTATATTTTGGCTTAAGCCGGTTAAACCTGTTGGAAACAGGAGGTGCAACTTACTCATCTGTCGCTATTATCACTCAAACTCAAACTCCAATCGACCAAAATAACCATGAGCAGCTACGATATTATAGGTTTCTTGAATAATGGATAAAGAGATCCATTGAACTTGCTCTTACTATAACCTGGTTGGGGTGGCATTAGTTGCAGAGTTTTCGGTGTGTGTACAGACACACACTCAATGTCACACTTCTCAACCAAATTAACGCTAGTTTTTTTAGTTGCAGTCTTGTCGTTAGTGTTGACATAACTAAAGCGCGAGAAATGACCAAAATGATATAATTTGGAGATAAAATTTCAAAATGACATAATTTGAATAAATGATACTCCCTCTATCCATCCCATTTGTTTACACTTTTCTTTTTGAAATGTCCCTTCCAATTATTTACATTTCAAAATTTTCCAAAAATAGTAAAATTTTTATAATTTTTAAAATAATTATATCCACTACTTCTCTCCACTATACCCACTTTATACATATAATTATATCCACTACTTCTCTCCACTATACCCACTTTTCCGAATACAAGTTTAAACATTCTATTTTTATTCAGAAAAAAAATTTTAAAAATAAATAAATTATAGAACTATATTTTTTATTCATCTTAAAATTTGTGTCGGACACTCTCTCAGAAATGATAACAATTGACGGGGATCTAGAAAGTACATAAAGTAGCATTTTGAAAACAAATCAAAATAAGCCGTTTTGACTGCACGATGTATTGTATTTTTTTAATGCACAGATTGTAGCGTTTTGCGTTTTGCGTTTTGTGTTTAGTTTTATTTTATTTATTTTTATTTTGAGCTTCTTATTGTATGTTATTTTGGGACCAGAAACATCATTTTATGTTACGTTTTTTACAATCATTTTTAAATTTAAAGGCGTACCTTAATTTGACAATTTTTAATTTTTCAGGGTTTAATAATTCCTTTTGAGTTATAAAAAATATTAAAAAATTGAATAAAAGACACGATTAATTTAACAATTTATAACATTTTAGGCTTCGCCAATCCCAATTTAGATTTGAAATATTAAATTGATTTAAGGGTTAGAGCCGAGTCTAAACCCAAATTTAATCTAGGGTTTAGGGCCCTAATAATCAAACTCTAATTTAAATTTTAGACCCAAATTTAACAGTTTAAGTGTTAAAAATTCTCCATTTAAAATTTTAATTTTTATAAATGTCTAAAAGACAACAAAAAGTAGCCTTTCCCCGTAAACATCATTTTATATAGCGTTTAAGTCTCACAATAAATACAATATTTTGGACTTTTCTTCCCCAACTAATAGCCTTTTACGCGCCTTGTAGTGTTATTTTGATCCATTTTTACAGCACAATATTTTGGATCTTTTTTCCCCAACTAGTGATATATATGGCTTTCGAGTAAATCCACATAAAATAAGAAGAGTACGTTACAAAATGGTGGTTGAACTTTATCCCGTTTTACATTTTAGTGATCGAAATTTAAATTTTATAATTTATATACGCAATATTTGGCCAACATATTGCAATTTCAACTCCAACCATGTAACTGTAAAATTGGATATTTTAAACTCCAGTCATGTAACTGTAAAATTAGATATTTCAAACTCCAGCCATGAAACTATAAAATTGGATAAAATTTATTAACCAATTTTTAATTTACTTTCATAAGATTAATGATATGCAAAATTGTTTAAAATTCATTCACCAATTTGTAATTTACTCTAATAAGAATAATGATGATGCCTAGGGGTGATCATCAAATCGCAAAAAATAGCCCACACTGTACTACGAAAAATGGTTTTTAATTCTCACGGTACGGTCGCGGTTTGAATTTTTGATTAACCGCGCGGTACGGTACATGTTACGGTTTGATATCAGAATAGTGTGGTTCAAATCACACTCCAACGCAAGTTTATTTATTATATATTATATAAAATTATATAAGTACATATATAATAATTCGACCTTTAAATTAAAAATATTTTTATTAATGTTTGTTGTGCAAGACATGCATATACTATAACAAGACTAAGTCAAATTGACAACCCTAAGTAAGTTGTATTGTAATCTTAGTTTGTATTTTGTATTATAGCATTTAAAGTCTGTAAAAATGTCAAAGAGCAGAATGGAGTCTTTTTCTGTAAACAGTATCAAGCCTAAGAATTTTATCTGAAAGAAGATCAAGAAGATCATGCCTTAGAAGAATTATGAAGAAATTTGGACTTGAATAAATCTATTTTGAGAAAAATGTTCTAATCAAGATTTCTATAAGTCACAGATTTACTGTTACAGAGAAGTCATTCGAGAACTCCAGAATGACTTATAGAGAAGTCAGGAAAGCTACTAGAGAACTCAGAGATATCGACAAGTCAAATTGAATACATGAAGATTGGAGATATCGACAAGTCAAATTTCACTGGAGAACTCAGAGATGTCGACAAGTCAAATTTCACTAGAGAACTCAGAGATATCGACAAGTCAAATTTCACTAGAGAACTCAGAGATATCGACATGTCAAATTTTACTAGAGAACCCTGAGATATCGACAAGTCAAATATTACTAGAGAACTCTGAGATATCGACAAGTCAAATATCACTAGAGAACTCTGAGTTATCGACAAGTTAATTAGTCACTAGAGAACTCAGAGATATCAATAAGCCAAAGTGAAGACATGAAGATGAGAGACCTCGACAAGCTAAATTTTCTTATAGAGAATTCAAAGACCTCTACAAGTCAAAATAATTATAGAGTAATGAGAGATCTCGATAGGTCATTATACTTATCGAGATGTCAAGTTCTCTATATACCAAACTGGAGATCTCGAGATAAAACTCAAAGTACAAAGTGCAGACCAGTTCAATATCCAAGATTAACAATCAACAAATAATCTAATCAAGTTGGATTGACAAGTCTACAAAAGCAGCTTGAAGAGTACAAGATCAAAGGCCAAGATTAACTGACAGAGTAAAGTCACAAGCGTGCAAGATTAGCAAGATACACGAAGCCATAAATAAATAGATTTGATTATCTATAAATAGGGTTTAGTACATGTTGTTGCATGCTGTGTAATAACTAGTGTTTACTATTCTATAAAGTAAACACTGGATGCTTTGCAAGGAGTAACAATTTAGATAAGAAAAATCTTGTATTCTCTCAAGGAAGAAGCTAAGCTCTTTATCAACAAAGAGTCTAGAAATTTTGTAGCAAAATATTCTTAATTTTAATATAAAATTAATTGATTTTTGAAAGATTTGTGTCCAGTATTCTTATTTGTTTAATTTCAGTATTAACACAATTCACTACAAGATTTAATTTACTTTGTTCACCACCTTAAATATTCAAGAAAAGCAGAAAAACACAAAAACACATTCACCCCCCCCCCTCCGTGTGTGATTCATTATCTAACAAGTGGTATCAGAGCAAAATCCGAAAGTAAACAGATTCAAGATCTTGGAAGAATGAATACACAGAAAATCAATAGCATTAAAATCCCTACTTTTGATAAAACTAACTACACTCTTTGGAAGAAGAAAATATTGCTGTTTATCAGGATGGCCAATCCACTATACATTCAGATTTTCAAAAATGGGCCCTTCACTCCTATGGTTAGAATTGAGGAATTTACAGATGGTGACATGGTCATCCCAACTCATTATATTCCTAAAGATCCTTCAGAGTACACTGAACCTGAGAAAGAAAAAGTTTTCCTGGATAGTGGCTTGCAGTTGATCCTAATAGAGTCGCTTGATAATGTAATGTACAATAATATTATCAACTATGACACTGCTAAGCAGATCTGGGAAAAGATAGAGATATTATGTGAAGGAACTGAGGAAGTTAGGTCAAATCAAAGAAGGATACTGATTTCACAGTATGAGGGTTTCATGACAAAGCCAAAAGAAAGTATTACTGATGTGTTTGAAAGGTTTAACAAGCTGATTAATGACTTGTAGCTGCATGACAAATACTATGAAGCTGAAGAAGTGAACTTGAAGTTTCTGCTCACACTCCCTGACCATTTGGAACAGAAAATTTCAGCAATCAGAGAAGGGAGAGACTTGAGTAGGATAACTCTGGAAGTTTTATATGGAATCTTAAAAATATATGAATTGGAAATGATTCAAAGGAAATCAGTAGAGGCTGGTCAAGGGCATGTTGTAGATGGTTCAAGTGCTCTAGTTGTCAATGAAAGCCAGACCTCTAATGATGAGCCAAGATCCCAGACTTCAGTTGTCTCAACAAGTGAGCAAAGAAACAATAATTCAAAGGATCAAGTCATACTAGAATTGGAAGAAGATGAATTCTACACCTTGGATGAACTTGATGAGCTAGATCAGTCAATGACCTATTTGGCAAGAAAGTTCTCTAACATTAGAGTAAAGAAGCCAAGATTCTTCAAGGGTGAAGGACAATCATTCAACAAAGACAGAAGCTGGAAAGGAAAAGGGAAGTACACATCTGATAGCAAAAATGGTTACAAAATTGGATCTGTTGACAGATAAAAAATAAGGTGTTATAACTGTGATGAGCTAGGACATTTTGCTATAGAATGCAGGAAACCCAAGAAAACAAAGAAAGACAAAACTTATCTTGAACTAGAAGCAAAGTATGAAGCTCTTTTGAAGAAACAACAAAACAAAGCTTACATTGCAGAGGGAAAGAGTTGGGATGATTCTGATAATGATGAAGATGAGGAAGTTGGAAATTATGCACTTATGGCTTTGGAGCAAGGAGAGTCATCCTCATAAAAAATACAGGTACCAACTCTTACCACCATTAATTTAAATGTGAGTCAATATAAGGAAACTGATGAAAGGATGAGCACAGAAATGTTTCACATTCATACAAGTATAGTTGCTGCTAGTGAAGAGGTTAGCAGATTAACAAAGATATATGAGAAGCTTGAAAATGAGAAACAAGAAACTGAATTGTTACTGGTAGAGCTTGAAGCTGTGAAATAAGAAAATGCATATCTAAAGAACAAGCTTAAGTGTGCAAATGAGATTGAAGCTGTGTTAATGAAGAAGTTAGAAAAGAATGAAGTCAAGTTGAAATCTTTCAGAAATGCATCTGAATTGGTTAAACAATACCATGAGAAGAACAAGCCATATGCAAATATTGCTATTGGTCTTGATTATGATGCCTTGAACGATAAGAAGAAAGTTGTAGGTGAAAAAGGAAAAGCAAATGAAAATGAAGATGTTCCAGCTATGCTGAAAAAGGTTGGTTCACCTATGTTTAAAGCATGTGAAACAGACTTCAGTGAAAAGGAGTTGATCATAAAGCAAGAAATTGCTGATGAAGACAAGGAGAAGAAAAATACAGAAATAGCTCAATCTTCCAAGACTGAAGAGAAGCTCATAGACAACCAAGGTTTCAAGATACCTGTCTAGGAAACAAAAACTGAAGATGCAAGAAAGAAGAAGAAAAATAGAAATGGTAAGATTGGAATAAACAAAAGTAACAATTTTGCTTATGTTGCAGATGCTCCAAGAAAGAAATGTGAGAAATGTGGCTCTGTGAATCACCTAACTCACCCAAGATTCATGGAAAATTTTGGGAAGAAGTTGTTAACACTGCATGCTATACTCAAAATATATATCTCATCAACAAGATTCATGGAAAATCACCTTACTCAATCATGTTTAAGAGAAAGCCTACTGTAAATCATCTTCATGTGTTTGGAAGCAAGTATTACATTTTAAAAGACAACTGTGAATATGTGGGAAAATTTAACTCAAAGGTTTTTGAAGCAATTTTTCTGGGATATTCATTGGAGAGAACTGCCTACAAGGTTTATTTAATTGATCAAAAGAAAATTATGGAGAGCACAGATGTGACCTTTGATGATGAAAAGTGTCCATGCTTGGAATGCCTTGATGAAAATGAAGCTAAAGTCCATGCATCTGAAAACCTCAACATTAACAGTGATTCTGATGAAGAAGATGAAGTCAATGCACAACAAATGATGTATGAAGAGACTATTGAACTTGAAAATCATGAAAATAGAAACTCATCTCATACACCTGAATTTGATAGCACAAACTCAGGGGGATAGAAGTCACACTAGAGAAGCAATATTGGTGATCCAACTGCTGGTGTGAGAACTAGAAGTGCAACTGCTAATGAGTGCCTACATGCTTTCTGTCTCAAGTAGAGCCTAAGAAAAATGAAGAAGCTCTAATGGATCCTGATTGGATATCTGCTATGCAGGAAGAGCTGAATCAGTTTGAAAGAAAAAAGTTTGAGAGTTAGTTCCCGCACCAAAGAACAGAAGTGTAATTGGAATAAAATAGGTGTTCAGGAACAAGATGGATGAAAATGGTATAGTTACTAGAAACAAGGCAAGGTTGGTTATAAAAGGCTACTCACAAGAAGAAGGAATTGATTATGATGAAACTTTTGCTCCAGTTGCAAGACTTGAAGCAATAAGGATTTTTCTAGCATTTGCTGCTCATTCAAACTTCAAAGTGTATCAAATGGATGTCAAAAGTGTCTTCCTAAATTATGAGTAGGAAGAAGAAGTTTATGTGCAACAGCCACCTGGATTTGAAGATCCAGAATTTCCAGATTTTGTGTACAAGCTACTCAAGGCTCTATATGGACTAAAGCAGGCACCTAGAGTTTGGTATGACACATTGTCAGTATTCTTACTTAAACATGGTTTTACTAAAGGCACTATAGATAAAACTCTCTTCTACAAGAAGCATGGTGATGATAGGATCCTAGTTCAGATTTATGTGGATGATATCATCTTTGATTCTACCAATGAAAAGCTTTGCCAAAGATTTTCCAGGCTTATGCAGAGTGAATATGAAATGAGTATGATGGGGGAATTATGTTATTTTCTTGTACTTCAAGTCAGTTAAAGGAATGATGGAATCTTCATCAGCCAAACTAAGTATGTCAAAGATTTATTGAAAAAGTTTGGTATGGTTGATTGTTCACCTGAATCTACACCAATGTCTACAACAACAAAGTTGGATGAAGATAAAAAGGGCAAAAGTGTAGATATTTCAAGCTACAGAGGGATGATTGGATCATTGCTTTATTTAACTGCAAGTAGACTAGACATCATGTTTGCTACATATCTGTATGGAAGATTTCAAGCCAATCCAAAAGAATCACATTTGATGGCTGTAAAGAGGATTTTCATATATTTGAAGGGGACTCCAAACTTGGGATTATGGTATGCTAAGGGAACTGGTTTTGAAGTTGTTGGCTACACAGATGCAGATTTTGCTGGATGCAGGGTTGACAGAAAGAGTACTAGTGGAAGCTGTCAATTTCTAGGACAAAGACTTGTATCCTGGTATAGCAAGAAACAACAATCTGTGTCAACTTCTACAGTAGAGGCTGAATACATAGCTACAGGAAGTTGTGCTCAAGTGCTTTGGATTAGAAATCAGCTAATGGATTATGGCCTAGTGTTACACAAAATTCCAATTATGTGTGACAATACTAGTGCTATATCTATAGTGGCTAATCCAGTCAATCACTCTAGAACAAAGCACATTGATGTAAGATGCCATTTTATTAGAGAAAATGTTGCAAATGGTACCATTGAGCTCATTTTTGTTCCAACAGAAAAACAATTAGCTGATATTTTTACTAAACCTTTGGATGAAGCAACTTTCACTAGACTTGTAGGTGAAATTGGAATGCTTAATTCTTCATCCTAAGGCAAGAACTCAGCTAATGTTTTGCAGCAGATTAATTTCTAGTAAATCAACATTTATTTGATTTAACTGGAAATTAATTGAAATATGAATTATAAATATTTCAAAAATCTCTGCATATTTATTTTTCAAAAATTCAAAATTCATCTTGGAATTTTTCAAAATTCTAAGTAAACTGCTCATTTGTTAATTTACATCCTTAATATGTAAAATCAACACAAGGCAGAATCAAAGTGATAAAAAGTATATAGAAAACTGAGTTCTCGATAAGTTTAACTGACTTATCGACAAGTCATTTTGAGACTTCTCGAGTGAGTTCTCGATAAGTCAATTTACTGACTTCTCGAGTGACTTCTCGATAAGCTTTATTATGACTTATCGATAAGTCATTGTAGAGTTCTCTATAAGTAATATCTTACAGAGTTCTCTACAAGTATAATTTCTAGACTTATAGAAAACTCAGAACTAAAATAATTTAATCCAATAAATTATTTTGGTAAAATACTTTTGGCAAAATTATTATGATTTTACTTTTATTGATTCAAGTAAAAATTGGAATCAAATTCAGTTCATTTTGGACAAACTGGGTATTTATTTGACATTTCGATAAGCTTATTTTTAGTTCTCTACAAGAATAGATAAAATGACTTATCGATATGTTTTTCACATTTCAAAATGACTTCTCGATAAGTATATTCCAAACGTCTATTTTTGACTTCTCGACAAGTCATTTGCTTTTACTATAAATACCCAGACATCTCGATACATATACATACTTACACATTCGAGAACTCTAAGTGACCTAGCTTTTTTATTCGAAAACCGATTTCTCTCTCGTTTTCACTCCTTTCTCACTAATTTTTCTTACCCACTAAATTTCATACTCAAAACAATGGCAGCAAACAATATTGTACCTTTCATCCCAAAGGAGACCAACTTCCTTGCATTTTTAGATGCAAATCAAGCACCTGAAACTTTCAAATATTTTGTCAAGTTCTTATTTGACACCTACTTTGTAGGGGCTCTTACTGCTAATCTTATGCTTTACTTGGATGTGTTAGGGGATTTTTGGAACACAGCAGTAACAAGGACAATTGTGCATGAGAACCAGGCTGTATCAATTGTGATAAACTGCACAATCAAGGGCCAACAGGTGGAGATCTTTGAGGATGATGTCAATATGGCATTGGGAATACCTATTGATAAGCTGGTGGAGGCTCCAACTCAGGATTAACTCTATGAATTTATAGACTTCATTAACTATTCTGAGAAGATCAATCTATCAAGCATGAACAAGAAGCACCTGAGGAGAGAATGGTCCTTCCTGTTTGATTCAGTGATAAGGGATTTCACTTGCAGGAAGTCAGGGTTTGACAACATAGCTAGTGTTGTCCAGAAACTGGTTTACTCAATGGCTCACAACAAACAGCTCAATGTAGGACACTATATACTGGAGAAATTGAGCACCGGGCTAACAATTCCATTGGAGTCAAGAGGTAAGGAAATCTTTCTTCCTAGATTCATTATGTTTGCTTTAAACCATAAAGTCAATGATATACATATGCTTGAAGGAGTAAATAGGTCATTAATTGGAAACTGTAAGCAAGTGTCCAAAATTCTATTTGGATCATTTATTACTAAGAATAAGGTTCCAATGGGTCTTAAGTTAACACCTTTCATGATTGAAAGATTTAAGACCTACCCTTATTCCATGCCAGACATGAGAACCAGTGCAAGCCAACCTAGTACAACAATGGTTCCTGAGCCTATGGAAGTACAAACACAGGCACACCCACAGGAACCTACCCATGTTGAACCTATTTCTTCACAACCATTAGCAGCTAGGAAACCAACCACTTCATCCTCTCAAAAGTTTGAAGTGAGCAAAAAGAAGAGAAAGGAGATAACCCTCACAGTAATAGATGAGAGTGGTGAAGATTAAACACAAACTGAGTCACCCTTGGTCAAAAAACCAAAGAATGTTAAGAAATATGAGCTGACCACTCAAACCACCTCTGTATCCTCCCAAAAGGATGCAATTATAAAAATGGGGACTAAACAGACTCTAGATACATCCTCTCAACAAGGTGTATCTATTGAAAAGAGCATTCTCCCCAATACATCTTGTACAGAGTCTGCACAGCCAACACTTGAACAAATTTAAGTGTATGGTAGAAGAAATAAGGATGGCACACACAGTGAGAGCACATCTATTGAAGCTCCCTCACTTACTCAGGGGGAGCTGCCAACACTCACTACTGAACAACAATTCTTAATCTCTCAAATGTCTTCTTCACATACAACACTTGAATCCATTTCTCA
Source organism: Apium graveolens (assembly GCF_009905375.1). Classification (NCBI taxonomy): domain Eukaryota; kingdom Viridiplantae; phylum Streptophyta; class Magnoliopsida; order Apiales; family Apiaceae; genus Apium; species Apium graveolens. The sequence continues at coordinate 279,715,597 of NC_133655.1, forward strand.
AGTACAAGCTCATTCAAGTGACTTGGTTCAAGAAACCTTGCTCACCATTCAAACACTACAATCAGATGGTGAGAGGCTACTAGGTGGGGTAGACCTTGATGATACCATCAAAACCATGAGGGGTTCATTAGTTTTTACTGAAGACCCCATAAATGTTTCAAATGCACCTTCATGTGCAAATCATCCTTCACAAGCTGTTTGGTTTGAAGGTAGTACTCCTGAGGGGGAGCTATCTAAATCCTCTCCAATTTAATTGGAGGTTCCTGTTCAAGGAAAAACTCCCCTCAAAATCCTAGCAGAAATTGCATTAGCAGTTGATGCTAGGAGTACAATTTCCAATGACCCAACTATGGGAGAGGCAAGTTTATCACATTCATGTGACAGTGCTTTGCAAGAAGCACAAGGGTTTGAGACAGGTGCACATGACAGTAACCCAGTCAAATCTCCTCTAATTCAATTGGAGATTCCCACAACTAGTGTGGAAAAACAACTTGTCATAACCACAGTACCTATTGTGAGTCAAACTGTGACCTCTGTCACAGGTGGTTCTGATCTTTCTCACCCACCTTCAACATCACAACCTCAACAACCATATCTTCTTTCAAATTGGCTACAAGAAGCTGCACCTTTATCTAATCTGGAAGATTTCAGGGTTGATCAGCTTGCAGGACTTGCACAAATCTCTCAACAGTTGTTGACCTTAGATATGTCTAACTAGGACTATCAAACCATTATGCTCTCCTATTAAACAGATGTCCAAGAGCAACAAGACAAAATTGCTAATGAAGCTGAACAGGATGGCAACTGTGGTGCTTGGCTGAACAAGGACTACAATCTGGAAATAGAGGGTGTTCTAGCTAAGTTCATGGAAGATTATTTGACTATTTTAGGCAGCAATGCTAAAGCACTGACTCCTGGTCAAGTTTATGATGCCATTAATGAAGTTTCCAAGGCTCAACTCAAAGCTTTCCATCTCTTTGGAAAAGCACTAGAACTCAAATTGATTGGTCATGAAGACAGGGTGAGAAAAATGGTAAATGAGAAGATGGATGAGATTATACCTTCTCAGGTCAAGATCACCTCAAAGTTTCAACACTTTGTTGACCAAATGAAAATACCATATTTGACCACTATGAAAAGAGATGTCAAAAATCTCAGACAGTCTTTTATTGCTCTTCATGAAGTGGTCCAACAGCAAATCACTAATTCCAATGATACAGAGATCAAGCTGGACCAGCTTCATCAGACCAGATATGAGCCTTCTACTTTGCTTATGAATGGAATCAAACAAGCTGTAGAAGCGACTTTTGGCTCCTCAACATCTATCAGTTCTCATCAACCTGCCTCAACCTCTATAAATATTAAAATCCAAGCACTTCAAGGTCAAGTCAACACTCTGCAAACTTCAAATGACCAGCTCACAGCTCAGGTACATGCTCTCACTACACTGGTGAAGAGTCAACAGACTGACATTCAAGCCTTGGTGGACTCCCACAAGCACCTATAAATGCAAAATTCCGTTGCTTTGGGAGCCATCATGGGTAAGCTAAACATCCCATTTCCTGCACTTCCTGAAGCTGTGAGGCCCGAAATCCCTACTCCCCTTCTCATGCCTGCCAACAAGACTAAGGGGAGATTGAGGCTAGGCTATCAAGATCAAGATCATCTACTCAAAATGTCCAAGCTGCTGAAAAGAGCATAATTCAAGAAGTAGATATTGGTATGGAGAGGCTCATTAGGGCAGCTGAGAGACCAAGTCTGAGCAGGGAATTTGATGAATTGCTCAAGGCTCTCAGGGCTTCTCTCAATAACAATTTCTTCACCTACAAGAAAGCCTTGGACATGACAATAAACTCAATAAGGGTGATCTTGGTAACAAAAGACAACTTTTAGGAGAAGAGGATTGTGGTCAACATAAATGACTCAGGGGTAGACAGGTGTATGCAGGTTTTCCTCAACTATCTTATCTCTAGGAGGGCATCTGAGTTGGACATTCTGATAAGCAAATTCAGAATAGTGATTCATGAAGACACTCTCTTGCTAACTCAATTGAAAAATGCTCAAGTGGCTGCTTTTCCTGAAGCATACCTACAACCAACCAAGGGAGTGGCACACATCTGTCCTACCACCAAACATTTCAAACACTTTCAGATTCCCAAACAATATGTCATGGCCAACAAAAAGCTTATCATGATTCTGGAAACTGAGTTGAAGGCCAAGAAAAAAAAACTATTGAGGATGAAGAAATGATTAAGTTGTTGAAGAGGTATCTAAGAAATCCAGAAGCTAACTTGCCTAAAACTCAAATCAATAAGGCTAATTAGGATGATGATGAGTAGAAAGATGATCAAAAACCTTCTGGCTCAAATCCAAGTCAATCCTCTAAGGCAACTGGTAGCAAGGATAAGAAGCAAGAAGAGAAGAAAGATGATGATAAGAAGAAAAGAAGTGAGAGGAAAAGCAAAGAGAGACAAGATGGCCGAGAACCACATCAAACCCTAAAAATCCAAACAAATCTAGCTCGACCTTCAAAACTATCAAACTCCAACATCAAACCACCTTAAACCTCTAAGCCTAAATTCCTATATAAACAAACTACTAACACATTTCTAAAAATACCAATTACCACAGGCCAAACATCTCTCAAGAAAATCACAAACCTTCCTTCTGTCAAGCCATCACACAAAAGTCATTTCAAGTCTGTTGGGAGAAAACCTAAGAAGGCTAAACCTACTGAAAAAATTGAAGTCACTGAAAGGGCCATCTGGAATTGTTTCAAGCAGAATGATTTTCTATCTTTAAATTGGTGCATTTCAGATGAAGACTATTTTCATCAACTAGCTGAGGAAATAGTTAGAGTCTGGGTTGTTACTCTAAGGGAAGTGAGAATTTACTATGAAGATGGATACTTCACATTTCTAGGCTGTACCTTGATGGACACTCTCTCTCCCACAAAAATTAAAAGAGTGATAATCTTATTTAAGGATAAGGATACTGCTACAAGAGCATGGAGATCTGTTTTAGCTGAATGGTTGATTGAAAGGGAGGAAAGAAGAGCAAGGAATAAAGCTGAATCTGAGGAGAGGATAAGGAAATATAATGAGGAGATTGAAATGAAATGTACATGAAAAGATTAGAAGAACTCAAGACCAAAGGAATGAGCAGAATTTCTAAAGATGGAAATTTTCTAAATATCAAAGCTGGAAAATTCACAAGATTTAGGATTGATTTGTTAAATGGTTATCCAAAGGCAGATAGACTTAAACTTGTGGAAGCTCTAAGCGAGACATCAATCATAGAAGAACTTGAAATTCTTGTTTACTTAAAGGATCTCATTAGAGAAGAAACAGAAGCAAAATAGTCTTTACCTGATGCTTGTAACTATTTAAACTCTGTAAATTACCTAATGTATAAATGCTACAATTTTGTCAATTTTTATGTATTAGTCTTATTTTCCATTGAAGCTTGAGTCTTGTTAACAGACATGAATTTGTGTTAAGCAATCTTCTCACAAATTGGGGGAGATTGTTGTGCAAGACATGTCTTTACTATAACAAGACTAAGTCAAATTGACAACCCTAAGTAAGTTGTATTGTAATCTTAGTTTGCATTTTGTATTATAACATTTAAAGTCTGTAAAAATGTCAAAGAGCAGACTGAAGTCTTTTTCTATAAACAGTATCAAGCCTAAGAATTCTATCTGAAAGAAGATCAAGAAGATCATGCCTTAGAAGAATTATGAAGAAACTTGGAGTTGAATAAATCTGTTTTGAGAAAAATGTTCTAAGTCAAGATCTCTATAAGTCACATATTTAATGTTATAGAGAAGTCATTCGAGAAGTCCATAATGACTTATAGAGAAGTCATGAAAGCTACTAGAGAACTCAGAGATATCGACAAGTCAAATTGAAGACATGAAGATTGGAGATATCAACAAGTCATTTCTTCACTAGAGAACTCAGAGATATCGACAAGTCAAATTTCACTAGAGAACTCAGAGATATCGACAAGTCAAATTTCACTAGAGAACTCTGAGATATCGACAAGTCAAATATCACTAGAGAACTCTGAGTTATCGACAAGTTAATTAGTCACTAGAGAACTCAGAGATATCGATAAGTCAAAGTGAGGACATGAAGATGAGAGACCTCGACAAGCTAAATTCTCTTATAGAGAATTCAAAGGCCTCTACAAGTCAAAATAATTATAGAGTAATGAGAGATCTCGATAGATCATTATACTTATCGAGATGTCAAATTCTCTATATACCAAACTGGAGATCTCGAGATAAAACTCAATGTACAATGTGCAGACCAGTTCAAACTCAAACTTGGATTGACAAGTCTACAAAAGCAGCTTGAAGAGTACAAGATGAAAGGTCAAGATTAACTGGCAGAGTAAAGTCACAGGTGTGCAAGATTAGCAAGATACATTAAGCCAGAAATAGAAAGATTTGATTATCTATAAATAGGGTTTAGTACATATTATTGTATGTTGTGTAATAATAACCAGTGTTTACTATTCTATAAAGTAAACACTGGATGCTTTGCAAGGAGTAACAATTTAGATAAGACAAATCTTGTATTCACTTAAGGAAGAAGCTAAGCTCTTTATCAACAAAAAGCCTAGAAATTTTGTAGCAAAACATACTTAATTTTAATATAAAATTAAGTGAGTTTTGAAAGATCTGTGTCCACTGTTCTTGTTTAATTTCAGTATTAACACAGTTCACTACAAGATTTAATTTACTTTGTTCACCACCTTAAATATTCAAGAAAAGTAGAAAAACACAAAAATACATTCACCCCGGTGTGTGATTCATTATCCAACAATGTTGATTTAATATCACAATATTTTTACTAGAATGTTGGAAACCTACTTTAGCAAATGATTCAACTTCGATAACAATAGTATTACACATTGATGTGAAATTTTATTATTATTATTATTATTATTATTATTATTATTGTTATTGTTATTAATATTATTGATAATTTTTATATTTTTTGAAGCAAATGCTAGTCTACTCTATGCGGAATTCAGTATTTACAATTAATACTGTCATTTTTAAATAAGAAATGGAATTAAATATATGTGAGTTACATATATTTGTTTAGTGACTAATGACAAAAGGAGTTACAAATAAAAGTATTAATTATAGTGATTGTAAAATTGATTAATAATTCTAGGCAGTAACATATTATGGGGGGAGACATTGAAGGTTAAACCTATATATAGAGGATTATTTCCTACAAGAAAAAGTATCCAAACATAACTTGTTCACTCTATTTCTAGAACCCCATAAAACATATTTTTCTAAAACTATATTGCATGTCTAAACTACACTTGTATCACATCGATGTTAAGTATGTCCATACTTAAAATAATCGTAAAACTAATTAAGAAATATTGTTTTTTTACAAATTAAATATGTCAAGTCAAATAAATCTATTGCACAATATGAGATACATTAAACTTCCTACTCTTAATATGATAAATTTAAGAGTTCATATTCCACATTACTCATTTTTAATATTTTTTTTTAGTTTTGCGATATAGATCCGTTATGTAAATCTTACATCTTGGCATGATTATTAAATATAGTTATTAGATTTAAAATGAGATAGACATTTTTTTCATTAACTGGCATTTTTGGAATATTAAAAGGTACTAGCAACTTTGGTTGTAGTCGAGAAAAAAAATTATAATCTTTTTGCAGTTTTAAAATTGTCACTAAAAGAGATGATATTATTTTGGCATGTACTCCCATTGTCCCATTCATTTCTATACACTTTCCTTTTTTGGATGTCCCATTCAATTGTATACATTTCAAATTTACCAAAAATAATAAAAATTTAATAATATAAAAATCAACTACATCCACTACTTACTCAAACTACACTCACTTTATCCATTAGATATTGATTGGTCCAACCACTTTACCCAACTTTATATTTTCTTCTCACTAAATTATACTTTTTCTTTCTCTCTCATCCCACTATCTTACCAAATTTATCAAAAATAATATTATTTTACTACTATGTCTTGTCCTCCGTACCCAAACCACTTGTATATAAATGGCTGGGACGGAGGGAGTATGAAATAAAATATTTGTGATTATATATGGTTTTATTATTTGCTGGATTTTTTCATTGAATGAAATTTTTTTGAGTAAATATCCAGAAAACTTGAAAGAAATAAGATAAGTATCGGTGACAAATTGTTTTGAGATTGTCCATTTAGACAATAGTGAGCAAATTGATGAAGTAAAAAAAAATTTTGTTAAAAAATGAGATATTAATGGTTTTGAGATAATATATAAATATCATTGAAAAAATGACTACATTTTATGGACTCCGTGAAAGTGGGAGTCACGCTAATTATTTAAATATGACGAATAGTGAATGCATGTGATTTGAATTTTTTTGTTAAAATAGACAATATTATACTAGAGAAAATTACTAGTGGAGCTCTGAATAAAGGAAATGAGTGTAAATGTTAATTTATCTGTTAGCATGATCGTATAAAATATTGGTTATTCGATGGTAGATATTGATTAGTGGTGATTTATTCGATGTATCACGTCATATGTAAAGAATGATTAGATACAATTGACATTCGTTGAAATATTTTTACAAATGATATGTAAAGAAAAGAATAATCAGATTAATATTTGTGGAAAATTTGGATAAAGTTGGCAACGGTACAAAATACATAAACTAAGTCGTACAGTTCGCTTTTTTGAATGCTCCAAGATAATTAAAAAATATACAAACTAACATATTGCTTTTTTTCTTCAAAATATATACAAAAAGATTCGACCAAAAAATTGGACACAATTGAATTGGAGAACTATCCAAATGCACAAACTGAAGTAAACTCCTTAAAAAAAGCTGGCATGACGCTCCAGCGCCTCCTCCTTGTTGATCCTCAATCCCGACATATAAATTTCATCCTTCACCACCTCCGAACACAGCCCGCGGATCCACCTCTCCCGATACCCCTCTTGCACACGTGCAATATATGCGATCGTATATTCTTATGTGAGTTGCAACACTCGTATTTGACGACTTAAACTTCCGCACGGGTGGAGTACGTTATGATTGTCACTTTCTTCTCCTCCGACGGAGGTGACATCACCATAACCTCACCTTTTTGATCTTCCGGTAATCCAATTTTTCATGTCGGACTCGCCGGTCCATTTTCTTCTCATTATACACGGGCTCCGCCATTGCTACTATAACAAATTATATATGCACACAACCAAACATGAAATAAGCATAAAAATTAATCTAATTATAATTCATATATGTCGAAACACAAATATATATAAGTGTATTGACCTATATAAAATCTAAAATCGAACATATATGAATTAAACTATGGTAATGTAAATAACATTAACACACAATTAAATGACAAATAGTGTGCATGATAGATTTTAGGATGTTGGATAGGGTGGTCTCATCCTCATTTCTCCTTTAGGTTGCCCTTGAAAGGATATATATTTCAAAATATATTAAAAGTGTTTTTCAGAATATATTAAGCCTTTCGCAAAATGAAATTTTTTCACAATGACTTGAACAATAAACAAACACAATTATGCATTCATGGCAAAATAACATCTAATCATATTTGTAAATTTATGAACAAAATTATTCATCGCTCTAATCAACAGACCACTAAATTCTTAATATTTTATTGAAATGTGCACAACCTTTATTAATGTAAATCTAAAACTAAAAGTGTCCAACATTGATAACTAATATTTTACGCCCAATAATAAATTTCTAAAAACAACTGTAAACCCATGATCATCACTATTCTAGTAAACAGGTTTTGAGGCCCAATTCATTACTAGGCTACTGTCACTATATTACAAAAAAGGTTCGAGGCCCAATTTATTATAAGTTTGTTAATGAAAAGAAATTTAATATAAATATTTGTACGTAGAATGTAGTCCACATACATGCTCTTATATATACAAACATACATATTTATAAAAATATGTCATAGTACAAAATATCGTTAAAATTTATTTACAAATCATTGAACCTTAAAATCATTGTGAATATAAACTTTTAGTCCCAGTTAAAATCACCGTCTTTGTCATTAATATATTTAATTCATTATATTCATTAAAAAATCAATAAGCCCAGAAAATTTTGTTGAAATATGCACACGTTGAGCCCTTTATAAAAGTATATCTAGAACTAGAAGTTTTTTATATTGATAAAAATATTTGCTCCAAACAGAAATTATTTAAAACAACCATAAATAATCATCACTCTACTAGTAAAAAGGTTTGGAAGCCCGATTCATTAGTATGCTGTCGACATTTTATTATCGAAAAGGCTTTGAGGCCCAATTCAATAATAGGTTGGTAATAAAAGGATACTTATTATAAAATATTTGTATCTAGAATATCTGCACTTATATATACGCACACACATATGCACATAATTATTGTCCTCGCCTCTTCCTATCATAGGTTTTCCCTTTTCTTTATCGGCCACAATCTCATCGTTTAATTTAAAACCTAGTTGAAATCGAATTGATTCTAGTTTATTTATGTCTAGCGAGAACAAATCTTTCGTATTATTCTTGATTTAATATAATACCAAACAAATTCAGATATTAAACTTAGAGCTGCTTACAGTTTTGATATGTTATCAATTCGGTTTTTGCTAAGAGGCTCTTATATCATCATTAATTTGTACCCAAAAATATTAATTATTGGGTTGTTGTAAACAATGAAGAAATTGCTCCATGAAGATCGAAGTGAATGAAGAAATAATTCATCGGGTAAGATTTTTATACCTTTATTCAGTTAATGTATCCCCACTATTTATAATTTTAATTGATTCATTTTTATAGAAGACAAAATTCCATAATATCTGATGAGTGCTTGATCGGTTTCGATCTGAATGAATTATACCGATCCTGATTTCTTGAATTTAAGTTTACAATTTAAACTTGAAATAATTGTGATTGATATTTTAAACATTACCGATCTAAAACCCAATTCAAAATCTTAACCCGACCCGGATTTAAAAATTGGAGACTCGAAAAATCATTTTAACCGCCCGCAGGGGTTGGCTCAGTTGGTTAAGGAGGGGATAATTATCCTCTTGGTCACAGGTTCAAATCCTATGGAAGGAGAATTTATGATTATACCTCCTGAACCAGAGCCTGTCGCTTAAGTGCGGTTTATCTTGGTTCATGTGGTTTGCAGTCTATTACGTGAGCCCGTGGGGTTTACCCGGTGCGCACCCGAATGATAGCGGTTGCGGGTTCCCTACGATAAAAAAATCATGTTAACCTAAATTATGTACTAATATATCTTATATTATCTATAATCATATGTTAGATATTCATGATTTAGAGCCGTGTAAATAAAATTCAAGTCATCATAAAAAATAATAGTTTGGTAACATAACTTAATTTTTCTATATTATGTATCTATACTACACCACACTATAATAACTGAAATAGGGTATAATTTGGTTCACCTCTCATTTTAGTTTTTTTGGTTATTTTTTCAAATCAATTATTATCGGAATCGTTGGATCCAAATATTAAAAGAATACATTATCCAAGTTCCACATCTACGAAACAACATAGTTTATTTCATTATATTTTCTACCCCTTCCCCCTCCATAGGGTCATTTTTCGTTCCATTTTCTTACATTATTTAGGTTTTCTCTAAAGCCTTCAAAGCTTATAAGTTGTTAAGTACAATGTAAATAGAAAATTATATTTTTGTTATAATAAACTAGAATCCTAATGCAGAAAGTCAAGGTGCTACATAAAAGACTCCTTTCATTAATTATTATCTCTAGATGTATGGCAGGGAAGAATAAAAATATTAGTTACCAAAATTAGTAAATACATGTGAATTAATAAATTTCTTTAGGCTAAGTATGTGTGTAGATCATGCTCATTTCCTAAAAAATTAGCAAGCTAGTTGGGTTTGGGATATAATTTTTACTATTGTGAATGCAGCAAACACGTGTTTCCACGTGTGGACACGTGTTGACAGTTGTACAATAAAGGTCCTACTTTTACGGAAATGTAAAACAAGGTAACCAACCACCAACTATGGTCGAAGATGAGGGTTAAACATGACCAAATGTTATAACTGACCAGGTTAAAACCGACCATAGTAGGTGGTCAGTTTTAAGCTTCATAACTGGCCATTTTTTGGCATAACCGACTATTTTTTATGGTCGGTTATCCCCTTTTTCCTGTACTGATTGGATCTCAACGACTGTTAGGTCATTGAATATTGTCCTCCTTGAGTAAAGAAAGCATCAGAATGTGCAAGGGTATTTTTATTCTGTTTGTTTTTTAAGGTATTTTTATTTGTTCTGTATTTTTATGGTTACTAAATATCTAGAACTTGTATATGCGTAGATGTTTCGATTCCGTACAATAAATGCAGAGTGATTTTTTAGTGAAGAACAAGCTTGAACCCCTACTCAAGGTACTCTTAACATATTGAGAAATAACAAATTTTTGGCTCATGAACACATCAATTACATGGTATTATACGATGAAAGCATATTCTATTGGAGAAGGCATGTTAATACAATCACTTGTTTGAAAATTATAGCTGCACAACCAACTTGTTGCTGGTGGTGGATCAATTCGTAGGCAGTGAAGTACTGGAATAGCGACCTGACGTCTCAAAGAGTTATCCAACGTTACGTTTATTAAATTTTATTGAATTTCCTTGATCTGCTTATGGAGTTACGAGCCATATTTATCATGATAAACTTGTGTGGTGAAACCCAGAGCCAGACCGAGAGCTGCATTCTGTCTGCTTATGAATTGTAAAAAATGTCAGAGAACTTTGCAATAATATTAGTTACCAAAATTAGTAAATAAGTGTGAATTAATAAATTTATTTAGGCTGAATATGTGTGTAGATCATGCTCAATTCTAAAAAATTGGCAAGCTTGTTGGGTTTGGGACATAATTTGTTTGTTTAAATCATGTAAAAGTCAACTTTATGTGTAGGGACATTTTGCACAGACAATGAAATCAGTTTAAAGCGATGATGCGTCATCAACCAACAATTCCTAATTCTTAAATAAAAAACATTAATGATCGTCTAGTTTAAAAGAACCAAGAGTTGTTTTTTATTCTTTTATGCTAAACTATTTTTTACCTAGTTCACCATACCCCCAACCTCTTATATGTTGATTTTATCTTTCTCAAAACATGGTTTACTGCAGTACAATCTTATCCTCAAACTATGAGTGTCTACGAGGAAGAACTATTTACCACACAAAACTCCTCATAGTTAAGGTACCATCCTTAAAGAATTTTAAATTAAAGGAAAGTAAATGTAATATCCCATATTTTCACAAATTATTATTATTATTATTTGAATAATTTTATGTGATTGTTTCAATTTGGAGGGAAAAAAATTATAAATATTTTATTCATGTTTCATGGGTTCGTACCTTTAAATGGTTAATGTGCTAATTTATGGTTTGTCTTGATCTTAGTCGGTGTTGTGAAAGTATTTTGATTACTTTTACTATATTCAAAACTTTAATTTAAAAGCCAATCATTTTATCGATATCGGTAAATTGAGTTTGCTTTACAATGTTGGGATCAAGTAGATATTTTATCCGCATCAAAATTATATTTGGTATTTGATCCGGGCTCATTCGGGTAGTGGGTGAATTGTGGAAATATTTAAAAATAGTTTTTAACAACTATTTTGTTATGTGTTAATTGAATAATTATGTATTTATTATTACTTAAAATGTTGCTTGCCATATTTTTTGGATAATTTTTATGTGTCTAAAACGCAATTATACGCGATCTGGACGTGTGTTTATTAGAGTTTATTGCGTGGTACATGTTCTGTCTCGTTCTCTGTGCATTTGCATACGTTATATTTATTTTCAGGATTTATTATTAATTTAGAAAATATTTCAGTTTATCAAAAATTATTGGACCGGGCCCCAACTAGGATATCAAAGCCCACAAAAATTGCGTTTTTATTTTTATAAAATTAAAGATCATTCGAATGTTCCGTGTTTTCAGTTTTTTGAATTATTCGTAATTTTTAGGGAATTTTGACATAAATATTGTATTTATTTGAAAATATTATTTTTAAAATTTTTCCCTATAATTATTATTTTTGAGTCTAATTATTTTAATTAAGGGATAAAAACACCATTAATTAATTTTTAGGGTATAGATTTTTTGTAAGTATAAATAGCTAACACACATTTCTTTGATTTTAGTCACCAAAAAAGTAAAGATTTGTATTTTTTACATGTTCTTTCTAATTAAATTCAAATAAAAAAGATAAAAATATCACTTATCTTTTCTAGTAATTTATTTAAAGTTAACCTTAGGTTTTCGCATGTGATTATAAGTTAATATAAAATAGTATTAGAATAAAACTTACACAATTCTTTTTAATTAAAACTAAATTTATTGGGATGGTTAGGAATCACATTACATCACATTTATCTGTATTTAATTCCAATTATTAAAAACTCTAAAAACTAGGTAATCATCATCTTAGACGTGCCTATATCTTAGGCGTCCACGTATTCTCTACTGGCTCTCGTCTTTTCCTCTTCATTTTAACCCCTTCCCAGCTCTCTTCTCTTCCTCTTCATTTTAACCCCTTCCCCGTTATCAGAGTTGGTTGTAGGTTCAGTAGTACTATTCTGATGCATTAATAGTACTATTGATTGAGTTATTTCTCATAATTTCATTGAAATAAGTCTAATTATATCTAGAAATGATGAGAAACCAAGATATAGTTAATTCAGAAGATGAGTACACAAACACACATGCTCTGCCGCAAAATAAGTCGGAGAATACAAATAATGTAGCAGATATAGATAAACAAATAAACGGTAATGGTAAAGTTGTGAACTATGATTCACATGGTAGTATCTCGGTGAAGGGAAGAAGGAAATATATGGAGGATGCTTTGACAGTAGACTTGGGGTTTTTAATGTGGGAATCAAATAATTATGACTATTTTGGTGTGTATGATGGTCATGGTGGCTCAGAAGTAGCTCAGGCTTGTCGTGACCACTTACACCTGTTGGTTAAAAATGAGGTTGAAAAACAGGCAAGGAAAATTACAGACTGGGAGAAGGTAATGGTCACAAGTTTTCTTAGGATGGATGAATATGTGCTTGCTGAAGGAGTTGAGGGTTCAACATGATCAACTGCGATTGTTGTTGTGGTTGGGGAGGAGGTTCTGGTGGTTGCTAACTGCGGAGATTCCAGAGGTGTTTTATCACGTTCATCCACTGTTGTGCCATTGTCTTTTGATCATAAGGTATGTTAGTAAATTTAGAGTCCAAGGCTAGTAAATAATTATCTTCATACCAGAGACAGAGAGTGAGTACCATAAATACTATGTAAACATAACATGGTGTGTTCATAAATTTTTTCTAAAGAAAAATTTTCTTTAACAAGATTTTATACTTCATAAACATATGTGGATGCAGTTACATATATTTGTAGAGAATAAGGTTCATGTTTGTAAATTTGTGTTTTGAACACCTCCCGTAAACATTGTTGCATTGCATCCTTGGAGTGCACGGTTTATCCCAATGTGATCATATGCACATAGACATTTTTATCTGACCAGTTCGTAAGAATTTTAGCCATCATCAACTGAGCAACCTATTATATTATAATATTGAATTTACATTTTGAGTTACATTTATTTTAAATTTTCTTTTTGTTGAATTGCCTAATTCAATCTTTTAAATTATGATTAGCCTGATCAACCCGATGAGTTGAAGAGGATCGAAGTCTCTGGTGGAGTGGTTGTCAACTGGAACGGGAAAAGAGTTCAAGGAGTTCTTTCAACTTCAAGATCTATTGGTACTTAAGTGATAATCCTATGATTTCAAATACAATGATATATAAAAGAGTCATCTTTCATAAGAACATAGGATGAAATAAGTTAAAATTTAACCGATTAGTCATTTTTATTGAATCAACAAATTATCAAAGGTAATTAAAATTTGTGATGGTTACCTTAATATCCCGACTTAATTAATCAGTTGAGGAATACAGCATTACTGATAAGCGTATTTATGAAATTGCATTACATTGTTGTTGTTAAAAAATATATGTTTAAATCATATTGAATCGTGATTTAGGGGACGAGCACTTGAAACCATATGTAGTAGCTCAAGCAGAAGTTACAGTGAAAGCGAGAAGCGACCTTGATGAGTTCATAATAGTAGCTAGTGATGGTTTATGGGACGTAATGTCAAATGAAGATGCATGCAAAGTTGTTAGATTTTGTTTGCAGCGACAATCACAGGAAGGATCAAAGAAGAAGTCTAGTGTAACCCCCGGCAATGAGAATGAGCCTAAGAGTCGGGCTGCTGTAGCTGCACTAAATCTTAAAAGGATAGCAATGAAGCGAGGCAGCCAAGATAACATAAGTGTTATCGTCATCGATCTGCAGAAACTCCACAAAACTTCTGCCTAGAAGAGTTTTGAGGGAGCTCTTTCGTTGATGTCAGTCTTTGAGTCGAGACTATTCTAAGTCCACTCGAAATTCGTCTAAATTTAAATTACTGTGTACCTTGTGTGAACTATGTGTGCTTATGAATTTCCATGTCAGTCTGCAACTCTTTATGTCCTGTTTTCGAATTATTACCCCAGTGTTGTAATATAAATCTATCTATGTTTTTCAACTTTTAATCCGTGTTGTGATGTAAAATATCTATGTTTTGATTTATTTTCCGTAGTGATCTATGACCAGTACATATGTTTGATTGACTGTAAAATCAATATTTGGTCAAGAAGCTGACTTGCTTGGATACTTTGACTAATAAAAAATATGGAACGGTCATCGTCAACAGATTGTCAGCCGTATATTGTATCGAAGAAATTTTTCGCGCTTTTCTTGATATAATATATGTTGTAACAATCGCTTGCCTGCAACTAACGCCCACTGAACATTACATGTGCTAATAACAATTCCGAAAAATGGATAATTTTGCTGAATTAATAGTATGTTTGAGATAGAGTCCATACTATGCTTTCCGTTATCATTAGTCTCTATCAGATTGTTTTAGTACTTGTGTGAGTTGATCATTAGATGGACAAGAATATTTAACACTTATTTATATACACCAGTAGATTCTCAACATCGTATAAAGCCAAAACTTTCTGTACGTATGTCTAACTTCGCAGCAGATTAGTAGATAAAATATCTATATCTATATTTTAAATTATCATTGATAGTATACATAGAAAAAACTGATGCACAGATAGTACATATATATACAACTTCGAAGTAAGAATTAAGATAGCTCCACTGCCTAGTTCAGAATTCAGATAGGTAAAACAATGCACAGGTAGCCGTAGTACTGAAGATAATAGTAATTCTAAGTAATTCAAAATTTATATCAAAATAGTTATCAAAATAATTATAAAATGATGTGACGTGATAAGTGTCGAAATTTATCACGTGCTTTCATTTTCCATTTGCATGTCTGCACACACACATGTTACTAATACAATCACAAATTTATAGTTGGTTGTAAATTTATGGTATATTTTGATAATTACACTGACATGCTCTTCATCCATCACCATATTGGTTTTGCATTCTTGTGAAGTAGTAATTACTAGTAGAAGATTGGGGAAGATGGAGTTGGAGGATAGTTAGAGAGTGACCCTGGCCATTAAAACTCCAAAGCAGATAAAATTGACCCTTTCAAGAAGCAGACATTGCGTTCCCAATGCACATCCAGTTTTTACACTATATTTAGAAAATACATGACCCATGAAAGAGAAACAACAAGATTAATAAACCTGTTTCTTGAGTGCTTCCATTCATATACAACCAAATATGCATGCAGATGAATGCAAATATAATAACATAATGAAACTCCTCTGTTTCAAAATAATTGTCCAATTTTTAAAAAAAGTTTTGTTTCAAAATAATTGTTACACTGCCACAGATAAAAACATTGATAGTTCAGAATTCAGATAGGCAAAACAATGCACAGGTAGCTGTAGTACTGACGATAATAGTAATTCTAAGTAATCCAAACTTTATATCAAAATAGTTATCAAATGACGTGACGTGATAAGTGTCGAAATTTATCACCTGCTTTCATTTTCCATTTGCATGTCTGCACACACACATATTACTAATACAATCATAAGTTTATAGTTAGTTGTAAATTTATGGTATATTTTGATAATTACACTGACATGCTCTTCATCCATCACCATATTGGTTTTGCATTCTTGTGAAGTAGTAATTACTAGTAGAAGATTGGGGAAGATGGAGTTGGAGGATAGTTATGTTGAAATTGTAATATCAAACATGCTTTTATTTTTCGTACTTGTTTTTGCAACGTCTAGTTTGTGCTAGAATTGGTCAGCTGGTTGTGGTCGTTTTTTTGGAGAA
Organism: Apium graveolens; assembly: GCF_009905375.1. Lineage (NCBI taxonomy): Eukaryota > Viridiplantae > Streptophyta > Magnoliopsida > Apiales > Apiaceae > Apium > Apium graveolens. The sequence goes on from NC_133655.1 coordinate 279,732,035, forward strand.
GTTAATAAATCAAAGTAGTGTTAGCATTTGGATAGGAAGTAGTTGGGTCGTGTCCTATTTTTCAGGATCTGTTTGTGGCTTGTAGTTCTTTTATTTGTTCTGTTTTCTGGGAATAAAAACTAAGTCTTTTTGCAGGCATATTAGTGAATGCTTTCTCTGTCTCTTAAACAATTGATAGGTAGTATTATATAGTATACACCCTACACTTGGTATCAGAGCAGGGAAGTTCTGGGCGGACGTGAAAGACAACCGAAGATGGAAGCTAACAAGGAAGTCGTCAAAGGGAAGAGTGGATCCATAGGATTGAGTTACCCAATGCTTACCAGGAGCAATTACACGGCTTGGGCTCTCAAGATGAAGGTGTTTATCAAAGCACAAGGGGTATGGTGTGCCATCGAACAGAAGGACACCAAAACTCCGGTGGACGACAAGACGGACAAGGTGGCGTTGGCCATGATTTATCAGGGAATCCCTGAAGAAACCCTGCTGTCACTTGCAGAAAAAGAGACGGCAAAGGATGCCTGGGAGGCAATCAAGACGCTCTATCAGGGTGCTGATCGAGCAAAGCAGGCCAAGATACAGACTTTGAAATCAGAGTTTGAGGCCATGAGTATGAAAGAGGATGAGTCGATTGACGAGTTTCACATGAAAATGAACGGAGTCATTACAAACATCAGAGCACTTGGAGAGACGATGTCTGAATCTTACACGGTGAAAAAATTGTTACGAGCTGTTCCATCGAAATTCTTGCAGATAACATCCGCCATAGAGCAGTTTGGAGATCTTGAGAATATGACCATGGAGGAGGCGGTTGGCTCGTTGAAAGCTCATGAGGAACGCGTGAATGGAAAAACCGTGACAAAGGAGAGTCGTTTGTTGCTAACAGCGGAGGAATGGACAAAACGAGAGAGGGGTGAAAGGAAACTACTATTGACTCGTGAAGAATGGGCAAAACGATCGAGCAATGAAGGTTCTTCAAACCTCAGAAATCGGGGGGGGGGTATGATAAAAGTACTCTAAAATGCTACAACTGCAACAATTTCGGACATTTTGCCAGGGACTGTCGAAAACCCAAGAAGAACAGAGATGTCAAACAGGAAGCATATATGGCACAGGTAGATGATGATAAACCGGCCTTACTTTTGGCTAAATGTACAAAAGAAGAGCAGATGGTGACGCTCACAGACGAAAGCAAGGTGATTCAATCTCTGTTGTCAAAGAGAGATAAGAAGGTAGAAGAAACCAACTTGTGGTACCTTGACAACGGAGCAAGTAACCATATGACGGGCTTTAAAGAAAAATTCACAGAACTGGATGAGACGGCTACGGGCATGGTTCGTTTTGGTGATGGCTCGACTGTTAAGATCGAAGGAAAGGGGACTGTCACGATGCTGTGTAAGAATGGGGAGGAGAGAAGACTGGTGGACGTATACTATATACCAAGTCTATGCAACAATATAATAAGCTTGGGACAAATGTCTGAAAGGGGAAACAAGGTGGTAATCAATGGAGAATTTCTTTGGATCTACGAGGAAAATGAACGCTTGTTGATGAAAGTGAGACGCTCAACAAATCGCTTGTACAAAATTATTATAGAGACAGGAACGCAAGGATGCTTGATGGCAGAAGTGGACGAGGTGTCTCGACTGTGGCACGTACGCCTTGGTCATGTAAACTACCAGGCAATGCACTTGATGTTTAAGGAACGAATGGTGATAGGAATGCCGAAAATAAGTCCCCCTAGGAATGTGTGTGACGGGTGTCTTATGTTGAAACAAGCAAGAAAGAAAATTCCGAGTAAGGCAAACTACGAAGCTGGGAAGGTGCTTGAGTTGATTCATGGTGACCTGTGTGGCCCAATTTCTCCGGCAACTGCATCAGGCTACAGGTATTTCTTTCTTTTAGTTGATGACTACAGTCATTTCATGTGGGTCTATTTCTTAAAGAGCAAAGATGAGGCATTGAAGACATTCAAAAGGTTTCATGCACAAGTTGAAAGGGGACAAGAGAAACAGATTAAGGTGTTCAGGACTGACAGGGGGGAGAATTTACCTCGAACGAGTTCAAAGAATATTGTGAGGGAGCTGGCATTGAACGACACTACACAACTCCTTATACACCGCATCAAAATGGTGTAGTGGAGCGTCGTAACAGGACGGTGGTGGAAATGACTAGAAGTTGTTTGAAAGAGATGAACTTGCCGAGCAAGATGTGGGGAGAAGCTATGAGAAATTCAGTGTACATTCTCAATAGGGTCCCAACACGGGCTCTCACTGGACAAACCCCATATGAAGCATGGTATGAAAGGAAGCCAAACCTGACTTACGTTCGTGTTTTTGGATGCTTAGCATATATGAGGACAGCTGGGAGGAACGTTCAAAAGCTGGAGGATTGAAGTAAAAGAGTCATTAATCTTGGAAAAGAGCCGGGCACAAAAGGGTATCGTCTCTATGATCCTTTAGAAGATCGTATCCATGTAAGTCGTGATGTAACTTTCGAAGAAACAGAGCCCTGGCCATGGAATGGGGAAGATAAAGAAGGAGAAGCATCAATGCAATTTACAGTGATGGGCACAAACGGAGTTATAGACAATGAGCAGTACGAATTCGGAGAGGGAAATGAAGGAAGTGAGTTCCAGGGAACTACGCCCATTCGTTCAACAGCGGTTACTCATCTTAATCCAGATGATTATGATGATAGCGTAGAACCAAGAAAAGTCAGACATATTCGTGACATATACGATGAGACAGCAGAGATGGAAGCTGATGAAGAATTGAACCTGATGGGAGTTGATGAACCAGGAAACTTTAAACAAGCAGTTCAGGACAACAACTGGAAGCAGGCCATGGAATTGGAAATGACTTCCATCGAAGAAAATGAGACCTGGGATTTAACAATGCTGCCACCCGGCGAGAAAGTTATTGGTTTAAAGTGGGTCTTTAAACTCAAGAAAGATGCAGATGGGAAGATCGTTAAGCATAAGGCACGTCTTGTGGCAAAGGGGTATGTACAGAAAAGGGGTGTCGATTATGACGAAGTATATGCACCAGTCACAAGGCTGGAAACTGTGAGACTATTGCTAGCACTGTAAGCTAAGAAAAATTGGGAAGTTCATCACCTGGACGTGAAGACGTCTTTCTTAAACGGGGAAATAAAGGAAGATGTTTTTGTGTCTCAACCCGAAGGCTTTGAGAAGACTGGAAAAGAGCATCTCGTGTATAAATTAAAGAAGGCGTTGTATGGTCTTCGCCAAGCTCCCCGTGCCTGGTATGCGAAGCTAAATTCTTGTCTTGAAAATTTTGGTTTTTTGCGTTGTCCTTATGAACCAGCAGTGTACACTAGAATGGAACAAGGAGAAGTGTTGATTATAGCCGTATATGTGGACGATCTGCTAGTCACAGGTTCTTGTATTGATGTGACTGAGAAGTTCAAACGGGAAATGAATCAAAAATTTCAGATGAGTGACATGGGAAAGTTAAGCTACTACTTGGGTATCGAAGTGGAGCAAAGGGATAACTGCATCGTCTTGAAACAATCTGGGTATGCTCGGAAAATCCTTGAGAAGGCAGGTATGTTGGAATGCAATCCAACAACGTACCCTATGGACCCAAAGGTACTGATCACACGTGATGAGAAAGGGGAAGAAATAGATGCTACTATGTTTCGGAGTTTAATTGGTGGTCTTCGCTATTTGGTGCATACGAGGCCGGATATAGCTTATTGTGTGGGAATTGTTAGTCGATACATGGAAAGACCAACAAAACTTCACTTGGAAGCTGTGAAACGAATCATGAGGTATATGAAGGGAACGATTCACTTTGGTTTAGTGTACTCCAAAGACAGCAGAAATAATGTTCTTAATGGGTATTCAGACAGCGATTTGGCTGGTCTCCTAGATGACAGAAGGAGTACTAGTGGAATGGTGTTTTACTTGAACGAAAGTGTTGTAACCTGGGTGTCACAGAAACAACATTGTGTGGCCTTGTCTTCATGCGAAGCGGAGTTTATGGCGGCTACAGCAGCGGCATGTCAACCCATTTGGTTACGAAATGTTCTTGGTCAGATTACATCTGAGTTCGTAGGTCCAGTGGTACTTTGTATTGACAACAGGTCTGCCATAGATCTAGCGAAGAATCCAATGTTTCATGGGAGAAGCAAGCACATTGATGCACGATTTCATTTTATTAGAGAATGCGTGGAGCGTGGTGAAGTGGTTTTGAAGCATGTGACTAGTAACGAACATCGAGCAGACATATTAACGAAGGCTTTGGTTAAATCCAAGTTTGAGAGTATGAGAAAGCTTCTGGGAGTTAAGAATCTGAATGGATATGTTTGATATTAAAGGGGGGATTGTTGAAATTGTAATATCAAACATGCTTTTATTTTTCGTACTTGTTTTTGCAACGTCTAGTTTGTGCTAGAATTGGTCAGCTGGTTGTGGTCGTTTTTTTGGAGAAGTTAATAAATCAAAGTAGTGTTAGCATTTGGATAGGAAGTAGTTGGGTCGTGTCCTATTTTTCAGGATCTGTTTGTGGCTTGTAGTTCTTTTATTTGTTCTGTTTTCTGGGAATAAAAACTAAGTCTTTTTGCAGGCATATTAGTGAATGCTTTCTCTGTCTCTTAAACAATTGATAGGTAGTATTATATAGTATACACCCTACAAGTTAGAGAGTGACCCTGGCCATTAAAACTACAAAGCAGATAAAATTGACCCTTTCAAGAAGCAGACATTGCGTTCCCAATGCACATCCAGTTTTTACACTATATTTAGAAAATACATGACCCATGAAAGAGAAACAACTAGATTAATAAGCCTGTTTCTTGAGTGCTTCCATTCATATACAACCAAATATGCATGCAGATGAATGCAAAAATATTCATATATCACTAATTTCTATTTTCAAGATTAATTCTTTATCATAAACAATGTTGTAGTTAATGCAATAAATATGATAACTTATACAGTATAACTTTTTTAATAATGTTAAAGTTTTTAATATGAGTAATCTTTTTAAAAGTGGACAATTATATAGAGAGCATACAAAACTCATACGGCCGTATCACACAAATCCACATTGGCAGTATCTGGAATCTCGGTTGGAGTCGCATGAGTAAGAGTGGTGCCCCAGAGTACACAGACCTCGTGTTTATCTATTCTTCCAGATGAATAAGTGAAAACTAATGGTAAATTATTCAACCAACCTGTACCCCAACTATTCTCCTCCTTCAAGAATAACAATTTTTATATAAACTTAATTGGCAGAGAAGAGGAACCAGTACTGTATAGATTCCTGCATGGTTCATGTATTTTTGTTGCGGATAATGTTAGAGAGCACACAAATAGTTTACTAAAAATTTCCTTAAGGACATGATAAATAATGTGATACAATAATGCATTTTGATTGGAATATTAATTAAATTTTTTTACTACTAATTATAATGGTGTTAGAATAATATAAGAACCTTCTCTGACACCTTGTGGTTTTAGAGTAAATGGTTTATGTCCCAAAGAGAGGGAGTGTTAGAATAATATTGTTCACCATGATAATCAGAAGAATGATAAGGAATTGAATCGATAATCTTTTTATTTCTTCTTAATATTCCAGAGACAATGTATAGGGTATAAATAGCCTACACAATTTTGCTAAACAAGGAAATACAATATGAGACATTGAAAGAATGGCTGTCAATTAGCCAAGCCTAGAGATCAGCCTTAACATCTGTGATCTTGATTTTTAGGAGGTCAACAGATTATTTTTGGAAATGATAGAAATTGATCTCATCGAATATTTCAACATTCCCCCTCAAGTTGAATAATGGGGTTTCCAATATTCAACTTGCCAAGACAGTGCATAAAAATCTTCTCATTGACCGCCTTTGTTAATATATCTGCGAGCTGGTCTTCTGATCGGACAAATGGAAGCTCAATTATCCCGTTTTCTAGTTTTTCTTTGATGAAGTGTCTGTCCACCTCAACATGCTTTGTGCGATCATGTTGAACTGGATTTTCTGAAATTTGAATGGCCGCCTGGTTATCACACATGATTTTGCTGGTTTGAGTTGGAGGGTACCCAATTTCTTTCAGGAGCTTTCGTATCCACAATGCCTCTGCTAGACCTCGTGCTATTCCTCGAAATTCTGCTTCAGCACTTGAGAGAGCTACCACTTTCTGTTTCTTGCTTCTCCAGGTAACAAGATTTCCACCAACAAGAGTAAAATAACCAGATGTTGATCTCCTCTTTCCTTTGTCTCCCGCCCAGTCTGCATCAGTATACACTTGGGTTTCTAAGTGTCCATTTGCCTTGAACAGAACTCCATGCCCAGGTGTCCCTTTGAGGTATCTAATAATTCTCAATACGGCTTCCATGTGAGAAACTTGAGGTTGGTGCATGAATTGACTTACAACTCCTACTGAATAAGCAATGTCTGGACGGGTATGTGAAAGGTAGATTAGCTTCCCAACTATTCGCTGATACCTTTTCTTGTCCGCCAACTTCGCCTCTTCCTCCATATAGAGTTTCTGGTTCAACATCATAGGAGTATCCACAGGTTTGCAGTCAATCATTCCTGTTTTGGCAAGCAGGTCAAGAACATATTTCTTTTGGCAAATAAAAATTCCTTGTTCGGATCTCAGGACTTCAATTCCAAGGAAATATTTGAGTCTTCCCAGATTTTTCATTTCGAATTCTTTAAACAGACTTGTTCTTAACTTCTTAATCTCTTCCTCATCATTTCCTGTGATTATCATATCATCAACATAAATAATTAAGCAGGTTACAAGTTTTCCCTTCCGCTTGAGAAATAGAGTATGATCTGAATTACTCTGTTTAAAGCCATATTTTTTCATGGCTAAAGTAAACCTGCCAAACCATGCTCGAGGAGACTGTTTCAATCCATATAAGGATTTCTTCAAACGACACACTAATCTTGGATTAGAATTTCCACCGAATCCCGGAGGGAGGTCCATATAGACTTCTTCCTTAAGTTCTCCATGCAAGAAAGCGTTTGTTACATCGAATTGATGAAGAGGCCATCCCTTATTTGCAGCTATAGAGAAGAGAACTCTGATTGTGTCAATCTTGGCTACAGGAGAAAACGTCTCGGAATAGTCAATCCCGTACGTTTGAGTATATCCCTTTGCCACTAAGCCGGGCTTTGTATCTGTCGATAGTTCCATCCGGCTTGTGTTTTATAGTAAAGACCCAACGACATCCCACAATTTTTTTTCCTTGAGGAAGAATACATTTTTCCCATGTGTGGTTCTTGTTCAAAGCATCCATTTCAGTCTCCATTGCCTCTCTCCATTTTCTGGACTCTAAAGCTTGTTCGGTGGAAGTTAGAATTTCTTCAGAGTATAGAGAGGTTGTAAAATTCTGGACTTCTGGCGATATGTTCCCTTTTGCTATGTTTGCCATCGGATATCTAGATCTTCGAGCTTCCTTTTCAGGAGAGTATCTTTTTGGAGGTACCCCTCTGTTAGTTCTTGGAGGGAGTTCATATCTAAATGGTTCTACTTCAGTTTGTTTCTCTTGTTCAACCTGTGATGACTGCTGTTCTGTTTCATTGTTAGATGATTCAGGAGATTCACTATTTTCATGTGTTTCACAAATAATGTTTGAACTAGAGAATTCAGAGAGAGTAGGAGTGGGAGAATCAACATGCTCTTGAGTTTGAGGATTACTTACCTTAGACAATAGGTTGGGAAGATCATCATTAGTGGTACTGTTTCCTGGGTCTGTGGATTGTGGTAGTGACATATGATTAATTTCTTCTGATGATGACATCCATTTCAACCAACTCAATGTGTCATTGCACTCCTTTTCCCCCTGACCAGTGTGTTGGGTATTGTAAAAATATTCGGTTTCAAGAAAGTCACAGTTCATGGTGGTGAACATATGACGTTTGTTCGGACTGTAACACCGATAACCATGTTGATTTATTCCATAGCCCACAAACACACATTTTTCAGCACATGGATCAATTTTGGAACGTTCTGTTTTTGGTATGTGGACAAAAACTGAACATCCAAAGACACGAGGTTCAAGGGTAAGTGTAGATGGAAGTTTATGGAATTTTGACAGAGCTTGGAGAGGGGTTTTCAAACCAAGAGCTCTTGTTGGAAGACGATTTACAAGATAAGTTGCGGTAACGAGAGCTTCGGACCAAAAAAATTTTGGAACTTGGGATTCAATCATAAGGGCACGAGTTATTTCTAAAAGAAAACGGTTTTTCCTTTCGGATACCCCGTTTTGTTCAGGTGTATGAGCACAAGAGGTTTGATGAATTATTCCCTTTTCTTTGCAAAACTCTTTCATGGAGGTATTTACAAATTCTCCTCCATTGTCAGATCTAAGAATTTGTATGTCACTTTTAAATTGGGTTTTAACCATGGCACAGAAATTTGTGAATTTTGTGAATACTTCGGACTTATTTTTCAAAAGATAAGTCCAAGTCATGCGTGTGCAATCGTCAATAAACAACAAAAAATAACGAAAATTTTGTCTCCCTCCCCCAACTTTTGCTGGACCCCACACATCTGAATGAATTAATGAGAAAGGAAAATCAACTTTAGTATCATTCGATTTGAAAGTATGTCTATGACTCTTGGCTAAAACACACGTCTCACAATTCAAGACTTTATTTGTAGAAAATAATTTAGGAAATAAACGATGTAAGTAACCAGTGGATGGGTGTCCCAATCTTCGGTGCCATAACCAAGCCTCCCTATCCGTAGATCCATGAGCTAGCATTACAGTTCCTTGTTGAGTCACTACTTCATCCACATAGTATAACCCTTGGCGCTCAGTACCACGCCCAATGATCTCCCCCGTCCTGATGTCCTGTAAGATACAAAAAGTAGGATGCATTAGAACTACACAGTTTAGTTCTTTTGTAACATGACTAATCGATAACAATTTATGAGATAAAGAGGGAACATAAAGACAGTTTGATAATTTCATGTCTTGCGACACTTGAATAGTCCCTCCTCCTTTTACTTGAAGAATTTCTCCATTTGCGGTATGAATCCGAGATTTCCAGGGTTTTGACATTGAGCACATGTCGGAAATCTCATAGGTCATTGTATCAGTGGCTCCACAATCAAATATCCATGAGTCATTTTTTCCAAAACCTATACCTGTCACAGTTTCTTCCTCCTTTTCTTCTTCCACTGCTGCCATAAAGCACGCTCCTCTGCCTTCTCTTCCAGTACCTTTCTGATGGTTATTACTACCACTGCCACTACTGGTGGTTTCTTGACTGCCCACGGCTGCGGTTCCCTTACCATCTCTGCCCTTTTTTTGACCATCAGCCCACCACTCAGGATACCCCACAAGTCTGAAGCACTGTTCTTTTGTGTGCTTCATCATACCACAATGATCACATTTGAGCTTGCTTTTATCGATCCAGGGTGATGACAGATTAAATTTCTGGTCTGACCGGTGGCCCTTCGAAACGAGCCCTACCCCATCAAAGTCACCTGTCAAATTTACTCCTGATGCTACCCCTTGTTGTGTAGCCCCAAGAATATTCTGATGGGCTGTTTCTTTACGAACCGCTGCATATGCGGCTTCGACTGTCGGTATTGGATCCCACCAGAGTATTTCCCTTTTTATGAGATCATATTTTCGATCGAGAGCATTGAGAAATTGAAACAATTTATTTTCTGACCTGATTGTATTGTATGCAGCAATGTCAGTGGAGCATTTCATTGGGTTAGGATCTCTTCGTTCAATTTCTCCCCAGATGCCCTGCATCACGATCCAGAATTCTTCTAATGGTACGCCATTTTGTTTCAACTCATTTGCTCGGACATAGAGATCGAAAGTTTGAAGTTTATCCTTGCCACTACTATATGTAACTGTGAGAGCATCCCACAGCGTTTTTGCTGTTGGATACTCTGTTAAGTTACTAGCAAGTGCCGGCTCAATGTTTTGAATGAGCCATGAAAATACAATCAGATCATCCTGTTCCCACTGTTCATATTTTTCATCAGTGGATTTCGGTGGTTCCTGAGTGAGATGGTTTAGGAGTGCTTTCGATTTCCCCCCCACGGCAACTCGTATCATCCGAGCCCATAGAGGATAGTTTTGGCTTGTAAGTTTGAGATTAATTTTTAGGCTATCGAATTGATTTGGTTTGGTATTTTGGATCTGGGTTTGATTTTGAACTCCATTTTTAAGAAGGTCGGCAATTTGGATGGCTAGGCTGTTGGTATTTTCTTCAGACATGATTTTTGATTTTGGTAGATGATGAGCACAACTGGATTTTGGATCACAAACACTGCTCTGATACCATGTTCACCATGATAATCAGAAGAATGATAAGGAATTGAATCGATAATCTTTTTATTTCTTCTTAATATTCCAGAGACAATGTATAGGGTATAAATAGCCTACACAATTTTGCTAAACAAGGAAATACAATATGAGACATTGAAAGAATGGCTGTCAATTAGCCAAGCCTAGAGATCAGCCTTAACATCTGTGATCTTGATTTTTAGGAGGTCAACAGATTATTTTTGGAAATGATAGAAATTGATCTCATCGAATATTTCAACAAATATAAGATCATGAAAAGTGTCATTCTCTAACACCTTGAGATTTTAGAGTAACTTATTCATTGACATATGGTATATGTAATGTTTGAAAAAATACTGAGAACTGTTTGGTTTTCGAGCCACAACTTTTTTTTTATCAATACACAGATTAGATTACTCAGACGAGTGATGTTAAAGTCATAAAGATTCTCATCTTTATTTTGTCTCTTTACTTTCTGATTCGATTTATCTATCTACTCAAAGGAATAAGAGCATTTCAAGAGATTCTTAGCTCACTCTTTAAAAATAATATAAAAATTAGCTTCTAGCAAGATAATGTAGGTTCATCTCCATCTTTAGACTCACTCTTTATATATTATTTTATAATTAAAAGTATATTGAAGTTATAAAAGGACAAAAGAAGAGAGAGAAAGAAAATGGAGAAATTATTTTAATATAAAATATAAGTTAAGAGTCAGTTAGATACTTTTAGAATAGAATTGAGGAGATACAAGAGGCTCTAAAAATTAATATTTTATCAAGAAAAAGAGTTAATAGCTATAGAGTGACTTTTGGAGCATAAATTCTCTATTTAAGCTCTTAAGTCAAAATATAAAGAAAAAGAATGAAAAGGCAATTCAAACTGAATTTTTAGTGATTTCTTAAAACGCAAAGAGCCCCTCTTTCTTTTTTATTTTTAAAAGTCACAACTCACTCTTAATTTATATTTTATAATAAAATAATCTCTTCATTTCCTTTTTCTCTCCCAATTTTTTTTATTCTTTTAGAACTTTAATGTACTTACAATTATAAAATAATAAATAAAGGGTTGATTTAAGAATTACTGTTGGGATGCACATATTTTATCTTTTTAATAACTAATTATTTATAATATTTATAAATAGTGGGTTAAGACTTAAAAAGCTGTTAGACTTGCTCTTGAAATAAAGGAGAGGATAGATTTTTAAAATAAAAAAATTACTAGAAATTTATTGGAGTTAACTTTTTTAACATACTCTTTATATTTTGGCTTAAGCCGGTTAAACCTTTGGAAATAGGAGGTGCAACTTACTCATCTGTCCTATTATCACTCAAACTCAAACTCGAATAATGGATAAAGAGATCCATTGAACTTGCTCTTACTATAACCTGGTTGGGGTGGCATTAGTTGCAGAGCTTTCGGTGTGTGTACAGACACACACTCAATGTCACACTTCTCAACCAAATTAACGCTAGTTTTTTTAGTTGCAGTCTTGTCGTTAGTGTTGACATAACTAAAGCGCGAGAAATGACCAAAATGATATAATTTGGATATAAAATTTCAAAATGACATAATTTGAATAAATGATACTCCCTCTATCCATCCCATTTGTTTACACTTTTCTTTTTGAGATGTCCCTTCCAATTATTTATATTTCAAAATTTTCCAAAAATAGTAAAATTTTTATAATTTTTAAAATAATTATATCCACTACTTCTCTCCACTATACCCACTTTATACATATAATATTAATCGATCTCACTACTTTACTCACTTTTTTAACTTTCCTCCACTACTTTATCATATTTCTTAAATTCCGTGTCCAACCCAAATGTAAACATTTGGGAGGGACGGAGGGAGTACAAAATAGCACGTTTTTCCCTTCGTCCCTCCCAATTATTATCATTTTTCTAAGTGAGTGTTCGACACGTATTTTAAGATGAATAAAAAGTTTAGTTCTATAACTTTTTCTTAAAAAAAATTCTTTTTTTTCCGAATACAAGTTTAAACATTCTATTTTTATTCAGAAAAAGAATTTTTTTTAAAAAAAAATTATAGAACTATATTTTATATTCATCTTAAAATTCGTGTCGGACACTCTCTGAGAAACGATAACAATTGACGGAGATCTAGAAAGTACATAAAGTAGCATTTTGAAAACAAATCAAAATAAGCCGTTTTGGCTGCACGATGTATTGTATTTTTTTAATGCACAGATTGTAGCGTTTTGCGTTTTGTGTTTAGTTTTATTTTATTTATTTTTATTTTGAGCTTCTTATTGTATGTTGTTTCGGGACCAGAAACATCATTTTATGTTACGTTTTTTACAATCATTTTTAAATTTAAAGGTGTACCTTAATTTGACAATTTTTAATTTTTCAGGGTTTAATAATTCCTTTTGAGTTATAAAAAATATTAAAAAATTGAATAAAAGACACGATTAATTTAACAATTTATAACATTTTAGGGTTCACCAACCCCAGTTTGGATTTGAAATATTAAATTGATATAAGGGTTAGAGCCGAGTCTAAACCCAAATTTAATCTAGGGTTTAGGGCCCTAATAATCAAACTGTAATTTAAATTTTAGACCTAAATTTAACAGTTTAAGTGTTAAAAATTCTCCATTTAAAATTTTAATTTTTGTAAATGTCTAAAAGACAACAAAAAGTAGCCTTTCCCCGTAAACATCATTTTATATAGTGTTTGAGTCTAACAATAAGTATAATATTTTGGACTTTTCTTCCCCAACTAATAGCCTTTTACGCGCCTTGTAGTGTTATTTTGATCCATTTTTACAGCACAATATTTTGGATCTTTTTTCCCCAACTAGTGATATATATGGCTTTCGAGTAAATCCACATGAAATAAGAAGAGTACGTTACAAAATGGTGGTTGAACTTATCCCATTTTACATTTTAGTGATCGAAATTTAAATTTTATAATTTATATACGCAATATTTGGCCAACATATTGCAATTTCAAACTCCAGCCATGTAACTGTAAAATTGGATATTTTAAACTCCAGTCATGTAACTGTAAAATTGGATATTTCAAACTCCAGCCATGAAACTATAAAATTGGATAAAATTTATTAACCAAATTTTAATTTACTTTCATAAGATTAATAATGTGCAAAATTGTTTAAAATTCATTCACCAATTTATAATTTACTCTAATAAGAATAATGATGATGCCTAGGGGTGATCATCAAATCGCAAAAAATAGCCCACACTGTACTACGAAAAATGGTTTTTAATTCTCACGGTACGGTCGCGGTTTGAATTTTTGATTAACCGCGTGGTACGGTACATGTTGCGGTTTGATATCAAAATAGTGTGGTTCAAATCACACTCCAACGCAAGTTTATTTATTATATATTATATAAAATTATATAAGTACATATATAATAATTCGACCTTTAAATTAAAAATATTTTTATTAATGTTTGTTGTGCAAGACATGCCTGTACTATAACAAGACTAAGTCAAATTGACAACCCTAAGTAAGTTGTATTGTAATCTTAGTTTGCATTTTGTATTATAACATTTAAAGTCTGTAAAAATGTCAAAGAGCATAATGAAGTCTTTTTCTGTAAACGGTATCAAGCCTAATAATTTTATCTGAAAAAAGATCAAGAAGATCATGCCTTAGAAGAATTATGAAGAAGCTTGGAGTTGAATAAATCTGTTTTGATAAAAATGTTCTAATCAAGATTTCTACAAGTCACAGATTTACTGTTATAGAGAAGTCATTCGAGAACTCCAGAATGACTTATAGAGAAGTCAGGAAAGCTACTAGAGAACTCAGAGATATCGACAAGTCAAATTGAATACATGAACATTGGAGATATCGACAAGTCAAATTTCACTAGAGAACTCAGAGATATCGACAAGTCAAATTTCACTAGAGAACTCAGAGATATCGACAAGTCAAATTTCACTAGAGAACTCAGAGATATCGACATGTCAAATTTTACTAGAGAACTCTAAGATATCGACAAGTCAAATATCACTAGAGAACTCTGAGATATCGACAAGTCAAATATCACTAGAGAACTCTGAGTTATCGACAAGTTAATTAGTCACTAGAGAACTCAGAGATATCAATAAGCCAAAGTGAAGACATGAAGATGAGAGACCTCGACAAGCTAAATTCTCTTATAGAGAATTCAAAGACCTCTACAAGTCAAAACAATTATAGAGTAATGAGAGATCTCGATAGGTCATTATATTTATCGAGATGTCAAGTTCTCTATATACCAAACTGGAGATCTCGAGGTAAAACTCAAAGTACAAAGTGCAGACCAGTTCAATATCCAAGATTAACAATCAACAAATAATCTAATCAAGTTGGATTGACAAGTCTACAAAAGCAGCTTGAGGAGTACAAGATCAAAGGCTAGGATTAACTGACAGAGTAAAGTCACAGGCGTGCAAGATTAGCAAGATACACTAAGCCAGAAATAGATAGATTTGATTATCTATAAATAGGGTTTAGTACATGTTGTTGCATGCTGTGTAATAACTAGTATTTACTATTCTATAAAGTAAACACTGGATGCTTTGCAAGGAGTAACAATTTAGATATGAAAAATCTTGTATTCTCTCAAGGAAGAAGCTAAGCTCTTTATCAACAAAGAGCCTAGAAATTTTATAGCAAAATATTCTTAATTTTAATATAAAATTAATTGATTTTTGAAATATATGTGTCCAATGTTCTTATTTGTTTAATTTCAGTATTAACACAATTCACTACAAGATTTAATTTACTTTGTTCACCACCTTAAATATTCAAGAAAAGCATAAAAACACAAAAACACATTCACCCCCCCCCCCTTCGTGTGTGATTCATTATCTAACAAGTGGTATCAGAGCAAAATCCGAAAGTAAACAGATTCAAGATCTTGGAAGAATGAATACACAGAAAATCAATAGCATTAAAATCCCTACTTTTGATAAAACTAACTACACTCTTTGGAAGAAGAAAATATTGTTGTTCATCAGGATGGCCAATCCACTATACATTCAGATTTTCAAAAATGGGTCCTTCACTCCTATGGTTAGAATTGAGGAATTTACAGATGGTGACATGGTCATCCCAACTCATTATGCTCCTAAAGATCCTTTAAAGTACACTGAGCCTGAGAAAGAAAAAGTTTCCCTGGATAGTGGCTTGCAGTTGATCCTAATAGAGTCGCTTGACAATGTAATGTACAATAATATTGTCAACTATGACACTGCTAAGCAGATCTGGGAAAAGATAGAGATATTATGTGAAGGAACTGAGGAAGTTAGGTCAAATCAAAGAAGAATATTGATTTCACAGTATGAGGGTTTCATGGCTAAGCCAAAAGAAAGTATTACTGATATGTTTGAAAGGTTTAACAAGTTGATTAATGACTTGTAGCTGCATGACAAATACTATGAAGCTGAAGAAGTGAACTTGAAGTTTCTGCTCACACTCCCTGACCATTTGGAACAGAAAATTTTAGCAATCAGAGAAGGGAGAGAATTGAGTAGGATAACTCTGGAAATTTTATATGGAATCTTAAAAATATATGAATTGGAAATGATTCAAAGGAAATCATTAGAGGCTGGTCAAGGGCATGTTGTAGATGGTTCAAGTGCTCTAGTTGTCAATGAAAGCCAGACCTCTAATGATGAGCCAAGATCCCAGACTTCAGTTGTCTCAACAAGTTATCAAAGAAACAATGATTCAAAGGATCAAGTCATACATAAATTGGAAGAAGATGAGTTCTACACCTTGGATTAACTTGATGAGCTAGATCAGTCAATGACCTATTTGGCAAGAAAGTTCTCTAACATTAGAGTAAAGAAGCCAAGATTCTTCAAGGGTGAAGGACAATCATTCAACAAAGACAGAGGCTGGAAAGGAAAAGGGAAGTACACATCTGATAGCAAAAATGGTTACAAAATTGGATATGTTGACAGATCAAAAATAAGGTGTTATAATTGTGATGAGCTAGGCCATTTTGCTACAGAATGCAGGAAACCCAAGAAAGCAAAGAAAGATAAAACTTATCTTGAACTAGAAGCAAAGTATGAAGCTCTTTTGAAGAAACAACAAAACAAAGCTTACATTGCAGAGGGAAAGAGTTGGGATGATTCTGATAATGATGAAGATGAGGAAGTTGGAAATTATGCACTTATGGCTTTGGAGCAAGGAGAGTCATCCTCATAAAAAATACAGGTACCAACTCTTACCACTATTGATTTAAATATGAGTCAATATAAGGAAACTGATAAAAGGATGAGCACAGAAATATTTCACATTCATACAAGTATAGTTGCTGCTAATGAAGAGGTTAGCAGATTGACAAAGATAAATGAGAAGCTTGAAAATGAGAAATAAGAAACTGAATTGTTACTGGTAGAGCTTGAAGCTATGAAACAAGAAAATGCATATCTAAAGAACAAGCTCAAGTGTGCAAATGAGATTGAAGCTGTGTTAATAAAGAAGTTAGAAAAGAATGAAGTCAAGTTGAAATCTTTCAGAAATGCATCTAAATTGGTTGGACAATACCATGAGAAGAACAAGCCATATGCAAATATTGCTATTGGTCTTGATTATGATGCCTTGAAGGACAAGAAGAAAGTTGTAGGTGAAAAAGGAAAAGCAAATGAAAATGAAGATGTTCCAGCTATGCCGAAAAAGGTTGGTTCACCTATGTTTAAAGCATGTGAAACAGACTTCAGTGAAAAGGAGTTGATCATAAAGCAAGAAATTGCTGATGAAGATAAGGAGAAGAAAAATACAGAAATAGCTTAATCTTCTAAGACTGAAGAGAAGCTCATAGACAACCAAGGTTCCAAGATACCTGTCAAGGAAACAAAAACTGAAGATGCAAGAAAGAAGAAGAAAAACAAAAATGGTAAGATTGGAATAAACAAAAGTAACAATTTTGCTTATGTTGCAGATGCTCCAAGAAAGAAATATGAGAAATGTGGCTCTGTGAATCTCCTAACTCACCTTTGTAAAAAGGTTGTTAGCAAGCCGGTTGAAGGAGCCTGTAAATACAATGAAGCTGATGCAAATGATCCCTACTCATTTTGTGACAAGTTTGATTGCATCCCTTGCAACTTGAAAGGGATGAAAAGTTGCCACAAACTGAGAGTAGACCTCAAAGAAACAAAAATTGGGTCTACAACAAATAGGGAAAATACACAACAGTCAATGAATTCTATTTTATCTGAGACAACTCATTCTACCTCTGCTAAATCAGTTAACAAGAAGAAAATGCCCAACACTGCTTGGGTTGCTAAACACACTTAAAACTTATTGTGTGCAGGGCAAAATGAAGAAGGTCATATGGATCATACACATTGGATGCTCCAGGCATATGACAGATGATAAGGCCCTGCTATCACAATTTGAGGAGAAGGTTGGCCCTTTGGTGACCTTTGGAGACAACAACAAAGGATTCACAATGGGATATGGAAAGATTATTTCTGGAAATATTGTCATTAATGATGTAGCATTGGTAGCTGGTCTTGAAGTAAATCTTCTCAGTGTCAGCCAGTTTGCAGACAAAGGTTTTAAAGTTTTATTGGACAAAGAAGAATGTATTTTCATTAGCAAAAAAACCAATGAAGTTGCTCTGAAAGGAGCAAGGAAAGGAAGCTTGTTTGTTGCAGACTTGGACTCAACAAATGAGGATGGTATTTGTTGCTTCTACACCAAGGCATCTATAGAGCAAATCAACTTATAGCATAAGAAACTCTCATATCTAAACATCAAGGCAATAAACACCTTGGTCAAGAAAGAGTTAGTAAGGGACATGCCAAAATTAGAGTTTGCTCAAATTGAAGTTTGTGAAGCTTGTCAGAAAGGAAAAATGAAAAGATCAAGTCACAAGTCAAAAATTATGAATTCCATAAGTGCACCATTGCAACTAATTCACATGGATCTGTTTGGGCCTGTAAATGTCTTATAAATTTCAAGGAACAAATATGCACTTGTGATGGTGGATGATTTCTCAAGATACACTTGGGTAGAGTTCATGCACTCTAAAGATGAAACTCCACATATCATAATTGAGCACATAAAGGAGATAGAGAAACCGGCTGAAGATCAAAACTGTGTGAAGAGATTGAGAAGTGAAAATGGAACATAATTCAGAAATACAATACTGAGTGAATTCTGCAAAAGCAAAGGCATTGTTCAAGAATTATCTGTTGCTAGAACACCTCAATAAAATGGGGTAGTTGTAATAACCCCAAAATTTTGGACTTTTTGTAACCCTTATGAATAGTGATTTTGCTGATTATGCTGAATAAGAAAACTTTTCATGCCACACTTTGTAGGGGTTCTTTCATTGTTATTCTGAGATCTTATTAGTACTCTATATGGTATATAAGTGTATGTAAAGATCGTCAGAATCCAAATTCGAACACTTTGATTTTTCCCGAAAATCCACCAGATACCGAAAGGATCGAGTATAAAGTAACAGGATAAAAAAAGATTTAAATTCAAGGATTATAAGAGAGGATCATAAAAAGAATATAATGTATTGAGAAAGGTTAAGGGAACCCAAGTAATAAGATCCCGGGTATGATCCCTCAAACGATAAAGGAAAACAAAAGTTAAGCGAACCGTATAACAGATCAGCGATCATTAGCCAAGTAATTAGGAGTTAGTCAAAGAGGTTAGTGATGATGATGTCATCACACCAACAAGAAGAAGACAAGTGTGGGAAGATGACATAAGAGGATGACATAAGCATGACACAATGGGAAGGAATTGTTGGTTGATTATAAGCCATACAAATTTTACCATGGTAAAAGGTTAATTAACAATAAAAACAAAGCAACCAAGCAAACACATTCATTTTTCTTCCCCCCATCTCCTTGCTCACGGTTTTTTGAAGAAAAATTTCCAAACCCAAGCTCCACTCAATCATAATTCAAGAGGTTTGTTTCTTTGGATCCTATATTTCATAACTAAGAAGTGCAAGTAGTTTGAGTGCTTGAATCAAATGTTTTCTATCTCAAACAAATCATTTTAGTTTAGGGTGAATAGTAATTTTTAAGAACAAATTTTTTATTCTTGATTTTATTTGTAAGGTCAAGGTAGCTTAAGCATAGATAAAGGCTTCCATGGGCATTCCAAGGATCTTTCATGGATTAAAAGCTTAAAGGAAGGTATAAAACTTCAAACCCTAGTTTTACTTTGAATATTTAGGAGTGGTTTTGATTAATATAGTTCATTAGAAGCATGATGCTTGTGTGTTTAAAGTTTGGTTGGGTTTGTAGTGATTGGATTTTAATTGAGGTGTTGATGATTGTTAATGGAGGAGTAGTAGTTTAAATGTTTAAGCATGAACTGAACCTTGTTTGATTTAGTAGTTTGGTTGAATTTGAAGATAGTATGATATTGGATTAAATTGAGATTATTGGGCTTATTATGACTAAAATCAGTAGCATTGATGTGTACCTTGAATTGTTGTTGATTGGTAGTTGGATTGATATGATTTGGAATGGTAAAATTTGGGAAATCGCGTAAACATAGCCGTCGTAATGCCCGATTTACCTTAGACTATTGTGTTCTTAACTTCAGGACCGTGAACTCACTGCTAGATTCTGACCATTGCCATGTTTAGATAGCTCATGTTACGAGCTTCGTTTTGATATGTGGTTCACTTGAATCCGATGTGCGGTTTAGGAGAAATGACCGTTTTAAGTAACGGCGTTTCGCGAATGAACCATTACCCCTCGCCTTACTTTGAAACCTTGGTTAAGGTCCTTAAATGACTAATTGGAGTATGCAACAATTATTTAAAGTGGATTAGGCAGTTGGTAGGGTACTCGCGAAAGAATCGCCTTAAAATTCTTAATGGTTAATTTATTAAAAATGGTGGAGCCGAGGGTACTCGAACGACTTATGTGATTCATTAAGCGTATAAGTGACCATAAGCTAACATTAAGGTTCAATTGGTTAAAGTCTAGTTTCTTAAGCGACCGGGGTTTAATTCCGACTTATGTTGTTGTTCATAGGTTATCGGACACACTCTATGCTTAAGTCTATCCGGGAGCACTCAGGCAAGTTTTCTACCCGTTATACTGTTGTTGTGATGTATATATGTATATGCATTATCTTGTGATAAGTGCATTATTGTTATTAGCAAATCTTGCGATATATTGGAGCATGTTGATATGATATATATGCATGCCTGTTTTGTAATCTTGATATCTAATTGTTGATTCAATTGCTTATAAGTTGCATAATACCTATGCTAGAGATAAGCAGTAATTGCGTATACCCTTATTATAGGGGACCCGAAGGTGAACATTTTTCTAAACCGGGAGTCGATGTTCTCGAGTATAATATATATATATATATATATATTTTCATATATATGGATATAGTTTTCAAAACTATTAATTGAATAAGGTTTATTCGATAACTTTATTTTATTAATGAATATTACTTTGAATATTCATTCGAGGACCTATGACTCGGTTTATTTTATTTAATGAATATTATCTTGAATATTCATTCGAGGACTTATGACTCTGTTTATTCTATTTAATGAATATTATTTTGAATATTCATTCGAATACTTATGACTCCGCTTATTTACTAAATAATATTCTTTATTTTATTAAAGAATAATGTTTCGATAATCAAACTTATTTTCGATTATTCAAATAAAGATCGTACTTCGTATAAGTATACCTTTGGTTATTTATTATTCATTTCAAGTACGAGTTTTAAAATTCTACTTCAAATTATTTATATAGAGATTATCATTATGGGAATATTATTTAAATAACAATATTCGGATATTTTCTAATATATCGGGACTGATTTATTTCATTAAATCAGCATTACTCCAAACATTCTTAAAAATGTTTTCGAGTCTTCAAAATGATTTTAAAAGTTAGAGCGGATCCCAAAACTCATTTTTATATTTAAGATCTTCATTTCAAAGGGGATTTAAATACTCGCTCAAAACCTGAGGGATCCGGCTCTGTGGTATATTTTATATTCGCAACGAGGTTGCTGTTTTGATAAATGAATTGATTACTTACCCAACGTTCGGGAAGTAAGTCCATCTATTGAGTCGGCATAAGCAACATGGGCTCAGTGGGCGTCCATGAAAGTGTAAGTGGCTCAATGGGAGTCCATCAAATGCGTAAGTGGTTGAGTGGCAGTCCAGCATAAGGTCCTATTGCGGCCAGGGTGATGACCAGTGGGGAATTCGTCCATCTACTAGTAGAAAAGGTTACTTATTGGTATCTTTGCCTAATCAGCAAGATATCAGGTTTATGCCAAGGTTTTTTCCTTTCCAAAATTCATTGGATATTGCAACTCTGTTTATAATTTTCATAAAAGAGGTTTTCAAGGAGTGTATGAAATGTATATGTATATATATAGGTGTATATATATATCGGGACTTAATGAAGTATCTCGTAACTTCAGTTCTTTCAAATGATATTTCAAAGATTGAATCTATTCAAGTCTTATCTTGTAGTCTCATCAGTGTGATGAACTTTTGAAACTAATTATAACTTGAACGGTGGTAGTTCAAGTAGTATTCGGAAAATATATAAGTATATTGGAGTATCTTGTAACTTCATCTTTTGAACTTATATCTAGTAAATGATTATCTTATGCATGTCAAAGATTTTTAGAAAAACGTTGAGACAAGGTTAGATATATGAGATCACCTTGCAACGATATTTTTATACAGTTATAAACTGGAACTCTGTGTATATTATACATGTTAGAGGATTTCAAAGATTGTGAAAAGTATATATGTATGGATTGGACGGTTACTACCGGAGGTTCGTTCAAGTTCGTAAAGATAGTAGCCCCTTTAACGCGCTTACTCGTAAGACTGAGAAGTTCGAATGGACAGAGAAATACGAGAACAACTTTCAAGATCTGAAGCAAAGATTGTTGACGGCCCCTATGATGGCGTTGCCGGATGGAAAAGGAGATTTTTCAATGTGTAGTGACGTTTCGCATAAGGAATTAGGGTGCTTCTTATACAGCACAACAAGGTAATCGCGTACGCGTCAAGACAATTAAGGGAATATAAAATTCGATATCCCCACCCATGAGCTTGGGCTCGTGGCAATAGTTTTTCCCTAAAGATTGGAGGCACTACTTGTATGGAGAGAAGTGCAAGATTTACACAAACCATAGGAGCTCTAATACATTTTTACGTAGAAAGAGCTCAACATACGCCAGAGGAGGCGGTTAGAGCTAATCAAGAATTATGATTGGGAGATTCTTTATCATTCAGGGAAAGCCAATGTGGTGGCTGATGCCCTTAGTAAAAAGGAGAGACTCAAGCTGATAATGTCTTTGGAAGAGTTTATAAGAGATTTTGAGAAAATGGAAATAGAAGTGAAGGTAACCGGAGCCGGTACCGAAAAGCTGTTTGAGATTGCAATACAGCCCGAATTATTGGAAAAGAACATATTGTTCCAGAAAAAGTGATAAATGAAGGCAGAGAGCCAACAAATAGATAAGAGATTAATACCGAGAAAGATGATAAGGGAATAATGAGGTATTCCTACAGAATTTGGGTTCCAAATGTTCAAGAGCTTAAAGATGAGATCTTAGATGAAAGCTAGTTTGAGGAATAAGATTTAGAGCAAACCCTGAACGTGATAGTCAGGGAGGTCGCCATCAAGATAGAAGGAACCCATAACATAATGAAGTGGAAAATGAGGATTTAAAACATGTAGGATGACCCCGATTATGGGGAGGAGGAGGGAACGTTCAGACTAAGAAAACAGAAGTCGAGTAAGGAAAGGAGACCCGAGACGGTACTCCTATACGGCAATTCATGGACCTTTTTAGACAGAACTTAGACTATTATCCCCAACTACCACCCTGAGGAAACAATGCGGTGAGAAATTCTTTCAGGACCTTTAAGTCGCTAAGCTCTCAGAGTTCCAAGGAACAAGCTGACCCAGTCGAGGCAAGAGCCTGGCTAAAGGAAATATAAGAATCATTTGAGATTCTAAATGATTGACGAATCACAAAAGACTGTTTTTGTCACTTACCCTCCTAAGAGAGAGGCCACCCGCTGGTGAAAGACCAAGAAAGGCACGGAGCCAGAGGTTAGAATAAACTGATTTAAGTTCAGCCAATTGTTTTCAGGAAAGTACTTCCCAAGGTTATGGAGATAGTGTAAAAGCTTTAGAGCCAGAATAAAGGCAGACGAGTATGATGAATTATGAATCTAAGTTGTAAAAGTTGTCAAGATTCGTTCTGAGGACACAAATCCAGAATGACGGGATGTTTGAAATCAATGCTTATGTTGTGTTGGTTCATGAAATAATGATAAGAGAAAGGAAAATAAAAAGAAACTGAAGTGGAAAGGAATATAAAGGCAATATAGTTTGAGGAATGATAAGGGAGTTGGGTATGAGGAAACCCTAAAGACTCGTAGCAATAGAAATAGAAAAGTATGTAATCGTCAGGATAAGGGTGATTCACCATGAGTTAAAATTGATGGTTGAAGGCTAAGAGATACATATATTTTATCCCCTATAAGTTGGGAGGATTCGAGGAAACCTTGAGATAGTTCGAAGGATAAATAATGAGACGCGGATAGACTGAGGAGACAAGGAAGTAAGAAATTAGGAAAATTGGATGAAGGAAGTGACCTTCAAGAATGTGAAGTGTAAGACTGGTGGCTTGATACCCAGAAAGGGAGACGCCAGGTATGAAAGATATCCCAACATTGAGATGACTATTGAGATAACAACAAAAGTAAATGAGGAATTTTTAAGAAGAAGTTCACGTTGAACACGACCAATATCTTCTAGAACATCCCTGTTATCATTACTGAATCAGGAAAGAAAAGTAGATAACCGTTGTTATCTTTTGGAGGCCATATTGATTGACCTCATTTTGAATACAAATGTTATTGTGAAATTAGGCATATGCTATCGAGATGGGAATGATTGAATAAGATACCCTTATCAGGGATATATGACTTGATTTATCCATGTAAGGATGCAAGTACCCTTTTAAAGGTGGAATTAAGGACATAAACTCAATAGCTTGAGATGAACCATGGGGGATGCATAAAGGATGGCATTTCACCCTTAATAGGGACATTATGAGTTTGGGTAGTATGGAAAGAAGGACCAAGGTAACAACAACCTTTAAAGATCAGTAGAGAAATTTTTCAGAAGTATATAGACAATGATTCTGGTATTAGTAAATGGTATCTTGATATGCCCTATTCCTAAGGAGTACCGGATGAAGAATTTAAGGATAACCTTAGAGGTTTTAGAAGGAAAAAGGTAATATTCAAAGTTCTCAAGAATAGAAATTTTGATAAAGAAAATATGACATAATTATAATAATGCCGGGTGGGCACATGTTGAACCATAAGAAAGTATAGATCGACCCAATGAAGGTCGAGATTGGTGAAAATGAGAAGGACCCAAGATAAGAGACGTCCTAAGTATGATCGAGAGTCAGTCGTGGCAATGTTCACATCTAAAGACTAAGGCAATGACTTATGGAAAAATGGTGATTTTTCTCACCAGGATTTAAGAGAAGCATTTTCACATAAGCAGTGATTAAAATGAGGTAGAAAATTTAGTTGGAGGTGGTTAAAATTACATTGATTGTAAGGAAATTTTACTATCAGGAAAGGCCAAAGAGGTGGCCAACACGTTAAGTGTAAGAGGACCATTATCGGCGCTCGTGCCAGAGGAATACAGTGATAATGGTTAATTCCGTGAAGGTTGTATTATGGTGTGAAAGATTGACATTCCTTCTGATGACTGTGCGGTACTCAACCGTAATAGTAGTTTGGTAAAGATTTAATTCATGTAATCGCCGTGAGCGGGCATTCTATCTTAGAAGATCCTATCTTGAGAATAAGCCAGGACCATGTTTCAAAAGGACTAAAACAAACCTTTGAGTTAAGTCTTCTATTGAAGACATATGATTAAGAATGGTATTAACCTGCTATCATTGCTTTCATTGAAACTCTTCTGCAATTTTATCTGCTTCATGACATATGCACGTCAAGTTCAGGAGTGTTCTTCATGAATCATGAACGGTGATCATGTTACCTCCTTAGAAGAATTCGATACGATATGTATGGACTCTGTATGGTTAGAAATTAAGATTTCATGGAAAACGAATGACTATAGTAGGTCCGTGGTGGACTATAGGAATGCATCAACGATTCTTGAATAATGAGCCGATTACAACCGTGAGAGTTGTATTGTAATGGATGTTGAGATTGAGTACCACTAATCGGGTCGTGGTGATGTATAAGTTATTAATGATAGACCAACTAAGCCGAACATTTACCCATGATATACTTATTCCTTCTTATGAATAGAGAGTCGTATTACTATACGAGGAAGGTTGTGATGCAAGCATTGAATTCTAATACGATGATGTCTAGAATGAGATCCCAGATTCGATTTTCGATGTCGAGGGAGTTTCAAAGGTGATTGTGTATAAGCTCGAGCAAGTGCATGGGTTCATAGAATGATGGACGGAATAGAAAAAAAATATTTAGGCATGTGAAATACGATGCTATAATACTTGATGTTGATTTATATACATATATGTTTTGTTATCCTATGCTAACCTCTATAGTTTAGAGGTAGATTCCAAGCAAGATATTTTGTGGAAGTATATTTTATATATATACAATTCTCTTCAATTCATTCTTTTCTCTCCTTTTAATTTTGTATAAGCTGAGAAGAACAACCCTTCCAGAAGGGGAGGTATTGTCGAATGACTATCTATCTGTGTGATAGAAGCCTAGTAGGATACCACATATTGTTTAATTGCTTGTCAAGTACTAAAGGCTGGCCACCTTCTGTACTAACTATGCAATAGAACAAGTGTTCATGATCATAGTGATCTCTCAACAAATTCCTTTACCTCTATATGATGCATCAAGCTTTCGAAGATAGAAGTAGTTAAAAAAGGAGTAGTATGAGTATGGTGGTATTCGGAATGGAAACACATTCGTGATACTAAGGTTGACGCGTGTATTAAAAGGTTATAGAATGCTAACGAGCAAAGGTGTAACCAGTATAGTATTATGTACAGAAGATAGTAACGATTACGAACTGGAAAAGAGTGGGTATTGAGAAGCAAAAGCTATAATGCTAGAAGCTATGATGAGAGTCTATGCGATAGACTTGAAAGAATTTGGAATGATCACTTAGCACGTATCGAGTTTTCTTACAATGATAGATGGTATGTCAATATCGAGATGTCGCCTTATGAGATCCTTGAGGGAAGACAATGTCGATCTCCCTTATGTTAGGATGAAGTTGTAGAGCGCAAGATGCTCGGACCCGCAGTAGTCCAAGGAACCAGGGATATAATAGATCTAATCAGAGGATGGCTAGTAGTAGCCCAAGATGGACATAAGAAGTATGTTGAATTGACACGAAAGGACAAAGAATAGGAAGTAGGGGACCTAGTGTTGTTATAGGTATTCCCTTGGAAGGGATTAATGAGGTTCGGAAAGAAAGGGAAACTAAGCCCAAGATACATTGGACCTTTTGAGATACTAAGACGGATTGGGAAGTTGGCTTACGAGCTAGCCTTACCCCCGAACCTATAACAAGTTCATAATATGTTTCATGTGTCAATGCTAAGGAAGTATTATCGGGATGCCAGAAACATAGTGGAGTACGAGCAGGTGGATATGCAACCAGATCTGACTTACATGGAGAAACCAGTTAAGATTATGGATAAGAAGGAGCAGGTGCTTCGGAACAAAGTGATCAAACTAGTTAGAGTGCTATGGCAGAATCATAATGTGGAAGAATCAACTTGGGAACTAGAGAGCGCAATGCTAGAAAAGTACCCCCATTTGTTTTCAATTTGATTCCGGGACGGAATCCTTTTAAGGAGGGGAGACTGTAATAACCCCAAAATTTTGGACTTTTTGTAACCCTTATGAATAGTGATTTTGCTTATTATGCTGAATAAGAAAACTTTTCATGTCACACTTTGTAGGGGTTCTTTCATTGTTATTCTGAGATCTTATTAGTACTCTATATGGTATATAAGTGTATGTAAAGATCGTCAGAATCCAAATTCGAACACTTTGATTTTTCCCGAAAATCCACCAGATACCGAAAGGATCGAGTATAAGGTAATAGGATAAAAAAAGATTTAAATTCAAGGATTATAAGAGAGGATCATAAAAAGAATATAATGTATTGAGAAAGGTTAAGGGAATCCAAGTAATAAGATCCCGGGTATGATCCCTCAAACGATAAACGAAAACGAAAGTTAAGCGAACCGTATAACAGATCAGCGATCATTAGCCAAGTAATTAGGAGTTAATCAAAGAGGTTAGTGATGATGATGTCATCACACCAACAAGAAGAAGACAAGTGTGGGAAGATGACATAAGAGGATGACATAATCATGACACAATGGGAAGGAATTGTTGGTTGATTATAAGCCACACAAATTTTACCATGGTAAAAGGTTAATTAACAACAAAAACAAAGCAACCAAGCAAACACATTCATTTCTCTTCCCCCCATCTCCTTGCTCACGGTTTTTTGAAGAAAAAAAAGAAGAAAAATTTCCAAACCCAAGCTCCACTCAATCATAATTCAAGAGGTTTGTTTTTTTGGATCCTATATTTCATAACTAAGAAGACCAAGTAGTTTGAGTGCTTGAATCAAAGGTTTTCTATCTCAAACAAATCATTTTAGTTTAGGGTGAATAGTAACTTTCAAGAACAAATTTTTGATTCTTGATTTTATTTGTAAGGTCAAGGTAGCTTAAGCATAGATAAAGGCTTCCATGGGCATTCCAAGGATCTTTCATGGATTAAAAGCTTAAAGGAAGGTATAAAACTTCAAACCCTAGTTTTACTTTGAATATTTAGGAGTGGTTTTGATTAATATAGTTCATGAGAAGCATGATGCTTGTGTGTTTAAAGTTTGATTGGGTTTGTAGTGATTGGATTTTAATTGAGGTGTTGATGATTGTTAATGGAGGAGTAGTAGTTTAAATGTTTAAGCATGAACTGAACCTTGTTTGATTTAGTAGTTTGGTTGAATTTGAAGATAGTATGATATTGGATTCAATTGAGATTATTGGGATTATTATGACTGAAATCAGTAGCATTGATGTGTATCTTGAATTGTTGTTGATTGGTAGTTGGATTGATATGATTTGGAATGGTAAAATTTGGGAAATCGCGTAAACATAGCCGTCGTAATGCCCGATTTACCTTAGACTGTTTTGTTCTTAACTTCAGGACAGTGAACTCACTGTTAGATTCTGACCATTGCCATGTTTAGATAGCTCATATTACGAGCTTCGTTTTGATATGTGGTTCACTTGAATCCGATGTGTGGTTTAGGAGAAACGACCGTTTTAAGTAACGACATTTCGCGAACGAACCATTACCCCTCGCCTTACTTTGAAACCTTGGTTAAGGTCCTTAAATGACTAATTGGAGTATTCAACAATTATGTAAAGTGTATTAGGCAGTTGGTAGGGTACTCGCGAAAGAATCGCCTTAAAATTCTTAATGGTTAATTTATTAAAAATGGTGGAGCCGAGGGTACTCGAATGACTTATGTGATTCATTAAGCGTAGAAGTGACCATAAGCTAACATTAAAGTTCAATTGGTTCAAGTCTAGTTTCTTAAGCGAGCGGGGTTTAATTCCGACTTATGTTGTTGTTCATAGGTTATCGGACCCACTCTAAGCTTAAGTCTATCCGGGAGCACTCAGGCAAGTTTTCTACCCGTTATACTGTTGTTGTGATGTATATATGTATATGCATTATCTTGTGATAAGTGCATTATTGTTATTAGCAAATCTTGCGATATATTGGAGCATGTTGATATGATATATATGCATGCCTATTTCGTAATCTTGATATCTAATTGTTGATTCAATTGCTTATAAGTTGCATAATACCTATGCTAGAGATAAGCAGTAATTGCGTATACCCTTAGTATAGGGGACCCGAAGGTGAACATTTTTCTAAACCGGGAGTCGATGTTCCCGAGTATTATATATATATATATATATATATATATATATATATATTCATATATATATGGATATAGTTTTCAAAACTATTAATCGAATAAAGTTTATTCGATAACTTTATATTATTAATGAATATTACTTTGAATATTCATTCGAGGACCTATGACTCGGTTTATTTTATTTAATGAATATTATCTTGAATATTCATTCGAGGACTTATGACTCTGTTTATTCTATTTAATGAATATTATTTTGAATATTCATTCGAGGACTTATGACTCCGCTTATTTACTAAATAATATTCTTTATTTTATTAAAGAATAATGTTTCGATAATCAAACTTATTTTCGATTATTCAAATAAAGATCGTACTTCGTATAAGTATATCTTTGGTTATTTATTATTCATTTCAAGTACGAGTTTTAAAACTTCTACTTCAAATTATTTATATAGAGATTATCCTTATGGGAATATTATTTAAATAACAATATTCAGATATTTTCTAATATATCGGGACTGATTTATTTCATTAAATCAGCATTACTCCAAATATTCTTAAAAATGTTCTCGAGTCTTCAAAATGATTTTAAAAGTTAGAGCGGATCCCAAAACTCATTTTTATATTTAAGATCTTCCTTTCAAAGGGGATTTAAATACTCGCTCAAAACCTGAGGGATCCGGATCTGTGGTGTATTTTATATTCGCAACGAGGTTGCTGTTTTGATAAATGAATTGATTACTTACCCAACGTTCGGGAAGTAAGTCCATCTATTGAGTCGGCATAAGCAACATGGGCTCAGTGGGCGTCCATGAAAGTGTAAGTGGCTCAGTGGGAGTCCATCAAATGCGTAAGTGGCTGAGTGGCAGTCCAGCATAAGGTCCTATTGCGGCCAGGGTGATGACCAGTGGGGAATTCGTCCATCTACTAGTAGAAAAGGTTACTTATTGGTATCTTTGCCTGATCAGCAAGATATCAGGTTTATGCCAAGGTTTTCTCCTTTCCAAAATTCATTGGATATTGCAACTCTATTTATAATTTTCATAAAAGAGGTTTTCAAGGAGTGTATGAAATGTATATATATATATATAGGTGTATATATATATCAGGACTTAATGAAGTATCTCGTAACTTCAGTTCTTTCAAATGATATTTCAAAGATTGAATCTATTCAAGTCTTATCTTGTAGTCTCATCAGTGTGATGAACTTTTGAAACTAATTGTAACTTGAACGGTGGTAGTTCAAGTAGTATTCGGAAAAGATATAAGTATATTGGAGTATCTTGTAACTTCATCTTTTGAACTTATATCTAGTAAATGATTATCTTATGCATGTCAAAGATTTTTAGAAAAACGTTGAGACAAGGTTAGATATATGAGATCACCTTGCAAAGATATTTTTATACAGTTATAAACTGGAACTCTGTGTATATTATACATGTCAGAGGATTTCAAAGATTGTGAAAAGTATATATGTATGTATATACTGAATATTTTATGACTTGGTCGCGTTAAGATATCAACTTGGTTCATTTCTTCTTAACCAAGACTTTCTTGAGTACTATGAGAATGCTCATATATTGTAAATTATTATACATACTATTTCGGTGGGCTTGTTGCTCACCCTTGCTTTCTTCTTTCATCACACAACATCGGATAGACAAGATGAATAAGACCAAGCTCCCAATTCACAAGCGGATAGGAAACATTCCGCAGTTTCCTACAGCGACATCTGAGGTAGGAACTACCAATAGGCTAGGCTTTCAACTTTTGATGTACCAGACTTATGTATCTTTATGAATTGTAATAATGGCAAAGAAATGTAAATTTATTCAGAAACCCTTTTAAGGTGTAATGACATATAATTGTGGAATAAAATGACTCGTGTTATTTTTGGATATTCATCTCTGAGACTATAACTTGTGGTGCGTGTGTTTATTGCGGGATCACAGTACGGAGTAGTTGATTGTTTATTAAGATTGGGTGTTATTAAGGGAAATGGAACTCGTGACAAACCGGATCCCCGACCCCGGATTTCAAGGAACAAATATGCACTTGTGATGGTGGATGATTTCTCAAGATACACTTGGGTATAGTTCATGCACTCTAAAGATGAAACTCCACATATCATAATTGAGCACATAAAGGAGATAGAAAAACTGGCTGAAGATCAAAACTGTGTGAAGAGATTGAGAAGTGATAATGGAACAGAATTCAGAAATACAACACTGAGTGAATTCTGTAAAAGCAAAGGCATTGTTCAAGAATTCTCTGCTGCTAGAACACCTCAACAAAATGGGGTAGTTGAGAGAAAGAACAGAACATTAGTTGAAGCTGCAAGAACAATGCTGCAAGATGCCAAGTTGCCAACTAGTTTTTGGGAAGAAGTTGTTAACACTGCATGCTATACTCAAAACATATATCTCATTAACAAGATTCATGGAAAATCACCTTACTCAATCATGTTTAAGAGAAAGTCTACTGTAAAGCATCTTCATGTGTTTGGAAGCAAGTGTTACATTTTAAAAGACAACTGTGAATATGTGGGAAAATTTGACTCAAAGGTTTTTGAAGCAATTTTTCTGGGATATTCATTGGAGAGAACTGCCTACAAGGTTTATTTAATTGATCAAAAGAAAATTATGGAGAGCACAGATGTGACCTTTGATGATGAAAAGTGTCCATGCTTGGAATGCCTTGATGAAAATGAAGCTAAAGTCCATGCATTTGAAAACCTCAACATTAACAGTGATTCTGATGAAGAAGATGAAGCCAATGCACAATAAATGATGAATGAAGAGACTATTGAACAGGAAAATCATGAAAATAGAAACTCATCTCATACACCTGAATTTGATAGCACAAACTCAGGGGGAGATAGAGAAGAAGAATCTACCAGTCATACAAATAATGAAGAAAAAGATGAAGGCACCAGTCGATAAACTCACACAAAAAAGTAGGATAGAAGTCACACTAGAGAAGCAATTATTGGTGATCCAACTGCTGGATCCTAATTGGATATATGCTATGCAGGAAGAGCTGAATCAGTTTGAAAGAAAAAAGTTTGAGAGTTAGTTTCTGCACCAAAGAACAGAAGTGTAATTGGAACAAAATAGGTGTTCAGGAACAAGATGGATGAAAATGGTATAGTTACTAGAAACAATGCAAGGTTGGTTGTAAAAGGCTACTCACAAGAAGAAGGAATTGATTATGATGAAACTTTTGCTCCAGTTGCAAGACTTGAAGTAATAAGGATTTTTCTAGCATTTGCTGCTCATTCAAACTTCAAAGTGTATCAAATGGATGTCAAAAGTGTCTTTCTAAATTATGAGTAGGAAGAAGAAGTTTATGTGCAACAACCACCTGGATTTGAAGATCCAGAATTTCCAGATTTTGTGTACAAGCTACTCAAGGCTCTATATGGACTAAAGCAGGCACCTAGAGTTTGGTATGACACATTGTCAGTATTCTTACTTAAACATGGTTTCACTAAAGGCACTATAGATAAAACTCTCTTCTACAAGAAGCATGGTGATGATAGGATCCTAGTTCAGATTTATATGGATGATATCATCTTTAATTATACCAATGAAAAGCTTTGCCAAAGATTTTCCAGGCTTATGCAGAGTGAATATGAAATGAGTATGATGGGGGAATTATGTTATTTTCTTGTACTTCAAGTCAGTCAAAGGAATGATGGAATCTTCATCAGCCAAACTAAGTATGCCAAAGATTTATTGAAAAAGTTTGGTATGGTTGATTGTTCACCTGAATCTACACCAATGTCTACAACAACAAAGTTGGATGAAGATAAAAAGAGCAAAAGTGTAGATATTTTAAGCTATAGAGGGATGATTGGATCATTGCTTTATTTAACTGCAAGTAGACTAGACATCATGTTTGCTACATGTCTGTATGGAAGATTTCAAGCCAATCCAAAAGAGTCACATTTGATGGATGTAAAGAGGATTTTCAGATATTTGAAGGGGACTCCAAACTTGGGATTATGGTATGCTAAGGGAACTGGTTTTGAAGCTGTTGGCTACACAGATGCAGATTTTGCTGGATGCAGGGTTGATAGAAAGAGTACTAGTGGAAGCTGTCAATTTCTAGGACAAAGACTTGTATCCTGGTATAGCAAGAAACAACAATCTGTGTCAACTTCTACAGTAGAGGCTGAATACATAGCTACAGGAAGTTGTTGTGCTCAAGTGCTTTGGATTAGAAATCAGCTAATGGATTATGGCCTAGTGTTACACAAAATTCCAATTATGTGTGACAATACTAGTGCTATATCTATAGTGGCTAATCCAGTCAATCACTCTAGAACAAAGCACATTGATATAAGATGCCATTTTATTAGAGAACATGTTGCAAATGGTACCATTGAGCTCATTTTTGTTCCAACAGAAAAACAATTAGCTGATATTTTTACTAAACCTTTGGATGAAGCAACTTTCACTAGACTTGTAGGTGAAATTGCAATGCTTAATTATTCATCCTAAGGTAAGAACTCAGCTAATGTTTTGCAGCAGATTAATTTCTAGTAAATCAACATTTATTTGATTTAACTGGAAATTAATTAAAATATGAATTATAAATATTTCAGAAATCTCTGCATATTTATTTTTCAAAAATTCAAAATTCATCTTGGAATTTTTCAAAATTCTAAGTAAACTGCTCATTTGTTAATTTACATCCTTAATATGTAAAATCAACACAAGGCAGAATCAAAGTGATAAAAAGTATATAGAAAACTGAGTTCTCGATAAGTCTAACTGACTTATCGACAAGTCATTTTGAGACTACTCGAGTGAGTTCTCGATAAGTCAATTTACTGACTTCTCGAGTGACTTCTCGATAAGCTTTATTATGACTTATCGATAAGTCATTGTAGAGTTCTCTATAAGTAATAACTTACAGAGTTCTCTACAAGTATAATTTCTAGACTTATAGAAAACTCAGAACTAAAATAATTTAATCCAATAAATTATTTTGGTAAAATACTTTTGGCAAAATTATTCTGATTTTACTTTTATTGATTCAAGTAAAAATTTGAATCAAATTCAGGTCATTTTGGACAAACTGGGTATTTATTTGACATTTCAATAAGCTTATTTTTAGTTCTCTACAAGAATAGATAAAATGACTTATCGATATGTTTTTCATATTTCAAAATGACTTCTCGATAAGTATATTTTAAACGTCTATTTTTGACTTCTCGACAAGCCATTTGCTTTTACTATAAATACCCAGACATCTCGATACATATACATACTTACACATTCGAGAACTCTAAGTGACCTAGCTTTTTTATTCCAAAACCGATTTCTCTCTCGTTTTCACTCCTTTCTCACTAATTCTTCTTACCCACTAAACTTCATACTCAAAACAATGGCAGCAAACAATATTGTACCTTTCATCCCAAAGGAGACCAACTTCCTTGCATTTTTAGATGTAAATCAAGCACCTGAAACTTTCAAATATTTTGTCAAGTTCTTATTTGACACCTACTTTGTAGGGGCTCTTACTGCTAATCTTATGCTTTACTTGGATGTGTTAGGGGATTTTTGGAACACAACAGTAACAAGGACAATTATGCATGAGAACCAGGCTGTATCAATTGTGATAAACTGCACAATCAAGGGCCAACAGGTGGAGATCTTTGAGGATGATGTCAATATGGCATTGGGAATACCTACTAATAAGCTGGTGGAGGCTCCAACTCAGGATTAACTCTATGAATTTATAGACTTCATTAACTATTCTGAGAAGATCAATCTGTCAAGCATGAACAAGAAGCACCTGAGGAGAGAATGGTCCTTCCTGTTTGATTCAGTGATAAGGGCTTTCACTTGCAGGAAGTCAGGGTTTGACAACATAATTAGTGTTGTCCAGAAACTGGTTTACTCAATGGCTCACAACAAACAGCTCAATATAGGACACTATATACTGGAGAAATTGAGCTCCAGGCTAACAATTCCATTGGAGTCAAGAGGTAAGGAAATCTTTCTTCCTAGATTCATTATGTCTGCTTTAAACCATAAAGTCAATGATATACATATGCTTGAAGGAGTAAATAGGTCATTAATTGGAAACTGTAAGCAAGTGTCCAAAATTCTATTTGGATCACTTATTACTAAGAATAAGGTTCCAGTGGGTCTTAAGTTAACACCTTTCATGATTGAAAGATTTAAGACCTACCCTTATTCCATGCCAGACATGAGAACCAATGCAAGCCAACCTAGTGCAACAATGGTTCCTGAGCCTATGGAAGCACAAACACAGGCACACCCACAGGAACCTACCCATGTTGAACCTATTTCTTCACAACCATTAGCAGCTAGGAAACCAACCACTTTATCCTCTCAAAAGGGTGAAGTGAGCAAAAAGAAGAGAAAGGAGATAACCCTCATAGTAATAGATGAGAGTGGTGAAGATCAAACACAAACTGAGTCACCCTTGTTCAGAAAACCAAAGAAGGTTAAGAAATCTGAGCTGACCACTCAAACCACCTCTGTATCCTCCCAAAAGGATGCAATTGTAAAAATGGGGACTAAACAGACTCTAGATACATCCTCTCAACAAGGTGTATCTATTTAAAAGAGCAATCTCCCCAATGCATCTTATACAGAGTCTGCACAAACAACACTTGAACAAATTCAAGTGTATGGTAGAAGAAATAAGGATGGCACACACAGTGAGAGCACATCTATTGAAGCTCCCTCACTTACTCAGGGGGAGCTGCCAACACTCACTACTAAACAATAATTCTTAATCTCTCAAATGTCTTCTTCACATACAACACTTGAATCCATTTCTCAAGTGCAAGCTCATTCAAGTGACTTGGTTCAAGAAACCTTGCTCACCACTCAAACACTAAAATCAGATGGTGAGAGGCTACTAGGTGGGGTAGACCTTGATGATACCATCAAAACCATGAGGGGTTCATCAGTTTTTACTGAAGACCCCATGAATGTTTCAAATGCACCTTCATGTGCAAATCAGCCTTCACAAGCTGTTAGGTTTGAGGGTAGTACTCCTGAGGGGGAGCTATCTATATCCTCTCTAATTCAATTGGAGGTTCCTGTTCAAGGAATAACTCCCCTCAAAACCCTAGCAGAAATTGCATTAGCAGTTGATGCTAGGAGTACAATTGCCAATGACCCTGCTATGGGAGAGGCAAGTTTATCACATTCATGTGACAGTGCTTTGCAAGAAGCACAAGGGTTTGAGACAGGTGCACATGACAGTAACCCAGTCAAATCCCCTCTAATTCAATTGGAGATTCCCACAACTAGTGTGGAATAACAACTTGTCATAACCACAGTACCTATTGTGAGTCAAACTGTGACCTCTATTATAGGTGGTTCTGATCCTTCTCACCCACCTTCAATATCACAACCTCAACAACCACATCTTCTTTCAAATTGGCTACAAGAAGCTGCACCTTTATCTAATCTGGAAGATTTTAGGGTTGATCAGCTTGCAGGACTTGCATAAATCTCTCAACAATTACTGACCTTAGATATGTCTAACCAGGACGATCGAACCATTATGCTCCCCTATCAAACAGATGTCCAAGAACAACAAGACAAAATTGTTAATGAAGCTGAACAGGATGGCAACTGTGATGCTTGGCTGAACAAGGACTACAATCTGGAAATGGAGGGTGTTCTAGCTAAGTTCAGGGAAGATTATTTGACTATTTTAGGCAACAATGCTAAAGCACTGACTCCTGGTCAAGTTTATCATGCCATTAATGAAGTTTCCAAGGCTCAACTCAAAGCTTTCCATCTCTTTAGAAAAGCACTAGAACTCAAATTGATTGGTCATGAAGACAGGGTGAGGAAAATGGTAAATGAGAAGATGGATGAGATTATACCTTCTCAGGTCAAGATCACCTCAAAGTTTCAACACTTTGTTGACCAAATGAAAAGACCATATTTGACCACTATGAAAAAAGATGTCAAAAATCTCAGACAGTCTTTTATTGCTCTTCATGAAGTGGTCCAACAACAAATCACTAATTTCAATGATACAGAGATCAAGCTAGACCAGCTTCATCAGACCAGATATGAGCCTTCTACTTTGCTTATGAATGGAATCAAACAAGCAGTAGAAGCAACTTTTGGCTCCTCAACATCTATCAGTTCTCATCAACCTGCCTCAACCTCTATAAATATTCAAATCCAGGCACTTCAAGGTCAAGTCAACACTCTGCAAACTTCAAATGACCAGCTCACAGCTCAGGTACATGCTCTCACTACACTGGTGAAGAGTCAACAGGCTGACATTCAAGCCTTGGTGGACTCCCACAAGCACCTACAAATGCAAAATTCCGTTGCTTTGGGAGCCATCATGGGTAAGCTAAACATCCCATTTCATGTACTTCCTGAAGCTGTGAGGCCCGAAATCCCTACTCCCCTTCTCATGCCTGCCAACAAGACTAAGGGGGAGATTGAGGCTAGGCTATCAAGATCAAGATCATCTACTCAAAATGTCCAAGCTGCTGAAAAGAGCATAATTCAAGAAGTAGATATTGGTATGGAGAGGCTCATTAGGGCAGCTGAGGGACCAAGTCTGAGCAGGGAATTTGATGAATTGCTCAAGGCTCTCAGGGCTTCTCTCAATAACAATTTCTTCACCTACAAGAAAGCCTTGGACATGACAATAAACTCAATAAGGGTGATCTTGGTAACAAAAGACAACTTTTAGGAGAAGGGGATTGTGGTCAACATAAATGACTCATGGGTAGACAGGTGTATGCAGGTATCCCTCAACTATCTTATCTCTAGGAGGGCATCTGAGTTGGACATTCTGATAAGCAAATTCAGAATAGTGATTCATGAAGACACTCTCTTGCTAACTCAATTGAAAAATGCTCAAGTGGCTGCTTTTCCTGAAGCATACCTACAACCAAGCAAGGGAGTTGCATACATCTGTCCTACCACCAAACATTTCAAACACTTTCGATTTCCCAAACAGTGTGTCATGGCCAACAAAAAGCTTATCATGATTATGGAAACTGAGTTGAAGTCCAAGAAAAACAAAACTATTGAGGATGAAGAAATGATTAAGTTGTTGAAGAGGTATCTAAGAAATCCAGAAGCTAACTTGCCTAAAACTCAAATCAATAAGGATAACTTGGATGATGATGAGCATAAAGATGATCAAAAACCTTCTGGCTCAAATCCAAGTCAATCCTCCAAGGCAACTGGTAGCAAGGATAAGAAGCAAGAAGAGAAGAAAGATGTTGATAAGAAGAAAGGAAGTGAGAGGAGAAGCAAGAAAAGACAAGATGGCTCAGAACCACATCAAACCCTAAAAATCCAAACAAATCTAGCTCAACCTTCAAAACTATCAAACTCCAACATCAAACCACCTTAAACCTCTAAGCCTAAATTCCTATACAAACAAACTGCTAACACATTTCTAAAAATACCAATCACCACATGCCAAACATCTCTCAAGAAAATCACAAACCTACCTTCTGTCAAGCCATCACACAAAACTTATTTCAAGTCCGTTGGGAGAAAACCTAAGAAGGCTAAGCCTACTGAAAAAATTGAAGTCACTGAAAGGGCCATCTGGAATTGTTTCAAGCAGAAATTTTTTTCTACCTTTAAATTGGTGCATTTTAGATGAAGACTATTTTCAACAACTAGCTGAGGAAATAGTTAGAGTTTGGGTTGTTACTCTAAGGGAAGTGAGAATCTACTATGAAGATGGATACTTCACATTTCTAGGCTGTACCTTGATGGACACTCTCTCTCCCATAAAAATTAAAAGAGTGATAAGCTTATTTAAGGATAAGGATACTGCTACAAGAGCATGGAGATCTGTTTTAGCTGAATGGTTGATTGAAAGGGAGGAAATAAGAGCAAGGAATAAAGCTGAATCTGAGGAGAGGATAAGGAAATATAATGAGGAGATTGAAATGAAATGTACATGAAAAGATTAGAAGAACTCAAGACCAAAGGAATGAGCAGAATTTATAAAGATGAAAAATTTCTAAATATCAAAGCTGGAAAATTCACAAGATTTAGGATTGATTTGTTAAATGGTTATCCAAAGGCAGACAGACTTAAACTTGTGGAAGCTCTAAGCGAGACATCAATCATAGAAGAACTTGAAATTCTTGTTTACTTAAAGGATCTCATTAGAGAAGAAACAGAAGCAAAACAGTCTTTACCTGATGCTTGTAACTATTTAAACTCTGTAAATCACCTAATGTATAAATGCTACAATTTTGTCAATTTTTATGTATTAGTCTTATTTTCCATTGAAGCTTGGGGTTAGTCTTGTTAACAGACATGAATTTATGTTAAGCAATCTTCTCACAAATTGGGGGAGATTGTTGTGCAAGACATGTCTTTACTATAACAAGACTAAGTCAAATTGACAACCCTAAGTAAGTTGTATTGTAATCTTAGTTTGCATTTTGTATTATAACATTTAAAGTCTGTAAAAATGTCAAAGAGCAGACTGAAGTCTTTTTCTATAAACAGTATCAAGCCTAAAAATTCTATCTGAAAGAAGATCAAAAAGATCATGCCTTAGAAGAATTATGAAGAAACTTGGAGTTGAATAAATCTGTTTTGAGAAAAATGTTCTAAGTCAAGATCTCTACAAGTCACATATTTAATGTTATAGAGAAGTCATTCGAGAAGTCCATAATGACTTATAGAGAAGTCATGAAAGCTACTAGAGAACTCAGAGATATCGACAAGTCAAATTGAAGACATGAATATTGGAGATATCGATAAGTCATTTTTTCACTAGAGAACTCAGAGATATCGACAAGTCAAATTTCACTAGAGAACTCAGAGATATCGACACGTCAAATTTCAATAGAGAACTCTGAGATATCGACAAGTCAAATATCACTAGAGAACTCTGAGTTATCGACAAGTCAATTAGTCACTAGAGAACTCAGAGATATTGATAAGTCAAAGTGAAGACATGAAGATGAGAGACCTCGACAAGCTAAATTCTCTTATAGAGAATTCAAAGGCCTCTACAAGTCAAAACAATTATAGAGTAATGAGAGATCTCGATAGATCATTATACTTATCGAGATGTCAAGTTCTCTATATACCAAACTGGAGATCTCGAGGTAAAATTCAAAGTACAATGTGCAGACCAGTTCAATATCCTAGATTAACAATCAACAAACAATCTAATCAAGTTAGATTGACAAGTCTACAAAAGCAGTTTGAAGAGTACAAGATGAAAGGCCAAGATTAACTGGCAGAGTAAAGTCACAGGTGTGCAAGATTAGCAAGATACATTAAGCCAGAAATAGAAAGATTTGATTATCTATAAATAGGGTTTAGTACATGTTGTTGCATGCTGTGTAATAACCAGTATTTACTATTCTATAAAGTAAACACTGGATGCTTTGCAAGGAGTAACAATTTAGCTAAGACAAATCTTGTATTCACTTAAGGAAGAAGCTAAGCTCTTTATCAACAAAGAGCCTAGAAATTTTGTAGCAAAACATTCTTAATTTTAATATAAAATTAAGTGAGTTTTGAAAGATCTGTGTCCACTGTTCTTGTTTAATTTCA
Organism: Apium graveolens; assembly: GCF_009905375.1. Taxonomy (NCBI): domain Eukaryota; kingdom Viridiplantae; phylum Streptophyta; class Magnoliopsida; order Apiales; family Apiaceae; genus Apium; species Apium graveolens. The sequence continues at coordinate 279,772,911 of NC_133655.1, forward strand.
GTATTAACACAGTTCACCACAAGATTTAATTTACTTTGTTCACCACCTTAAATATTCAAGAAAAGCAGAAAAACACAAAAACACATTCACCCCGTGTGTGATTCATTATCTAACAATGTTGATTTAATATCACAATTTTTTTACTAGAATGTTGGAAACCTACTTTAGCAAATGATTCAACTTCGATAACATTAGTATTACACATTGATGTGAAATTTTATTATTATTATTATTATTATTATTATTATTATTATTGTTATTGTTATTGTTATTAATATTATTGATAATTTTTATATTTTTTGAAGCAAATGCTAGTCTACTCTATGCGGATTTCAGTATTTACAATTAATACTGTCATTTTTAAATAAGAAATGGAATTAAATATATGAGAGTTACATATATTTGTTTAGTGACTAATGACAAAAGGAATTACAAATAAAAGTATTAATTATACTGATTGTAAAATTGAATAATAATTCTAGGCAGTAACATATTATGGGGGGAGACATTGAAGGTTAAACCTATATATAGAGGATTATTTCCTACAAGAAAATGTATCCAAACATAACTTGTTCACTCTATTTCTAGAACCCCATAAAACATATTTTTCTAAAACTATATTGCATGTCTAAACTACACTTGTATCAGATCGATGTTAAGTATGTCCATACTTAAAATAATCGTAAAACTAATTAAGAAATATTGTTTTTTTACAAATGAAATATGTCAAGTCAAATAAATCTATTGCACAATATGAGATACATCAAACTTCCTACTCTTAATATGATAAATTTAAGAGTTCATATTCCACATTACTCATTTTTAATATTTTTTTTTTAGTTTTGCGATATAGATCCGTTATGTAAATCTTACATCTTGGCATGATTATTAAATATAGTTATTAGATTTAAAATGAGATAGACATTTTTTTCATTAACTGGCATTTTTGGAATATTAAAAGGTACTAGCAACTTTGGTTGTAGTTGAGAAAAAAAATTATAATCTTTATGCAGTTTCAAAATTGTAACTAAAAGAGATGATATTATTTTGGCATGTACTCCCATTGTCCCATTCATTTCTATACACTTTCCTTTTTTGGATGTCCCATTCAATTGTATACATTTCAAATTTACCAAAAATAGTAAAAATTTAATAATATAAAAATCAACTACATCCACTACTTACTCAAACTACACTCACTTTATCCATTAGATATTGATTGGTCCAACCACTTTACCCAACTTTATATTTTCTTCTCCCTAAATTATACTTTTTCTTTCTCTCTCATCCCACTATCTTACCAAAATTATCAAAAATAACATTATTTTACTACTATGTCTTGTCCTCCGTGCCCAAACCACTTGTATACAAATGGCTGGGATGGAGGGAGTATGAAATAAAATATTTGTGATTATATATGGTTTTATTATTTGCTGAATTTTTTCATTGAATGAAATGTTTTTTGAGTAAATATCCAGAAAACTTGAAAGAAATAAGATAAGTATCGGTGACAAATTGTTTTGAGATTGTCCATTTAGACAATAGTGAGCAAATTGATGAAGTAAAAAAAGAATTTTGTTGAAAAAAGAGATATTAATGGTTTTGAGATAATATATAAATATCATTGAAAAAATGACTACATTTTATGGACTCCGTGAAAGTGGGAGTCACACTAATTATTTAAATATGACGAATAGTGAATGCATATGATTTGAATTTTTTTGTTAAAATAGACGATATTATACTAGAGAAAATTTCTAGTGGAGCTCTGAATAAAGGAAATGAGTGTAAATGTTAATTTATTTGTTAGCATGATCGTATAAAATATTGGTTATTCGATGGTAGATATTGATTAGTAGTGATTTATTCGATGTATCACGTCATATGTAAAGAATGATTAGATACAATTGACATTCGTTAAAATATATTTACAAATGATATGTAAAGAAAATAATAATCAGATTAATATTTGTGGAAAATTTGGATAAAGTTGGCAACGATACAAAATACATAAACTAAGTCGTACAGTTCGCTTTTTTGAATGTTCCAAGATAAATAAAAAATATACAAACTAACATATTGCTTTTTTCCTTCAAAATATATACAAAAAGATTCGACCAAAAATTTGGACACAATTGAATTGGAGAACTATCCAAATGCACAAACTGAAGTAAACTCCTTAAAAAGCTGGCATGACTCTCCAGCACCTCCTCCTTGTTGATCCTCAAACCCGACATATAAATTTCATCCTTCACCACCTCCGAACACATCCCGCGGATCCACCTCTCCTGATACCCCTCTTGCACACGTGCAATATATGCGATCGTACATTCTTATGTGAGTTGCAACACTCGTACTTGATGACTTAAACTTCCGCGCGGGTGGAGTACGTAATGATTGTCACTTTCTTCTCCTCCGACGGAGGTGACATCACCATAACCTCACCTTTTTGATCTTCCGGTAATCCAATTTTTCATGTCGAACTCGCCGGTCCATTTTCTTCTCATTATACACGGGCTCCGCCATTGCTACTATAACAAATTATATATGCACACAACCAAACATGAAATAAGCATAAAAATCAATCTAATTATAATTCATATATGTCGAAACACAAATATATATAAGTGTATTGACCTATATAAAATCTAAAATCCAACATATATGAATTAAACTACAGTAATGTGAATAACATTAACACACAATTAAATGATAAATAGTGTGCATGATAGATTTCAGGATGTTGGATAGGGTGGTCTCATCCTCATTTCTCCTTTAGGTTGCCCTTGAATGGATATATATTTCAAAATATATTAAAAGTGTTTTTCAGAATATATTAAGCCTTTCGCAAAATGAAATTTTTTCACAATGACTTGAACAATAAATAAACACAATTATGCATTCATGGCAAAATAACAACTAATCATATTTGTAAATTTATGAACAAAATTATTCATCGCTCTAATCAACAAATCACTAAATTCTTAATATTTTATTGAAATGTGCACAACCTTTATTAATGTAAATCTAAAACTAAAAGTGTCCAACATTGATAACTAATATTTTACGCCCAATAATAAATTTCTAAAAACAACTGTAAACCCATGATCATCACTATTCTAGTAAACAGGTTTTGAGGCCCAATTCTTTACTAGGCTACTGTCACTATATTACAAAAAAGGTTCGAGGCCCAATTTATTATAAGTTTGTTAATGAAAAGAAATTTAATATAAATATTTGTACGTAGAATATAGTCCACATACATGCTCTAATATATACAAACATACATATATATAAAAATTAATTCATAGTACAAAATATCGTTAAAATTTATTTACAAATCATTGTAACCTTAAAATCATTGTGAATATAAACTTTTAGTCCCAATTAAAATCACCGTCTTTGTCATTAATATATTTAATTCATTATATTCATAAAAAAATTAATAAGCCCGGAAAATTTTGTTGAAATATGCACACGTTGAGCCCTTTATAAAAGTATATCTAGAACTAGAAGTGTTTTATATTGATAAGAATATTTTCTCCAAATAGAAATTATTTAAAACAACCATAAATAATCATCACTCTACTAGTAAAAAGGTTTGGAAGCCCGATTCATTAGTAGGCTGTCGACATTTTATTATCGAAAAGGCTTTGAGGCCCAATTCAATAATAGGTTGGTAATAAAATGATATTTATTATAAAATATTTGTATCTAGAATATCTGCACTTATATATACGCACACACATATGCACATAATTGTTGTCCTCGCCTCTTCCTATAATAGGTTTTCCCTTTTCTTTATCGGCCACAATCTCATCGTTTAATTTAAAACCTAGTTAAAATCGAATTGATTCTAGTTTATTTATGTCTAAAGAGAACAAATCTTTCGTATTATTCTTGATTTAATATAATACCAAACAAATTCAGATATTAAACTTAGATCTGCTTACAGTTTTTATATGTTATCATTTCGGTTTTTGCTAAGAGGCCCTTATATCATCATTAATTCGTACCCAAAATATTAATTGTTGGGTTGTTGTAAACAATAAAGAAATTGCTCCATGAAGATCGAAGTGAATGAAGAAATAATTCATCGAGTAAGATTTTTATACCTTTATTCAGTTAATGTATCCCCACTATTTATTATGTTAATTGATTCATTTTTATTGAAGACAAAATTATATAATATCTGATGAGTGCTTGATCGGTTTCGATCTGAATGAATTATACCGATCCTGATTTCTTGAATTTAAGTTTACAATTTAAACTTGAAATAATTGTGATTGATATTTTAAACATTACCGATCTAAAACCCAATTCAAAATCTTAACCCGACCCGGATTTAAAAATTGGAGACTCGAAAAATCATTTTAACCGCCCGCAGGGGTTGGCTCAGTTGGTTAAGGAGGGGATAATTATCCTCTTGATCACAGGTTCGAATCCCACGGGAGGAGAATTTATGATTATACCTCCTGAACCAGAGCCTGTCGCTTAAGTGCGGTTTATCTTGGTTCCTGTGGTTTGCAGTCTATTACGTGAGCCTGTGGGGTTTACCCGGTGTGCACCCGAATGATAGTGGCTGCGGGTTCCCTACGATAAAAAAAATCATGTTAACCTAAATTATGTACTAATATATCTTATATTATCTATAATCATATGTTAGATATTCATGATTTAGAGCCGTGTAAATATAATTCAAGTCATCGTAAAAAATAATAGTTTGGTAACATAACTTAATTTTTCTATATTATGTATCTATACTACACCACACTATAATAACTGAAATAGGGTATAATTTGGTTCACCTCTCATTTTAGTTTGTTTGATTATTTTTTCAAATAAATTATTATCAGAATCGTTGGATCCAAATATTAAAAGAATACATTATCCAAGTTCCACATCTACGAAACAACATAGTTTATTTCATTATATTTTCTACCCCTTCCCCCCTCCATAGGATTATTTTTCGTTCCATTTTCTTACATTATTTAGGTTTTCATTAAAGCCTTCAAAGCTTATAAGTTTGTTAAGTGCAATGTAAACAGAAAATTATATTTTTGTTATAATAAACTAGAATCCTAATGCAGAAAGTTAAGGTGCTACATAAAAGACTCCTTTCATTAATTATTATCTCTAGATGTATGGAAGGGAAGAATAAAAATATTAGTTACCAAAATTAGTAAATACGTGTGAATTAATAAATTTCTTTAGGCTAAGTATGTGTGTAGATCATGCTCAATTCCTAAAAAATTAGCAAGCTAGTTGGGTTTGGGACATAATTTTACTATTGTGAATGCAGCAAACACGTGTTTCCACGTGTGGACACGTGTTGACAGTTGTACAATAAAGGACCTACTTTTACGGAAATGTAAAACATGGTAACCAACCACCAACTATGGTCGAAGATGAGGGTTAAACATGACCAAATGTTATAACCGACCAGGTTAAAACCGACCATAGTAGGTGGTCAGTTTTAAGATTCATAACTGGCCATTTTTTGGCATAACCGACCATTTTTTATGGTCGGTTATCCCCCTTTTCCTGTACTGATTGGATTTCAACGACTGTTAGGTCATTGAATATTGTCCTCCTTGAGTAAAGAAAGTAACAGAATGTGCAAAGGGTATTTTTATTCTGTTTGTTTTTTAAGGTATTTTTATTTGTTCTGTATTTTTATGGTTACTAAATATCTAGAACTTGTATATGCGTAGATGTTTCGATTCCGTACAATAAATGCAGAGTGATTTTTTTAGTGAAGAACAAGCTTGAACCCCTACTCAAGGTACTCTTAACATATTGAGAAATAACAAATTTTTGGCTCATGAACACATCAATTACATGGTATTATACGATGAAAGCATATTCTATTGGAGAAGGCATGTTAATACAATCACTTGTTTGAAAATTATAGCTGCACAACCAACTTGTTGCTGGTGGTGGATCAATTCGTAGGCAGTGAAGTACTGGAATAGCGACGTGACGTCTCAAAGAGTTATCCAACGTTACGTTTATTAAATTTTATTGAATTTCCTTGATCTGCTTATGGAGTTACGAGCCATATTTATCATGATAAACTTGTGTGGTGAAATCCAGAGCCAGACCGAGAGCTGCGTTCAGCCTGCTTATGAATTGTAAAAAATGTCAGAGAACTTTGCAATAATATTAGTTACCAAAATTAGTAAATAAGTGTGAATTAATAAATTTATTTAGGCTGAATATGTGTGTAGATCATGCTCAATTCTAAAAAATTGGCAAGCTTGTTGGGTTTGGGACATAATTTGTTTGTTTAAATCATGTAAAAGTCAACTTTATGTGTAGGGACATTTTGCACAGATAATGAAATCAGTTTAAAGAGATGATGCGTCATCAACCAACAATTTCTAATCCTTAAATAAAAAACATTAATGATCGTCTAGTTCAAAAGAACCAAGAGTTGTTTCTTATTCTTTTATGCTAAACGATTTTTTACCTAGTTCACCATACCCCCAACCTCTTATATGTTGATTTTATCTTTCTCTCTCCCTGTATGTTTAGGAATTTCATTTTGCCAAAACATGGTTTACTGCAGTACAATCTTATCCTCAAACTATGAGTGTCTACAAGGAAGAACTATTTACCACACAAAACTCCTCATAGTTAAGGTACCATCCTTAAAGAATTTTAAATTAAAGGAAAGTAAATGTAATATCCCATATTTTCAGAAATTATTATTATTATTATTATTTGAATAATTTTATGTGATTGTTTCAATTTGGAGGGAAAAAATTATAAATATTTTATTCATGTTTCATGGGTTCGTATCTTTAAATGGTTAATGTGCTAATTTATGGTTTGTCTTGATCTTAGTCGATGTTGTGAAAGTATTTTGATTACTTTTACTATATTCAAAACTTTAATTTAAAAGCCGATCATTTTATCGATATCGGTAAATTGAGTTTGCTTTACAATGTTGGGATCAAGTAGATATTTTATCCGCGTCAAAATTATATTTGGTATTTGATCCGGGCTCATTCGGGTAGTGGGTGAATTGTGGAAATATTTAAAAATAGTTTTTAACAACTATTTTGTTATGTGTTAATTGAATAATTATGTATTTATTATTACTTAAAATGTTGCTTGCCATATTTTTTGGATAATTGTTATGTGTCTAAAATGCAATTATATGAAATTATACGCGATCTGGACGTGTGTTTATTAGAGTTTATTACGTGGTACATGTTCTGTCTCGTTCTGTGTGCATTTGCATACGTTATATTTATTTTCAGGATTTATTATTAATTTAGAAAATATTTCAGTTTATCAAAAATTATTGGACCGGGCCCCAACTAGGATATTAAAGCCCACAAAAATTGCATTTTTATTTTTATAAAATTGAAGATCATTAGAATGTTCTGTGTTTTCGTTTTTTTGAATTATTCGTAATTTTTAGGGAATTTTAACATAAATATTGTATTTATTTGAAAATATTTTTTAAAATTTTTCCCTATAATTATTATTTTTGGTTCTAATTATTTTAATTAAGGGATAAAAACACCATTAATTAATTTTTAGGGTATAGATTTTTTGTAAGTATAAATAGTTAAAATTAATTTTGTTTTCATAATTATCTTGAAAAAACTAGAAAAATATCAGAAAATTAGAAAATTGAGTTTTAGGGCAATGGTTTGTTCTTGAGGATTGATTCAATCATTGAAGATGCTAGAGGTGTTTGTTTTTTATCTTGAGTAACGAAATTGAAGCTTGAATCTTCAGATTTCTATTCGTACCATCTGATTTTCTTAAAGGTTACTCGGATCGACTTTTTAATTTTTGGTTCACAATCGTCGATTTGGGTTCTTCGTTCTTGATGATCTTTGATAGTTTTTGAGGGTATAAATTGCTTTTCCATGTTAATTAAAATCGAATTATGTATTATTTATTTATCAGAATGATAGGTCGAGTAAAATGATTTTTATCGTTCATAATTCTTGATTTTCCGAATTATCTGTTAATAATGTAATGTTATGGGCATATGGATTTGATTGTACATGAAACCAACTTTGTTTTAATATATATTTCGTTAATTTTGGTTAAGAATTAAGGAAGTGTTTTCGTCGAATTATCACCGATCATTCTTCGTTCTTGAACGGAGTTGTCGATTCCGGTGTTATTTATTTTTATCATGTTGTTATCTGGACTTCTGGGTTGATATATGTTAGATATATTTGATAATGTCATGGCTGATATGATTTAAGTTTAGTTTTCAGATCTTACTTAACAGGACAAATCAGTAGTTAACTAGGAATCAGTACTTATACTGGAAGTCAGGACTTAAGGATATCAGTACTTATATTATCAGGAGATAATCATCAGAAGATGGATATCAGAACTTAAGTGCTGAAGGACGTTCAGATAAGGACAGTAGCTGATTAAAGGAAAGAAGATCGAGATAAACATAAGAAGAGATATGCATGAAGAAGGAGTTTCGTGAAGAATGGAATACTTGGAAGAAAAGATATCTGATTGATATATGTTAGGAAGCAGAATTATATTCCATATCAATTAGCAATTATCTTGTAACTGTGTAGTATATAAACACAGACATAGGGTTTACACTATGAGTGTTATCATATTCGAGAAGATTATTCATTGTAACTCTAGCAGCTCTCGTGATATTTGTTCATCACTGAGAGGTAACAGTTCCATACTGTAACAGAGTTTATTGTTTCAATAAAGTTTGTTTTCTGTTACTTAAGATATTAAAGTTCGATTTGATTATATTTTACACTGTATTCACCCCCTCTACAGTGTGTATGACCTAACAAGTGGTATCAGAGCCTATCTGTTAACACACATACAGTTAAAGATCCAAACACAATCATGTCTGACACAGAAACTCCAACTAAGCCTACCAAAACTGAAGAACCTCCAAAGATACAAATCCAAAGTCGGTATGAAACCATCAGAGTTCCCATACTGAGACCATCTGAATATGCCATATGGAAGGTGAGGATGACCATGTTTCTGGAAGCTACAGATCCAGAATATCTTGATAGAATCAAGGAAGGACCTCACAAACTAACCAAGCTCGCTGTTGCAGTTGCAGGTGAAGCAGCAAAAACCGTACCAAAGGAAAAGAGTGATTATACTGCTGAAGATATCGCATCAATTGCTAAGGATGCTAAGGTACGACACTTACTGCATAGTGCCATTGATAATGTAATGTCAAACAGGGTAATTAACTGCAAGACTGCTAAAGAGATATGGGATGCTCTGGAAATAAGGTGTCAGGGAACTGATACGATTAAAAAGAACAGGAAGACAATACTCACTCAAGAGTATGAACACTTTGACTCAAAGGCTAATGAATCATTGACTGATTTATATGATAGATTTGTCAAACTCTTGAATGATCTGTCACTGGTTAATAAGGAGTATGATCTTGAAGATTCAAACCTTAAATTCCTGTTAGCTCCTCCTGAATGTTGGGATTTGAAGGCAACAACAATAAGAGACAATTACAATCTTGATGAAACAACTCTTGATGAAATTTATGGAATGCTCAAGACTCATGAACTTGAGATGGAACAAAGAAGCAAGAGGAAAGGAGGAAAGTCAAAGACAGTTGCTCTTAAGGCTGAAGAAGAATCCCCCAAGGCAGCTACCTCAAGGAAAGACAAGGGTAAAGCTCTTTTCACAAAGTCTGATACTGAGTCATCAAGTTCTGAAAGTGATGATGACTCAGATTCTGAAAGCTTGCCTGAGACTGATGCTGATAAGGAGATGATGAAGCTGTGTGCTCTTATGGTGAAAGGGATCACAAAGATTGCATACAGGAAGTTCAGGAAGGGAAAGAAGTTTTCCAGGAAAGGCATAAGTTCTGATAAGAAGAATTTCAGAAGATCTGAAGGCAGAGGAGGAAAGTCTGATAGAGGAGATTATACCAATGTCAAATGCTATAACTGTGGTGAGAAAGGCCACATATCTCCTGATTGCAAGAAGGTAAAAGGTGACAAAGGCAAGGCTCTTGTCACAAAGCAGAAAAGCTGGACAGACACCTCAGACTCTGAAAGTGAGGAGAACTATGCATTGATGGCAAATGCTGATAAAGAAAGTGTTGAGAGCAGTTCTGAAGCTGCTGAAACAAAGGTACCTCAGACTACTTATGTTTTTCATACTGATGATATTAATGAGTTGAGAAGATATCTTAAAACCATGTTTGTTAGTTATAGAGATCAAACTTTAATATGTGAAAGATTAACTTCTGAAAATCTTGCTTTTAAGAAAAGAAATGATTTCTTAGAAAAAGAGTTAGTTATGTTCCATCAAACTCAGAAGGATAGAGATGATGCTCTTTATGTTAGGGATGAAGTGCTAAAAATGAATGAATCTCTAAAAACTGAGTTAGAAAAGGGAAGAGAGATAATCAGGACTTGGACTAACTCTGGAAGAACAACTCAAAATTTGCTAAGTAGTGAAAATTGGAAAGAGGGCTTAGGTTATGGAAAGGATAAGAATGATAAAGGAACTGTAGAAATTAAGCTTGTTGTTAAGCAAAAGCCAAAGTTAAAACCTGTTAAGTTTGTAACTGTAAAGTCTGATAATGATAAATCAGAAGTTAGAGAGGGATTAACTTCTGACAAACTAAAACAGGAAAAGACATCTGAAATAAACATAGGCTTAATGACTAAGAAGCAGCTTAAGCATAAGCTGAAAGATGTTAAGAATATAAACAAGGTAAAATCACCTAGGAAAAATAGGAATGGAAAGGAAGGTGTAAATAAAAGCAATGATTATAAACCTATTCCTGATGCTCCTAGGAAAACATGTCATAACTGTGGAAGTTCTAACCATCTGGCTTCTTTTTGCAAGAAGAATAAGAACATTAACTCCTTACCTTCAAAATCAGGAGTTAAGAGTCAGTCTGTTAGATATAAACCACAAAATCCTTATTTTCATTGTGGTAGTTTATGGCATTCCATTTATACTTGTAAGGAATATCATAGTTTGTACTATGATTATTATCAATTAAAACCTTCTTTGAAGAAAGTTTCCATTGTTCCTTCTAGTGTAAATTCTGATTCAAAGTCTGATAGTGTAAGTTCTGATAAGAAAAATGTTAACATAAACTCTGATGCTAAATCCGCTGCAAATGTTAACAAACTTGATAAGGCCAAAGGATCCAAGCAAGTCTGGGTCCTTAAAACTAATCATTAGTGGTCTTTGTGATTGCAGGGCAACAGGAAAAATATTCTAGTTTTGGACAGTGGATGTTCAGGACATATGACTAGAAATAAAGCCCTGTTATCAGACTTTGTGGAGAAAGCTGGCCCAAGTGTTTCTTATGGAGATGGCAACATTGGAAAAACATTGGGATATGGCAATATCAATCTTGGGAATATCATCATTAAAGATGTAGCTCTGGTCTCAGGACATAAACAAAATCTGCTGAGTATACGTCAAATCTGTGACAGAGGTTATCATGTTGATTTCTTTGAAGAACACTGTGAAGTTGTGAGTAAATCTAAAGGCAAGGTTGTTCTGAAAGGATACAGGCGTGGTAACATTTATGAAGCTAAGCTTTCAACAAGTATTGATGGTTCTGCAATCTGTCTGATGAGTAAAGCATAAATTGAAGAAAGCTGGAATTGGCACAAGAAACTCTCTCATTTAAATTTCAACAATATAAATGAGCTGGTCAAGAAAGATCTTGTGAGAGGACTGCCAAAGTCAGTATTTGCTCCTGATGGCCTTTGTGATTCTTGTCAGAAGGCCAAACAAAGAAAATCTTCATTCAAGAGCAAGACTGAATCATCAATTCTTGAGCCTTATCATCTACTACATGTTGATCTATTTGGTCCAGTAAATGTCATGTCTATTGCAAAGAAGAAATATGCATTGGTCATAGTGGATGAGTTCACTAGATACACACAGGTATATTTCTTGCACACAAAAAGTGAAACTGCATCTATCTTGATTGATCATGTCAAACATCTGGATAAATTGGTCAAAGATTCTGTGAAAACAATACGGAGTGATAATGGCACTGACTTCAAGAATTTGATAATGGAAGAGTTCTGTAAAAACCATGGAATTAAGCAGGAATTTTCTGCTCCTGGAACTCCACAGCAAAATGGAGTTGTTGAAAGGAAGAATAGAACTCTCATTGAAGCTGCACGTATAATGCTTGAAGAAGCAAAGCTTCCAACCTATTTCTGGGCTGAAGCTGTGCAGACTGCTTGTTTTACTCAAAATGCAACACTCATTAACAAGCAAGGAAAAACACCATATAAGGTGGTGAAGAAAAAGAAGCCAAATCTGAAGTACTTTCATGTATTTGGATGCAAGTGTTTTGTTCTCAAGACTCATCCTGAACAGCTATCCAAGTTTGATCTAAAAGCTGATGAAGGAATATTTGTTGGATATCCACTTTCCACAAAAGCCTTCAGAGTCTATAATTTGAGAACAAAAGTGGTCATGGAATCTATCAATGTCTCTTTTGATGACAGGAAGATTACTGGTCTTGAAGATTTTATTGACCATGATCATCTGAGATTTGAAAATGAAGACTCAAATTCTGATACTGAAAATCTTGACAGTCTAAGTCCTGATACTATAAACTCTGATGGATTAAACTCTGATGTTATTGAAACTATGGTGACTACGTCAAAGGAAGATACACCTATGCAGGGGGAGCATACTCAAGATCATACCATATCTCAAGAAACATCAGAACATACATCTGGCTAAGTTCTGATAAGCCAAGTTCTGATAGTGCTGAAAATCTAAATTCTGAAGAATCCAACTCAGAGAGCATAGTTTCAGGGGGAGCATCAGAAAATGAAAATGAAGACATCATGGATTATGGGGGAGCATTCAGTTCTAGAGATAAACTTCCATCTGCAAGGAAGTGGACTAAATCACATACACCTGATTTGATAATTGGAAATCCTGATGCAGGTGTCAGAACTAGAACAGGTACTTCAAACGAATGTCTTTATAATTCTTTTCTATCTCAGTCTGAGCCAAAGAAAGTGGAAGAGCTCTTCAATATGCTGATTGGGTGCAAGTAATGCAGGAAGAGTTAAATGAATTTGAAAGAAACAAAGTCTGGACCCTAGTGCCAAGACCAAAGAATAGATCTGTTGTTGGTACAAAGTGGGTATTCAGAAACAAAACTGACAGTGATGGCATAATTACAAGGAATAAGGCAAGGCTGGTTGCAAAAGGATATTCTCAACAGGAGGGAATTGATTATGATGAAACATTTGCACCGGTTGCTAGTTTAGAAGCTATAAGGATATTTTTGGCTTATGCTGCTCACAAAAAGTTTACTGTCTTTCAAATGGATGTGAAAAGTGCTTTTCTCAATGGAGAATTGGAGGAGGAAGTATATGTTGAACAACCTCCAGGCTTTGTAGACTCCAAACATCCAGATTATGTCTACAGGCTTGATAAAGCACTTATGGACTTAAGCAAGCTCCTAGAGCTTGGTATGAGACTTTAGCTCAGTTTCTTCTGGAAAGTGGATTCAACAGAGGAACAATAGACAAAATACTATTTTACCTCAACCATGGAAAGGACTTACTTCTGGTCCAGATTTATGTTGATGATATCATTTTTGGGTCTACAAATGACAGACTTTGCAAGAAGTTTGCCAAACTGATGCAATCAAGGTATCAGATGAGTATGATGGGGGAACTTAGCTATTTTCTGGGCCTTCAAGTCAAGCAGAATGAAGAAGGCACTTTTATTTGTCAAACTAAGTACACCAGAAACTTGCTGAAGAAATTTAGAATGCAAGATTGTTCAAGTGCATCCACTCTCATGGCCACTGCAACAAAACTGGATAAGGATACTGGTAAATCAGTAGATGTTACTGATTACAGAGGTATGATTGGCTCTCTACTCTATCTAACTGCTAGTAGACCTGATATCATGTATGCTACCTGTCTTTGTGCAAGATTTCAAGCAGATCCCAGAGAACCTCACTTAACAGCTGTGAAAAGAATTTTCAAGTATCTTAAAGGAACAGCTGATCTGGGATTGTGGTATCCTAGAGAATCAGATTTTAAACTAATAGGTTACTCAGATGCAGATTTTGCAGGTTACAAAATTGACAGGAAAAGCACAAGTGGAAGCTTCCAATTTCTTGGAGGCAGATTAGTTTCTTGGTTTAGCAAGAAACAAAAGTCAATTTCCACATCAACTGCAGAAGTAGAGTATATTGTTGCAGGAAGCTGTTGTGCACAGATTCTTTGGATGAAGAATCAGTTACTGGATTATGGGTTAACATATTTCAAAATCCCTATTTACTGTGATAATCAAAGTGCTATTGCTACTGCAGAACCCGAATGAACAACCATCCACAAATGTCGATTCATTTAAGCAAGAGAGTGCAACAATCCTTTCCTTTGACACAGGTCCCGTATACGCGTGAAAAATGCCTTGTACAGTTTCCCCTTTCCCTTTCAGCCAGTCCAAGAGTTCACTCGAAGGCGGGTAGCCATTAAGGAAAGCGGTTGTTGGATATTTGGTTTGAACCGGTTTCCGCCCCAAGTAAGTACTGGTGAGAGGGAAAGAGCGCTCCTGCCCTTTACCCAAACAGTACAAGAATGGCAATCCACCTATTGGTGTGCTGCTGCCCTCAACCGACCTGATTGTCCCAATCCGGTTGCCCTCACTAAGAACAGATCCAAAATCTCTTATCTAATGAATATGAATTTGCTATCTAATCTTCATTTGCCTAGCTGCCCATTGCTAGAACTTCCAGCGCTAAGGTGGTTGGTGTGGTAAGGCAAGCAACTCCCGAAAACCATGCTAAACATTTAGTCGGGTTGGTCCGATGCTCAGTCTCACTGCATATGTCGCACGAAAAGAAAGGGCGGTAGCCCACCTTACGCGGCACCGAGAAAGCTCGCCTACTCGGAGGATGCTGAAGGACCGGTAGACTTACTATGGGGTAAAATGTAGCTGCGCCTTCCCACTAATCATAGAAGAGTCCTGCTTGGAGTGAGAACTGCTTGGCAGGTGCGCAACTTACTATTCATATTACATAGATCCTAGCCTTGAACACTGAGTCCTATTCATATAGAAAGATTTTATCTTAACTGGCTCGTGAGCCAC